>NC_091093.1:26900833-27265000 GCF_024713975.1 Paralichthys olivaceus
GGCCACAATCACGCAGCAGGCTAAAGATAGGCTTTTGACCGGAGACCTTGGGAGAAAAGACTAGAGCTTAGACAAAAAACACAAGCAGGGAAATGTAGTTTTTAAACCACAGGTCCTTCAGGGTGAGTGTTGGGGTTAACCAGGGCCGAAACATTTGTTGTTCCTGAGAGGACGGTCACATATTATCCCTGGTGATCATGAATAAAGGAGCAGATTGAAAAGGGAAAACTTCTCTGATTCGTCTTTGGATGGATTCAATCATTACTTCAACAGATTTATCCTGAATCCTGAAATTAATGAACTTCAGTCAGTTAGTAGTTTAGATAATTTAAGTAAGGAATGTTTTTTTGTTAATCAAGACGATATTGATAATGATTGACAAAGAAAATATTTGTCTGTCATCTAAATATGTGGATTGGATAATTGAAAATGGAGCATAGGTTATGTTGCCACCTGTAAAACAAAATATGATTTTGCGCAGTAAAGAGCAAAGAGTCTCCATCTCTGAATCTTATCAGAATCAACCCTACAGGGATTTTTTCCCAAACCTCTAACAAGCAGCTGATTTACTTATATTACAATAATTTCCAACCAAGTTGTTTTTGTGCCTAAACCTAGTCAGACCTTAAAGTTTCAGTGTCTAAGATTTAGTGGCATCTAGTGGTGATGTTGCAGATTGCAACCAACTGAATACCCCTCACCTCACCTATGGTGGCCCTCAGGTAACACAGTAAAACCCTGAAAGGCCGTTTACAGATAAACAAGTATTTCTGAGATAATAGAGACGTCAAAGACTTTACGGCTTTCACCATTTTGTTTTCACTGGAGCCTGTTTATGTGATGAACATAGTTATTAATGCCGCCATGGACAGTTAGCAGCGGCTACATGAGCTAGATTTACTTTAGATTGTCAAACACACCTACTCCTTCTTACTCTGGATGTGAACCTGGACTCTAGTTCTGGACCTGGACTCTAGTTCTGGACCTGGACTCTGGTTCTGGACCTGGACTCTGGTTCTGGACCTGGAGTCTGGATGTGGACTTGGAGTCTGGATGTGGACGGGTTCTCTGGAGAAGGGCTCTGGTGCTTAAGAGTACTACTACTAATACTACTCCTAACTGGAGTTTGAAGTTCATTCAGCTCTTCCACCTGCTACTGACAAAACTACAACAGTTGGACTTTTACTTAAGCCACATCCACCATCATCTCCATGTTACGATGCCTCGTTCACATGTCACTGTCTCTGCACCAATGCACGTCTGAATGTCACAGCGTCTGTTGTGAGCTGCTGACTACACGCAGAGACTTTCCAGGGAGGTTTCGAGAGTGTGGATGCCTTCCAGAGCCAGATTCCAAGAGAGTCCCTGGAGAGAGACCTGACAGAGAAAAGCCATAAGACAAGCTTCAAAGGGCAAGCAGAGATTGCCTGCCTCTCCTCCACCGCATCATCCGTCCTCCTCCCCCCGTCCTCTTCTCTACCCCCTCTCCCATTCGCCTCCATTCATACATCAGATAGAGGAGATGGAGGCAGGCTCGTTGCGAGGAGGGAATGGGTACATTTGCAAGCCATTCCCTTGAGGGGATGCAAGATTGCCTCCATTTGGATGGACTGTCAGTGGCCCGGGGGCTCTTATCCCCAGACAGCCACAGCACTGTGCCCGCATCCCTCCGAGTTCCCTCACCAGCTCCTGCTCTGGGCCTCCAGCCTCGCATGTGCCATCTGTGCCCAGGCTAGAGTGCTCATTCACTGGGTGTTATCCCCGCTGGATCCCCTTTGATCAGAGTCCATACACCAGGCGTGGCCACGGGAACCGAGCAGCCGGAGCTTCAGAGAGTTACATCAGCTGAGTTTACATAGATCTATAATTTAAATGATGAAGTAACATTCAAAATGAGTGACACAGGTGTAAATGTTTCTTTGTTCTTCACTCCTCCTGCACATGTTCACGAACACATTGTGTTCTCCCAGTGGAGAACAAGCTATTACAAGCTGTGAGTTTATCTTTTAGTCTCTGATCCAACTCGCTTTATGAGTTTTCTGACGTTACTGTGCAGCTACAAGGCTCAGTGAGGACGATTTCCTGAAATTACACAAAGTGACCATTTGAATGTGTCAAGATTTCTTTTCTTACACGGCACATATGTCCACAGCTGATTTATTACACCAAATTTGCAGTTATTTTTCAAACAAAAGAGCTTTGACTTAGCAATTTGGTTGTGTTGTGTGTATTTGCAGTGCATGCTGTCAAAATGACGAAGATGTTTTCTTAATCTGCTCGTGTTTTGCAGTTAGCGTGTGTCTTCTCAAGCTGCAGCCGTCATTGTAAATGTCTCTACCCAGTGAGATAAATATCTTTGCACGTTTTCAACATCAAACCGCTTCTGCGTCTTTGTCTCATTCATATTCTGTGAATGTGAATCCCTAAATTATCTGCAGACTCATCAGAAGCTCAGTTTGTGTGGCGGAGACGTTCAAACGTTAGCGTCACTCCCTCGCTCTCCTCTTCATCCCGGCTCTGTGCCATCTGTGTGCCATGTTGTTGGACGTGTTAAGAGAATCGGAGAGGATTTGGTGAGAGGAGAGGATAGTGCAGATGCCAAAATACTGTATGTGCTCCTCTAGCTCGCAGCCTTTTCATGCTTCTCACATTTTCCCCTCTGAGGAACCAGCACAAAGGAAGAGGAGACCCAGACCCGTCTTTGTTTTACACTCTCACACTCAAAGGGAAATATTCATTAGGTCTTCCTTGGAAATAGAAACGCAGCGAGGGACGAGAAGAGGAGAAGAGAGAGAGAGGTGGACATGTGCGAGTGTTTGTTTGTCATTCTTCAGTTACCAAACATGATGAGAGAACATCAGTATGCTGGCAAATAATGGCCATATTATGGAGCAGCAGGCAACATTAGGGCACAGTGATTGCGTATCTGTGCTGTATGGGTACATTAGTTTGTAAGTAATGCACGCCCTGAGCACTGGCACGCTCTCCAGTGATGTAACACGAGATCCAAATGAGAGTTATAATCACTGGGAGGACCGGAGGAGGGGACATGTATCACCATCACCGATGGATGCCTCCGATTTACAATTGCTCATTCTGACAAATAGAGAATAATTTATAAGTCTCCCAGCGATTCTTTATCCACGGACGTCCACGTGACTTATTTCCCCTCAGAGTGAACGCAGGGGGAGCAGATTATTTACCACTGGGACTGAATCATTTTGGTCGTGAATGTGGTGTCTCTGTGGTTTAAAACAGATCGGGTGTGATTCGTGCCTCAACACTGAGGTGGACGATGCTTTGTCTTTCATCCTTGTGCAGGACACTGGACCCTGAGCATATTGACAGCACGGAGCACGGAAGCACATCTTATGCCCAGTTCACACAGTACAAATACCTCCCCCCCTGAGTTTCAATGCACAATGATTCCTGATCACGTGCCAGGAGGTCGTGCAGAGTAAACTGTGCTTTACTGATACAGATTAAATAGGTGATGGTTTTATAGGCATTTGTCGGTTTTTCAGCAGGATTTCTCAAAAACTGCAGAAGAGATTTCCATGAAACGTTTTGGAGGGTTGGAGCGTGACCTACTGAAGAACCTTTGTGGACCAGATCCAGAAAAACTTTTTTCTGTTGCTTTATCCTCTTTTTTTCCTTTCAATCAAACAGGTTGCAGCTTCGACATTTGGGAAAGCGTTAGAGGAGGATTCTGCTTCGGCGAAGATTACGAGCGTTTGTCTGCATTCAGTTTTTGTCTGTGACTTTCTGACCTGCAGTAAAACAAAGACCTTCCTTTGCTCTTGCATGATGGGACCTCTTCAACATCTCTGTAACCCTGAACAAGAGCGAGCAGGTAAATCAAATGAATCGTTTCTTTTTTCCTGATGGACAAATTGCTTTTTTTTTTTCCTGTTCTGTCAAGTGACTTCAGCACAATAGCCAAGGACAGAGTATTCCAAGCCAGAGCCGACACATCAACTTGTTTTCTTTGTCGCAGACTATCACCTTGAAAGAGTTTAATCATTGACAAAGTGATTGTCCTCTTCCTCGTGGACAGTGAAGCGGATTGATCGTCAAAAACACTGGATCCTGAGATGTTTTCAGATCAGAGGAGAGAGAAAATGGACACGTCTCAATATCCGAAGACGTCTCTGGTGAAGTTGGGAAACCGTGACCCCAAATGAGAGTCTCAGGAGGCGAGCCGGGAGCCGCTGTCCTGCCCCGACATCTGACGTCGCCTCCATCGATACGTTTACAGCGATGACCTTTGGCATCGACGCCCTAAGCTACTCCACAATCTCTTTGAAATGCCACCTCCTCCCCTGCCCCCAAATCCCATCCACATCATCTTTCAATCTTCATCCTCCTGCTCCCGCGGCTTATCGATTTTCTATTTTCCCTTTTTCTCCTCCCTCCTCAACCCCCGTCCTCCTCCTCTCTCAATCTTCTCAAACACACTTCCTGCAGTTCAGCCCGTCTCTCTGAGTTTTTTTTCTTTTTTCTTTTTAATTCCATCTTTTCTCTCCTCCCACTCTCGTTCGCTCCCCGGTCGGAGTTTCTCCTCTTTGACAAGGTCGAAGCCCCAGCCGTGCTCGGAGCTGCTTAAGCTTCGTAAATGGAGATGTAATGTAATAGAGTGGCGGAATAATAGAATCTGTGAGGGCTGGGTCTGATCTTGTTAGAGAGGGCCGGGCTGCAGAGCATCCGTCGGGATCCTGAGGCATCGGTGGGCTGGATGGAAGCTTTGTTCCAGACTTTCACCTCAAGACTTACGAAGAAGTTTGAGGTGTTCTTTTGTTTCACACGGACAGAATGATCAAAGCTCTAGACTGTGGACATTAAGTTCGTGCGATATTCTAAATCATTTTCAAATTAATTAACAGACCCAGTGCTGCAAACAGGTTCAGGCTTGTGGTGCATTCAGGCGGTTCTTGTTAAGGAATCTTAATATTTACCATTGAAATCGTTATCTCCCTCAATTAAGGACTTTAGGTTTTCACTGATGTCAGTTTTTCTGTTATTTACCCAAAATCTACTTGACTGGTTTTCTTCAGACTTGGTGGAAAGGTTTCATCTCCATATCAAACATTGTCATTTTTTGAGATTTCACTTAGTTCCCAGAAAAGAATTCAAGGATCATGATGAAAAACAACAGGCATATTCTGACAGCTGATAACTGAGAGTGTGTGTAATTAGATGTGGATCAAATATAGCAGGATTAATGTGGTTACACTGTGGCAGAGGTACAATTCTTTTCTTTCGTGTCCATCATATTTAGAACATATGTTTAATTTTTTCATTATTTTCATACGTGTACCTTTACACATTCCAGCATTAACTCACCTACACAACACATTTTCCAACCTGAATCAATTTAGAGCCAATTATTTTACCCATAAAAATCAATTAAGTCTCTTGGATTTGAAATATATTTATTTAAAAAGTAAATTTTAGAACATTTATATAATTTAAAGACAGAAAATATGAAAATCAACTTAAATGATGTGGAAACTTCAGTCGGACACCGTAGTTGGTTTGAAAGCTGCAACATTCAGTTGTTAAATTAACGTAAACTACATCAAACACTCAATTAAAGTTTGTGTGAACTCCTTAAAGGACGAATAATTATATTTTACCACATATATTTCATTTAAATAAAACATTTATGCCAACAAAGAATTCCTGAAAAAGTTCTCAGGGCTGTTTATGGTTGAATTCTTCTCGAAAGAAAACTCAACTAAAGAATCTTTGAGTTACTTATTGTTCTAACACCCTCCTCCTCAGTCCTGAAGCCTCGTTAGGCCTGTTCTCCTTCCCAGGATGGATCACTGCTACTTCCTCCGTCCCATCAGTGGTGACCTTCAGCCGGTGTCTGATGCAGTGGGAGATCACCCGCTTTTGGCAGCAGCAGACGGGCCACCGCTAAGGCAAGGACGCAACCGCTGCGGATCTATCACCCAAACGAACGGCCACTTCTTCGGGGCGTGACGCAGGAATGCATCAAAGTTTGACACAACAGCAGGTCACTGCTGCAGGTGCTCACCCACTGACTCTTTTCTGCACAGGAGCTTTGGTTTGTTGTGAAATATGCAAAAAACGTCACACTTCATCTATAAGACAAATGTCTTTCATGACCCTGGAATTATGAGATAGAGAAGACATGAGGCAGCGGGTTAAAGAAAGTGAGGGAGTGTGGGGGGAAGACGTTTACCTCCATCTCTAAAAAAAAGATTTCATCATCAACTTGGGAAATAAGTTTTCAGCTGTGAGGGAAGTTTGTAAGTTATAAGACAGACCTCTAACCCTTACATGCTGCACTACAGTGGATAGGTTTTTCAAAGGGTATTTTCCTCATCCAGACAACCATCAGTTTTACAAAATATCTCCGTCGTCTAGACAAAAACACAAAAATGTCTATGAGCGCTAAGACAAGCTTGCCAGGCCAGGTGGAGGTGATACAGTCAACACCAACGATCTGTCAGTTATCAGAAGAATAGAGATAAATCGATTTAGCTGCAAACTTGTAATTATATCAAGGAGTTCCAACAAATTAGATTGATTTCAATTTAAAACAGTTGTTTAAAACTTTGAATTGCCCGTTGATGTAGCGCAGAGACACATTGTGTTGTAGTTTGTGTGATGCACAAAAGCTAATAAATTTACCTTAGATTTTTTTTGATTTTCTGAAATGTTTGACTTTTATAGAAAATTCATCTCATAGTTCATAGTTATGATTTGTGAAGGAAATGTCAACCTACACTCTCACAGTACCTGTCTTTGATAGGGGGCATGCCAGATGAGCTGCTGTAGGTGTGTTATTCAAATTGTGACATGACAACAATGTGGAAGGAGGACCTCCCTTTACCACAGACTTTGATCTCTTATATATTCACGTAAAACCTATTCAACACACTAGAGCAGAAAACTTGACTCTTTCTCTAAATTACCTCCATCCTCTCCTGGCTCCACATTTTCTTTTTCCTTTTAACCTGAAATATCTCGTTGTAGTTTGCACCTCCTCCATGTGCGTTGCAGTTTCACTGTATCACCAGCAACACGCTCAAGAATCAAGAGATTTTACGCCAAGATTGTGAAGTGCACTTCATTTTGTAATTTTCCAGTGTGCACCCATTACATATTTGAAAAAAAGGTGTTTATAATAAGCTGTGCAGCCATGGTACATGGTACTTTTAAAGGAAATGTGTGACGCACAGTCATAAACACCCGGGATCCCTGACATTATCCCTGTGTTCTCAGTTAGCCTCACAGCCTCTGGGTTCAGCTGTTGTTTGATAAACTTCCCTCGACGCCTTGTATGATTAATGATGGTTAACAGAATTGAATTAAGGTTAAGAAAGACATGGCTGCAGCAGAGGGGGGCGGTCAGAGGGGGCAGCGCCGGGTTGAAGGTAGCAAGTGCGGTAAATAACTTCTTTAGAGGAAATATACAGCGGCCCCTCCCCTGCGCCCTCTCCGCCATGCCAAGTAATTACTCGCCCCGGCCTCCTGTAATAATTCCTATTACAAGCAGAACGGAAGAGTCGGTAACTCAGCGCGCAGGACAAGGTGAAGGCAAGGCCACGGAGCAGCGGATCAATATTTCATTTACTCGCCCTGCCTCGCCATCCCGGGCCTGGATCAAATTCACCGGCAGAGGTGGATGGAGGGAGAGAGTGAGAGAGAGAGAGAGAGAGAGATGGAGAAAGAGGGAAGGAGGAAGAAAAGAAAAGAAACAAGGTCCATTGAAAACAGCTACACAAGGCCTCTAATTTCCTCTGGGTTTTGGGAAGAGGGAGGTAGGGAGGGGAGCTCTAGAGATGGTGCTTTGTGGAGGTCAGGTGTGTGTGTGTGTGTGTGTGTGTGTGTGTGTGTGTGTGTGTGTGTGTGTGTGTGTGTGTGTGTGTGTGTGTGTGTGTATAGAGATGCTCCCACAAGGTCGTCAATCACACACAATCATCAGAGAAAAAAAAAAGACTCACTTAAAGACTCACTCTGCTTTTGTCCTTGTGCCTGAATCTCTGAAGTAGTTCCTTTTTTTCCTCATTTAATTAATCACTAAAATTAAAAGACGTTTGACCCTTCTTATTCAAACGTATTTCAAACCTTGGATAAGTTTTAAATAAAGTTTCCACATCTGAATATGTATATTTTTTTTAAACAGTCAAACACATGTAGCTGCTGTTTCTTTGTCACCTCTCGTTTGTACGGAGCAAATGATCTCGTGTCGCGTTACGTACGTTGATCCTTGTATTGGTGTTTTTCGTTCGGCGGCTTCACTGTCGTGGTTCAGTCTCAGTTCTGTCATTGTTCCACCAGCAGCAGGCGGCTGTTTGGTTTCTGTCACTTTTGTTCAAGTGTTTCTGATAAGTTTGGTTCTTTGATGATGTAAAAACCGTCTGTGGCGTCGTGAGGAATTGAGGCCGTGTGCACAACAAAAGATTTTTAACTCTTAACCGATATTAGAAATGTGGGTGAACAGACAGATTTAACAGATTTTGAACATTTTAATCGTCTGAACGCACGCACACGAGATGATTTGGCCAGAAAGAAGCACAGCAAACTGTTGGTAGGAAAGGATTTCACACCATTGTCAGCGATGACACCATTGCGTCTGTTTCTGACCTGAGAATATAAATCAAAATTGCACTTTGAGCTCATTCAGCATGACCGAGGCTCTGTGAAATAATATTCCAGGCATGTTCCACGCCGACTCTCCAAAACCAAAGCTGCTCGTCTTTCTAGCGACGCTGACGGAGGAGGCTTGGATCGATAAGCGAGAACACTCCTGACTTCCCCGGGTCTTCTCTCACAATCGTTTCAGTCCTGTCCGAACCACAAAGGTCAGATTACCTGAAGAGAGAGAGAGGGCAGCTCATGCATTAAAGACTGAGGCCAGTTATGGGGTTTGGAGGCGAAGGAGGTGGAGGAGTGAATTTAATAAATAACAAATTCCCCTCAGCTCCACAGAGCCATGCTTTGTGTTTAATTGCACTGTATTGATTTTTCCTCCTCTCTTTTTCTTCTCATTCTTTGGTCGGGCATTGCTCTCATTTTGGAACAATCAGGTGGCCAAGGTGGACCTCGGAGTTGAATGTCATTTAATCTCCCTCCACCTCCTCCTCCTCGCTCTTCTCGTCTCCTCCTTCCTGCTTCGTCCTCCTCTCCCCTTCCTCCAACACTTCTCGACTGTTAAGGTTATCTTGAAATGACTTTGAACACTTATTCCTGCCTGCGTTTTTTTAAATCACCCACTCACTCACTAACCCCTACTCACTTTATACGTAGGACCGTATTCTGAGCTCACCTGCAGAAGAAAAACACGACTCGCTGGATCTTCCTCAGTGACAACATCGGCTGGAGGAAACTCCCACAACAAAAGTGTTTATTTCACACTTAGTATTAATAATTTTAGATGGAAAAGCATTTTTAAATGTAGAAACGAACCTGTGTTTGCTGATCTTGTTTTACCACCACAACTCATTTGTCTTGTGCCAGTTATAAAAAAAAAAAAACTAGGGACGTTCCCTAAAACAGTTTTTAAGTCGCTCTGTGAGAATGCCAGCAGATATAAACCTCCTGATAATTCTGATCAGGATAAGAAAAAGAAGGAATAGAATTGCCAGAGAGAGAAGGCAGAGACGTGCCGCCCTCTCGTCTCTCCGCCATTTTTCTGATGCATGATGGTCTATATCGCTCGGTTAGTTGCAATCGGTTGTGCACTTCTTTTAACGATGAACTCTCGAATAGGATGAGCCAACTATATAGGGTATAAAAGAATTCACTCAAAATTTGGACAGCTCTACAAAATGAATTCAGTATACAGTGATTAGTTTGTGATATCGAACACAGCCTTTAATTTAAGAAATTACATTCACACGTATGGTTTTACTTTCTTTTTTTAATTATATTCTTCATATTTGTGAAGATTAATGGAGAAAAAGAAGAAATACTCGACTGGACAATCTGAGAGATGAATTTACACTGAGGCTACAGACACTGAATGTTCTCTACAAATCACATTAAACTTCAGCAGCTTGAACCTTTTGTTCAAAACCATCTTTAATTACATCTTATACGCAGCAACTGAGCTAACGTGTTCATTATCATAATTTCTTTGTCCTTTTCCGTCTTCAGCATCATCTGCCTTATCATCTGTGTCAAAAAGTTTGGACTTCAGTGGTAACAAAACACAGAATAACATGAAAATGCATCGAGAAGAATAATGAAGCTCAGTCGATCTCACGCTGCGTGTCAGCAGCCCTCACCTCTAAATAAAAGCGTGGGGTAAATTATGTGTTTTGAGCCAACGGGGGTTGGAGTTAAAGTGCCGTGAGTGAAGCTACAGTAGCTCGACCTCTAGTCCCGTGAATCAGGAAGAGGATCACATGTGTCAACAAGCGCCATCGCACAGCGCAGAGTCCTCGTCGGAGAATGCAGGTGTATATTTTCATCTAAAAGCAAAGCAATTTGCAAGGTTCCTCCCCTT
Organism: Paralichthys olivaceus; assembly: GCF_024713975.1. Classification (NCBI taxonomy): domain Eukaryota; kingdom Metazoa; phylum Chordata; class Actinopteri; order Pleuronectiformes; family Paralichthyidae; genus Paralichthys; species Paralichthys olivaceus. The sequence goes on from NC_091093.1 coordinate 26,911,320, forward strand.
TAAAAGCTGACTTGACATTTCCTGCCATTATGACTACAGTGTGCTCTATTATAGAATGAATGGCAATTAAGTATATGGGAAAATGTCAGGTGAATTACAGCTTGCAGAGGTGGACCCGGTGACACGAGGCCACCGGCGCCCACTTTGATCCTCGCTCGCCGAAGCACATCAGCTCCTCAAAACCACCTGACAACAGGATGTTTTTCATCCACAATCGTTTCTAAAAACAGAAAATCAGACAGAACCTCATTTATTTGAATGAGTGCAGGGAATTTTTGACTTGAATACATTTTCTAATACTGTTACTAACGTGTCTGACGTACAATTTTCATATGAAAGAACTTCATCTAATTAAACTGAAATATTTTGTTTTCAGAGCGCCTTAAATAAAGATGGACGACATGACAGCTCCACAAAAGTTAAGCCAAATCATCTTGACCGCCCCCTGGTGGCTCATAGCAGTATAGGTACCTCCTCCATGTTAGTATATGGGACATGGACCAAAATAAGAAACTCATTTTAAGTTGTTATTATAACACTGATGTATCTTAATTTTTCTTACTGAGTTTTTTGATGCTATTAAAAAAATGTAGGGAAACATCATGATTGACAGCTGAGACTCTGACATCATCAGTAAGATGGCAGCTACAGGAGACAGGATTTTTTAGCTTGAGTTTTGCACAGTGGGAGGAAGAGGAGGTGCATCGTCCACCTTTATTTATACTTAGAAATAAACACTGTTTTGTTCTAGCTGCTATTTAAATCTATTGAGTATTCATTTATTTGAGGGTAGCTGTGGCTCAGGAGGTAGAGTGAGTCATCCACTAAACTAGAAGCTTGATGGTTCGATTCCTGTTTCCTCCAATTTGCATTCTGAAGTGTCCTTAGGGCAAGTTGCCCCTTTATGAATGGTGCTGTGTGAATGCCACATATTTTTTAGATGTGCTTTATGAATAAATTTGATTTAACTGGTCGATCGTGGACACTTTTCACTATGTTGATGTTAGTCCAGCCTCATCTCAGGTCTGCTCCAGCCCTAATATCCCTTTTATTTCATTTTCGTTAAACAGACTCAGAAAGAAACTGATCAGGAATCAGGTTCATCACTTATTGTCTGTGACAGTCTCAACAAAAATCTCCTTTCTTCTTCCTCTACTCTAACTTTCCCTGTCTCCTCTGGCGTCTGACCCTCGGGCTGGCTCATGGCATCGCTCTGCCACCGGTATAGTGCTGGATAAAGTTTTTCAGCCTTGGCAACAGTAACCAAGTAGAGCAGAGAAGTGAGGAATGCCAAATCTCTCGGCTGGAGAAGCTCGCTGCTGTTGGTCTGTGCAGATTTTGCCTCCTCTCTGCTGCAGCCTTCTTTGTTCAGAACGACACATCATGCAGTGTCTCACAACTTCTCTAAAACAAACAGAAGTCAGAGAGCGCAAAACTCTGATACCTTCTTTATAACTAATGTTTGGAAACACCACTTATACGTCAATCATTTAATCATTTCCACATATATTTTTGCATATTCTAGATGTTATCTGTTTCATTTGTAAATGTGTAAGATCAAATGTATGTTTTTATTGATTCTTTGATTTGCAAATGTCCGTTTTGGAATTCGTCGTCAAAAATCCAAATAAGCGTGGGTCTAATTTTAAATGCATGTGGATCAAAATACACATATCAGACAAACGTGAGATACATGTGATGATTCTTTTTCAAATCAAAGAAGTAAAAATGGAAATAAGACTGAATCTGCGAAAACAGCTGGACACAGTGGTGCTCTGAGCTACATGCTAACATGCTGGTCACATGTATGATATTAGTTTCATGTATGAGCATGCAAACACATGCAAATGAGCACGGGAGCACAGCTGCAGTTGATTAATTATGCAAGTATCTAATCAAACAAATTAAAACATTGGGCCTGATGATGGCGCTGGATAAAAGGTGAAGGGAGCAGGCAACGTTACATGGTTTCATCTTGTGTCTATTTCATGACAATCAATCAAATACCAACAATCCAGCTGTAGAGGTGATTTATTCTAAACTGACATTAAACATACATGGAGCAGGATCGACAGGCGGCGCTCACATCACGTCTACATCCACACCATAAATAAATCAATGAAATCTGCTGCAAACTAGCAAAGAGAAACACATACTGTATGAACATAATCGTATATACTGTAAATACAAAGGACAGACTAGGCTAAGAAGCTATGGCCGACACACACACACACACACACACACACACACACACAAGCAGTGGTACCATCATTCCTAAAAATAGGCGATGCCTTCATCGGTGCTTACTTACCTCAGACTAACTCACTCATCATCAGCGGCAGATTTCCAATGCAATCTGCCCGAGGTCATGCCTCTTTAATTATCCAAACAGGTCAGAGGTCACAGACACTTATCATGTGCGAGGGGTCAAAGGGCAGCCGGCGGGGTCACAGGGGTCAAGGCAGTAGCAGGGCACAGAGAGAATGTGGCAGCAGATCCTGCCTACTAACCAGACGTGATTAGTGTCGGCCATCAGGGAGTCGATCACAGAAACCCTCGATGGACCAGAGGAAGGTTTCCTTTTTTGAAATAGTTGTTGTAAATGGTTTACTGTTTTACAGCACATGCAAACGTGTCATGTTTTCATTTAACCAATCGATACATTAAACATATGTTCTTTTTACTTTTCGATATAACACAAAATGTGTCTTTTGTATTAATCACATCATATTCGAGCTATAGTTGATTCTCACAGACGCACTTAAACACAACACCAGAGGAGAAGTGTGTATGTTTCATGTATAAGCCGTCAACAGATCTAAACAGACCAAAATGTAAGCAGGCAATTATAAGTGCGTGTTCCTTTATTCTGTCTGCTGTCAGAGAGATTACGGGAATAATCGGTTTAATGAGCTCAGAACTAAAGATGGGATCCAGATTCCCCAAAGGAAGGGGGTGCACGGTGGTGGGAGGTGGAGGGGGCTATTGTACAAAGGCCACAGCCTCCACATGGCTGCTGTGTCAAACAGCCCCGCTGCTCAAATACCATTTACTGCTACAGCAATCACTGCAGCTCTCTTTGTTGTGTGTGTGTATGTGTGTGTGTGTGTGTGTGTGTGTGTGTGTGTGTGTGTGTGTGTGACAATGTGATCCACTGTAGTTTCTGTCATCTTCAAAGACGATCCAGGTGTGTGAATAACATACCTGAACTGTGCTCCGGGAGGATTTTATGAATAATCCACATTTTAAACACATTTAACCACTTCAAGCTATGATCCCTGATGTTTTCATTACATTTCAGCAAATAGCAGTGTAGCATATTTTCCTCCCCACATAGCAAAATTGTTTTGTCTAAGATTTCACAGACATCCCTCATCTGGCCCACATGTGGCAGTGATGGTACTTTGGTGGTCCGCTGCTGTTTGCCAGATCTGGGACATGAGTAAGTCATAGCAATGCCACATTCCTACCATATGATGGGGAATTATCATATAGTATATAAAAGATTTGGATGATTTCTCAAGCCCCATTATTTAGAAAGATATCTTGCAACTTGTGTTTTTTGGACTATATTTCTGTTGACCTTTGCCCGATCAGCTCTGAAAGTTAGTCATCCGGACATTCTTACCGGAGTAACTTTTCCACAAAGTTTGGTGAAAATCCACCCATGTGTTTTTAAGTTGTTTTGTACATACACACACAGACAGGGGTGAAAACAACACCCAACGTGCTTACGCATATACACAGGGTAATGAATCAGAGATGGACCCAGCATCGTTTAACTTCAGTCCTCTGTGGCAGCAGTGAAGTTTTCTTTGGAGGCTGCATTTGAAGGCCGATTTTGTCACAGCTGACGTGGTCTTAGCAGCCTATGAAGGATGCAGCCTGCGTAGACCAGGTGCTCTGAAGGACACGGCCCCTGAATTCAGACCTAGCTTATGACTGGATTCCATTTAGCTGCAGCAGCCTCAGGGTCCTGGTATGGTGCTTGGAGGCTCTATGCGGCTTTACACTGTGACACTGAAATAGAACGGAGCCACTGATCACATCATTAGTGAAACCTGTGTTTTTTTAAATGTCCGCTGTGAAAAAGCTCTGTTGGATTGAAGAACATCTGACCCGTGCACAGTGCGCCTCCAGCAGCACCAGCACCAAAAAGCACCAGGTGAAAACGATGACTGCTTCGTCTGCCGCCGGCCGCTGTGATCTCCGGCTCCTCTGACAGAGCTGTCAGGAGCTCGGCAGCTGCATCCAGGCCAGAGCTCCGCAGTACATTGACATTTCATCACGGCAACTCGGATTACAGTGGACCTTTTATTTTCTTTGATAGTGTGACAGTCTTGTGACATTTTCCCCTCACAGCTGAGAGGTGCCGGCACACGAACCAAAACCTGAGTCTCGTGGGGGAAAACATGAGCCTCAGATATGAGTCTGCAGTTTCTCCACAGGACAGGTGGCTTCACCAGCTCTGTTTCTCAGATGAATTTAAGACTGGTGGGCGTCTAGAATTGAATTCTGCCTAATGTTGGCAAGTCTCAGTCTTTTTATCTGTTTGAATGTCGCCTCATCAATGGGATTTTGATCGAGGAAGGATCAAGTCTGGCTCAACTGATTTGGACATTTCAATCACACCTGCACTTCTTCGGGGTAGTTTCTAGAAGTGCAGGGTTTCATATGGAAGCAGAGTTTGTCGTTAACAGCCTCTGTCTGGGAAACAAACTCCAGGAACCTGACAGAGACACATGTAAAACGGATTAGGTAAAATCAAGACAAAAACTGACTTTAAAACATTATATACGCTTCTGTTTCTCTATAAATAAAATGAATTAGGTTGAGAGGTCTTTGGTTTTCCAAAACATACACTTACAATAAACTCCAAAATAGACTCAAATGTATAAATCATGTTGTAAACACAATTTAATATAGAGATTGGAGACACTAGTTCATGATTGGCTGGTGGGTGTTCTTTTATCTCTGTTAGAAATCACTAAATATTAAAATACTGTTAGCATGAAGAAGCAGCCGGCCAATGCTCATCAACACAGAAGGTTCTTCACTCTTGTTTTTCATCTTTTCCACAATTTTCAACTTTAAACATATGGAAATCACCAGCAACACCACAAAACAACGGCATGTTCCGCAGCAAAGCTGGAGTCCACCTCGTGATGTCGCGAGACGTTTCATGATCTACACCGGCTAATCACTTGTTTTACCACGGGTCGAAGGTCACAGCTCACTTCAATAGTTGCCGCTTTACAATATACTGATGTGTCCCGATGATGTCATCTGACCCTCTGACCCGCTCAGTGTTTTAGAGCTCTAATTAGCTGTTGACCTCGTCTCCTCCCATCGTCTCCTCCCTCGTCTCCTCCTACGTCAACCCTTACACCCAGCGTGACCGGGCTGACCTCGGTGGTGAGGTCACGCGCCTGTTGACATCAGCAGTTATCGCTCTTGTCTTCCGTGTGTCTCTGAGTGGTTGATGTCATCGAGACAAACTTGTGACTTTTCCCAAAGTTCCCCGAGAGTTCAGAAACTGTGTTCGGACGACAGAACCGATTTAAATTGCTTAATCTCTTTTTTAATTTTATTTTAGAGAAAGACTAATGAAGCAATTGATTTCTTGCTGCAATGCCTTATAATGGGCAGAATAACAGAGCTTTTATTTTGAAAAGTTGTGAACTTGGGTCTGAAGATTGTGTCGGTTGTTTAACAGACTCTGAAATAGTCGACAAGTAACGTTTGTAAATTAAGTAAATTATGTTTCATTTTATGAGAATTGTTTAAAGGGTAACTGCACATGAACCAGATAGGATGAGCACAAAGTTTTCCAACTTCACTCTGCACCATAGACTGTCTTAAGTCTAAAACTAATCTAAAGTAGCTCCAGAGCAAACAGGCAGATTTCTAACGGACAATGAATTTGTTTGTTTATCATTGTGGGAGTTTTTACTTTTTATTTGACATTTTCACTAAATTCCCGGAGAATAATTCACAGATTTTCATTTGAGAAATAAATCTGACATATCCAGCTGACTGGTGTGTGAAGTTTGGTGCAGCTTGATTGAATTTAAGAGACTGAGGAATAAACTACTGAACGCTCTCCAGGTTATAATCAATAATTTTCCTTTCTTGATTTCTTATAAACCAGATTAATCAGTCCTGATGTTTTTTTCTGAAGAATAAAATAAAAACACACACAGCAGAATGACATATAGAAACATTTTTACAAGCCCCATGCCAGCACATAGCGCGCTATCACTGCCGAGCCCTGAACAGTTGTTTTCCTGGGCACAGGAAGCCAGTGCCCCCCCGCTAGACAGCGAGATATAACTCGACAAAGGAGAGTCTGTTTCCCCTTCATACTCGGTCAGACAGAAAGATGGGGACAGACTGACAGTGAGCTGTGTGTATGTATGTAAGACGATAGCCTGGTATTCAATGAGAGGAGATGGGCAGATGGGTCATCCATCTTCACCCTGACATTACAGAGCCAGACCCCAGCAGAGAGGAAACGTTGGATTAGACTGTGCATGAAATACAAGTTCTCTGTCTGGCTGTCAAGAGGTTTTATGGCTGGAGGGTGATAATAGCAAAGTTAAACTGTAGATAAAGTCATTTAAAAAGAAATTCACAACATTTAAGAAACCAAACATTTTCTACGCTAAAGGTTTTTTTCTTACCTGAATACCTGTGAGTGCTGTGATCCTACATGAGGGCAAATGTTCCTGTTCAAGTGGAAACCTGATTTCTATAGTTGTGTTTTAATCTTTTTAACTTTCCTCACTGCTTTGAAAGAGACAAGGCTGCAGCTGGAAAAAGGCGAAGTCATATATATATATATATATATATATATATATATAGAGAGAGAGAGAGAGAGAGAGAGAGAGAGAGGTTTACCTGAGTGTTTAAGTAATAAATAGTTAAAATTGTTCATTTTACAAAGCTGTTTTTATCTTAAACGGATGGTTGCTTTAAGATCTAATCTGCAACAACTTTTGTTGACTTGTGTACTTATATTATCCAACTATTCAAACCTACATTGTTTTTCCAATTTTCTTCAAGTTAACTGGATGTTTCATTTTGGTCACTTTGAATTGCATCATATCCTCTTTACCTGTGGCTCAGTCCGTCTCTGTCTTCACTTCCAGTGCATGTCTGGCAGTAAAGACAAGAGCTCCCATGATCTTGACATCATCAATAACCAAAGTAACGTTTTGTACGTTTAACAGAACTGCACTGTTGCACTGTTACACTTATACCTGTTTATATTTACTGAAAACACAACTATTACTTCTTTCTCAAAGCCACTGGTCAGTTGTCCTCTCGTTCATGTGTGTCAAGAGTTTACATGTTTGACGATCTAACCTGCAAACTCCTCTGATGTGTCTTCTTAATGTGGAGATCACTCCAACACATTTAAAACAAACTGAGAGAGAGCACGTTTAGGGGATTCGGGCTCTTGAAAATGACTTGTGCAGTAATTCTCTGCACGTCTGAATGAAAAACGACCCGTGCGACAGGCAAACATGTTGGAAAGATTATACCGTATATCCCATGTAGTCTGTGAACAGCTGACGTTCCCCCCAAGAGATTCTGGGAAGAAACAACAGAGGAGGAGAACGTTTGGGCTTCTCTGCTTTGCAATGTTTCCTTCATCACCGCTCTGTGATTATCAGCTCTTTATTTTGAAGATTACATGACAGAGTCTCAACAGACACACAGAGAGTATTAAAGGGGAAACCGGCAGGAGCACAGGGACTCGTTCTGTGGTAGGAAGTAGTTACTAATGAAAACTGTTGACTGGACTGGAGAGAGCTCGCAGACTCAGCACATAAAAACAAAAAGAAGTGAGGAGCAGAACTTTTCAAATAAGTCTGTGCTTTCAGTTTTCACACGACGACAGACTGAGACACATGTTTTTGAAACAGCACAAGTAAATCCCGTAAAGCCGAACGTGCAGTTAACGTATTTATTGAAAGGTTTTTGCGTAAGTGTGATCGACGTTCGAGGTGCTCAATGAGAGTATTAATGTGCAGAAACCATATTTGAGAAAAATGTAATTGACATTTACTTTGATTTTTTAGTTTGATCCATGATCCATCTGCTAACATGGAGGAGGGGAAACCGTTACTGCAGCCAGCCAGCAAAGGGTGATGGAGACGCTGTAGCTTCAGTTTTGTGGAGCAGACATGGCGTCCATCTTCATATACAGTCTATTGAACACACACACACACACACACACACACACACACACACACACACACACACACACACACACACACACACACACATACACTGCTCCACCTGCCCTGCATGCCCCCTGTGACCTGAAGCCCTGATAGAGCGCGAAAGTTTGGGAACCATGGACTATGCATTGTGTGTGTGTGTGTGTGTGTGTGTGTGTGTGTGTGTGTGTGTGTGTGTGTGTGTGTTGGGAGGTGAGGGGGGTGCTGAGTTACACTGTCAGGGTCACCTCTGTGAACACCCCTCACAATACGCCACCTTGAGGTAACAATGACTCTATTGTTCGTCCAAACAATGGTGTCTGAAGGACAGGGATAGAGGGGCGGAGGGGAGAGGAGGGGTGACGGAGCAGAGGGGGCAGTAGGGGGGCTCAGCACCTGGTAACAGTGTATGGATGGGAACTGGAAGTGTGTGCTGGGGAGGGGGGGGGGGGGTCGGACACAGTCCATCGGTCAGCTATGGCAGTGCTCAGGATGTAAACACGCAGCACTGATGTCAGGCAGGACCAGTGACCTGAGGAGAGGATTCCCCCAATCTGTGGTCTGAGAGACAGCGGGGGTTCAGAGGAGGGCGGAGTCAGAACCACGGTAGGTAGGTTTGAAGAAATCACGAAGCCAAACACAGTCAGAGACGCCATATGTTCCTCCAAGTTGAAGTTTGGAGACAGGGAGGGATGGGGGATGTTGCTGCAACATGGTCGACATCCCTGAACCGACCACCTTCCTTCTATAATGTGCAGGAACCAACAGATTGTACTACTTTCGTGTGTGTGCTTGTTTCTGCAGGAGATTCTTTAACAACAAACCAACTTTGCGGTTTCCCTCCAAAGACACAAGGGGCTCAGGCTCAGGCGGGGTTCAAACCCAACTTTAGATGAAATGTTTAGGTCGGACATTGCAGAATATGTGAAAAGCTGCTGATTGTGTAACGTGTTCTTTATTTGCTAACGCAGCCTGTAGGTTTTGTGTTATATTAAATGTGTCCCTCATCACTCACTCATCCAACTTTTTAAAAAACATTTAAAACAACATGTATATCTTAAAACATAAAGTCTGAATATTCCTTGAAATTATATTCCAGGTGTAACTAACAATGCAAACACTGATTCCATGCAGTCTTCAATCAATATCAACACGCAATCAATTACATCGTGTATGTGACTCACACACACACAGATGCATACAAACACACTGCCACTACACTCAGGGCCAAAAAACAAATGTATCCCATTATTGCTGGGACATAATGGGACCATTTTCCTCTCTCACAGTGGTCTTTATGAATAGTGTATAAACCCAGCCACGCGTTGGGTCCTTGGGGTGAGGGGGGTAGACACTGCCATAGGAGGTGGGAAGAGCTTGAACACATATCCGCCTTTTAACCCCCTCGATAAAGAACCCACAGACACACACGGCAAACTCACACACACACGCACACATACGCGGTGCACGCAGGACATGAGAGTGCTTAAAAGCTCTGTCCAAACATAGACCCAAGGCCAACAGTGAGTGCTGTGCTGAATAGAACTCCACCATCGCTGAACTCCGCCGCCTGCATGGCAGAGGAATCGGCCACAATAGCTGTTCTGTGTGCAGGAAGAAAAGGCCGTCATCATGCACTTCTTTGCTTCTTTTAGTTCAGCTATTAGTTTTGTCATCAACAAACAAACAAAAGCACAATTCCATCATGTTTTATTGCATCTCGTCTGTCGGCAGAGGCACAAATAGGATGAACGAATGAGGACCACTGCAGGTCTCAGGGTTTCTTGCTCCCTCTCTCTCTCTTCGTCTTGTCCGCCGTGTTGTAAAAAAGGCCTTTGTTGTGCTCTGCAGTATAAATCATTTATGGGCTTTGCATAAATTTGTGTAATCTCCTTCATGGAGACTGGGCAGCCTATCGGATTCACTGGAAACCAGGGAGACAGAGTTGGTGGTGACAGCGTGTGCATGTGTGGAGAGAGAATCTGAATTCACTTAGGTACATTATATCACATGCTTTACACGCAACATGTGTGAGAGAACACAGTCACATAACCACTTCAGTGCATTTCAATGCGGACATTAAAATGCAGCATGGAGCCAGATTCCTTTTAAAGTACAACTGCATTAAATATACATTATCCTAAAGTGTCAAACTTACATTGCTCCAAAATGGTAAAACTCTTGTATGATATGTTTTTATTCGTTAAAAAATAACACACATTATATATCCAAACATAAGTTAAGGATTCGTTTAGTTCTAAAGCACTTTTAGTTTGCTTGATTGCTTCACAAGGTACAAAGACAATGAAAAAGGGAATTAAAGCACTAGGAGCATGAGATGAAAATAATAATTGCACACATTGTGATAAGAACTACCGGGAAAAAATGTGTTAGGTCCCAGCTGCTAACATGGAGTTTACAGCCTAGACTTTTGCCAGCCACCAGGGGGCAATGAATATAATTTGACTTTACCGCTATGTGGTCCATCTTTATATGATTCAGGCTTCTGGGTAAATTAAACCCAACTGTTCCTTCCTGAACCCTCTCTGGCTGATATCACTATCCCCACACACGTCTCCTCTCAATTCCATCCAAGTGAGTTTTATTTGAATGGATCCCAGTAAAAACCACAATGGCTGCTGTCACCGTGCCCTTGCAGTTGCTCCATCCCCCCCCCCCCCCCCCCCCCCCCCCCCCCCCCGCACATGGAGGAGCTCCAGGAGTTTTGTGTGTGCCACAATCCGTCCCCTGTGTCCTGAACTATTGGCTAAAATTCATTAATTATACAGTCGTACTATTTTCTAGAAAATGAGAATTCTCTGTGAGGGAGGATTTCCTCTTAAATAGCATGAAATTAAAATCAGAGTTTATCCCGAGTCGTTCGAGACAGTGAATGTTTTATAGATGTCGATTGAATTAACTTTTTGGGACATAATTTGTTTTTCCTGAACAGACACGTTGTACATCATTTGATTCCCATATATCTCACACCATCAATTTCTGTTGCTGCTGTGATACACACACACACACACACACACACTCCCTCAGTGCAGTGACGAGGCTGCTGTATGACAGTAAATCATTGAAAGGCGGAGCGCAGCACTGAAAGCTCGGTGACAGAAGATAAAACATACAGCGGCGGGCGGACTCTGCACACCTCCACCACATCTCCCTCTCCTCCGCATTTAGTCAAACGAAAACAACATCCACACCATCAAGAGACTGAGGGAGCAGTTATTTCATCCTAATCACCTCAAGCAAACATCTTAAAATGGAAGCGTGTGCACAGGAGAGTGCATGTTTATGTGCAGGGTATGAACTGGACTGGACTCACCACCTCCAATAACCAAGACCCAAGTGAAGACCAGAACCCAGCGGGGTCCAAACTGTTTGATCAATCAGGTCTATGTCATATATAAATCTTCCAGTATTTGTAGAGTGCATAACATGAACAAAACGTTTTCATGAATGATTCTTTAAAGGTTCAGTGTGTAGAATTTTGTGATATCTAGTGTTGAAATTGCATGTTGCAGCTGAACACCCCTCACCTCACCCTCTCCTTCCAAACATGAAAAAGAACCTGCGGCAGCTCCAGTTGTCATAAAAACTCAAAAGGTGTTTAGTTTGTCCAGTTTGGACTAATGTAAAAAACATGGCGGCCTCCATAGAGAGGGTCCCCTCGATGTAAATATAAAGTATTTAAATATAAAGTATTTAAATATAAAGTATTTAAATATAAAGTATTTAAATATAAAGGGCCTTTTCTGAGGTAAAGGAAACTACAACTTATACAATTTAGATGAAATGAACTAGTGAAAACATCATGAGGACTATTCTGCATTAAATATCTCCCAATAGTTCCCTTTCACCTAAATCTTACACACTGGACCTTTTAATTAAGATAGTTTAACATTTTACACCTGAAAATCTGAACTTTCTTAGCTACATCCATTTTGTTATGTTTTCATTTGAAAGTACATCAACTCTTCATCCCTCCGAGTTTTGAGAGATGCTAAGATAAAGTTTGGTAACACTGTGGGCCTCGTTTTAATTTGAAAACTCCGGCGCTACATTTCCATCTGGATGGGCAGACATGGAGACGTTCGGAAACGTAGCAACCAGCATCCACCTGGGCCACCAGTGCAGAACACAACATGGATAATCAATTAAAAGTGTTACTGACCCTGTTGTCTTTGCTGTTGTGCAGTTAATTCTGTCATTTACAATCCAGCAACTGTAGGAGACGAGATAATATTGGAGCAATTCCAGAAGAAAAGAAAGGGACCTGGGGGATCCTTCTTCAGACGGAAATGAACCAAACTCCAAGAACACATGAGACTTGATAGACGTTCTAGTTTTTAACCAAGCCTCTTAAATTACAACACTATTGGGAGAGTCAGTGGCATGAAGCCTCAGGAGGTTTCCGACCGTGGTGCGGTTGCAGTGTCCTGTACATTGACGATCATAGAACAGCAGGCACACCTCACCTGGAAACATCTGGAATAAAGTCCCCATCCATGCTCCACTCTTCACCAGATCAGATTCTGCATCGCATAACACAGAGGCCACGGGTTGCTTTTCAGTTTTCTGCCTTCATGCTCGAGACTAACTCCTGTTTGCTCTGCCTCAGATTGTCGCCCGAGGATTTCCTGGCTTCCTGCCGCGCTCAGCTCCGTTTGTATCCTGAATTACCTGAAGATTCAATATCTCTCCGGAGAGCTGCCATAATTCACTCCTGGCTCAGCGGTCCGTGCCCCTGCCTGCCCCGCTCCGCCAACAAGGATTCACTACCTTCACAACTTTTTACAGTAAATCATCTTCTTAAAACTTTTACTTGTTAGAACTCTTGGGTCCAATGAAAAGAAAATATACATTTATGATCTGCTCAAGGAGAAATTAACGTATTTTAATTTGTGCCGTTAATCCAAGTTTATCACGTTCCAACTTCTCTGGCGTATAATTTAAACATTTTTAATTTAATTTTGAAAATAAGTTTCCATTTGAAATTAAGAAAATGAATCTATGTGAACAAATATATACATTTAATTTGTGAATATATGGAGAGTGGGTTGTAATAAGAGGGTTGTAATAATCCAGGAATGGGGACACAGCCATTGTTCGCTCATTTTACACCGTCACAGATGAGAGATTAAGAAATAGCAGTTCATGTCTCCATATAAGCCCCTCCCCCAGATTTTATTTTATTCGCTCTTCCACACGTGACCATCTGTATGTGTTGAATACGTGCTTGAGCTCGTTTTGGTCCATTTGCATGTGTTTATTTAAGTTTCAGCACGTGCCGCCTCCCGACAGGACTGTGAGAGATGTCTGACCGGAGGAAGTAGAGTTTAGAAAATTGACAGACACTGAATGGAGTCACACAGCAGCAATCAAATGGGTTTCCAAGAAGTTGTGAGGTAAAAGGAGAGCCGCAGCGTGAGGCCGCACTGCCGGGTTTTTCAATCAGACTCGCCCCCTATCTCACCTGCTTGAGCATAATTGTAACACACACATAATGTGAGACTGCACACTACACTCTGCCCCATTCTCGCTCTCACACTCACACACACACACACACACACACACACAGACTCACACACACGTACACAAATCACTTGCCAGGATCATTTCGCACGTCCTCGGTGGGAAACCCCATCAACTTTCACAGCAGGGAACAGAGCAATGATACGCATCCTAGACTGCTGTACTAGGCTCTCTCTCTCACACACACACACACACTGCGGAGACATTTACTCAGAGAAGTAGTGGCTCATCAGAGCCCAACATGGTGGCCACATTCATGCACGCCACACAGAGCCATAGCAGGCTGCAGGAGGTTGAGCACTGCGCTCTTCTGAATCTAGGCTTGAATCAAAGAACAGCAACAGCTCCTGCAGTCAACGCTCATTCATTCTGGCTCTGCAGATACTGAATGGACGGTATGTGAAGTGATACATAAATAAATCTCGATGCTGACAAAGTGCTTTTACAGACGACACTCGTCTCGTCAGATGTTCAGTTTACTTTAGATAAGAGTCAGATGGGGACGTATTCTGTTTCCCAGAATGTTTTGGCAGAAAGGTTTGTCAGATGGCCAAAATAATATGTGACCTTGTTCTATTCTTTTCTACAGCACATACAAATCATATATGCAAGTGAAGAGCCTGACTCTGCAGAAAGGGAAACACATCCCAGTGGAGAATGTAAATATGTGTGTATGCCCATGGTTTGCAGTAGCCCTGCAGAAGTCACTTATTATTATGAGCTGCAATTGGAAATGTTTTTTAGAGGAAATGCTGTTTCTCAGTATCGAAGAACCACAGAGTCAGATGTGGAAGCTAATGTTTCCCTCATGTGGTTTCCAGTCAACAGAGAAAGTGATGACTTTGCCTTCCTATCCAAAATCATTGATGCATTTGGAGAGTTGGATGCAGCTTAACAAACAAGGGTTCCTTGCAAATATCCCCGGTGGATTGCAACTGATAGATTTCCTCATAGACCACCATGAGGCCTTAACTGCCACTGTAGGTCCATTATAATTCATTTTATTATGACATTTATGTTTTTGCAAAGGTTTTCTTAAGAAGTTAGAATTAGGTATACGGCATACGACAATGTAAAGTATTTAGAGAAGGGGAAACTCTGTGTCCCTGGTAATTAGGAAATACACTAACTATGTTTCTGCCAAACACATTCAATGATTTTTAAGGTCTTGCAGCACGGAAGTAAGGGTTCAGGGTTGATAGTGTACAAACAACAAAACTTCAAACAGAACCCAGAGATCCACAGATTTCTTTCAATGTTCAACTGAGTCCGTCCTTGTGTTTTCTCATTCAAGTCACTTTTTCAATATTAAACCAAAATCACAATCTTTCTGTGGCCACAATCAAGTAACAACAATTAACCATCAATCAGCATTACATCACCACAAATTGATTCACACCGTAATTAACGAGAGGGCCATCCTCCTGATTCGTCCAGTGTCATTTTAATTAAAGATATCCTCATCATTGAAGAAGTTATCCAGACAGTCTTATGCTTCCTTTTAAAATGTATTCAGAATGTGTGTGAGTGTGTGAGTGAGAATTTGATGATCTTTTGAAAGAATTCATCGTTCTCAGTGAAACTCATATGACACAAAGAGGTTTGGGGAATAATCAGACATCACTTTGTATTGCCTTTCATATATTATTTTATTTTATTTTATGTGTTTCTATGGTCTTTATATGAAGTTTATAAACCTGCAACAGCTGTTTTTGCTCACGTGAACCATTGAAAGCAATGATATATCATCACCTTAACTTAATGTTCATGTGACTTCAGCTCAGGCTTTGGTCGTCTCCAGCTCTTGAGGGAAATTCCTGGTCCTTTATGTTCACCAGCTCGTCTCTGACTGTGTCCGTCTGCAGTTTCCAATAGTTTTTTAAGTGTTAATTACGTACAGTACAGAGCACTGAAGTGTGTAACTATGGGAGTGAGTTCAGACACAACGCTCTTCAGTGGTCTCAAGGCTAATGAGGTTTTTTGTAAAT
The DNA here is from genome assembly GCF_024713975.1 of Paralichthys olivaceus. Taxonomy (NCBI): domain Eukaryota; kingdom Metazoa; phylum Chordata; class Actinopteri; order Pleuronectiformes; family Paralichthyidae; genus Paralichthys; species Paralichthys olivaceus. The sequence continues at coordinate 26,927,080 of NC_091093.1, forward strand.
TCTTCTTGAAAACTCACCAAAAAACGTCAGACAATTTGCACTGAAAAGCAAAAATACAACAAATCCCTAAATGCACAGTTCATGTCCACTATCTGACTTTAACTGGGTGGATCGCTCCTGTTATCCAGTTTGATATTTACACCTTCTCGCTCTCTCTGCCCATTTTGGTTCTTTGTTTTTCATGTGATGTCTCTGCCCTCTTTCTGTCGCTCTCTTTTCTGCGTGTCTCCAGGTTTGGAACTTCACCGCTCGCAGCCCGGGAACTGACCTCCTGATGTGTTTTCATCCCGTCGTTATTCTCTCCCGACCCTCTCACTGTCTGCAGGATGATCAGAGACAAGTGTGATGGTGAAACAAGCATTCATGTGCACACACACACACACACACACACACACACACACACACACACACACACACACACACACACACACACACACACACACACACACACAGTGTCGGTCCGTGCCTAAGCCCTAGGCTTTCCTAGCTTTTTGTCCCCTCAGCAATGTGTAACACTTCTCATTGCTGTGTCTAAGATGGACTAACTCCTGCCAATAGTTCATGTGAATTAAAACTCGAAAAAAATCCTTGATTTTAATCCTTAACAGACGGAAACATAGTTGATGTATGCAGTGAGGAAATTTAGAGCAGTAGTATAAATATTAATAGAACTTCAGCTGAATTCGTCCTGCACCCTCCACACTACATCATTTCCCCAAATTCTTCTAATATGTATTTTTTATGCTGTAGAAATTAAGGGCATAGCTGCATCCCATTTCCATAATACACATTGTACCACCCTAGAAATACTACACCCACTCTATATATTGAATATTCTCTATACTACTATAACAGTATAGCCATGCTTCTTATGCAGGTAGAGAGAAATTTAAATAATCAGCATTTTGCACCAAAGGAAATTTCTAAACTTGTTGTGGCAACAAACAAAAATCAAACTGTAACATTGTACAAGGAAAATCAATTCTTTTTATTTAAAACTTGGATTTTATATGCATTTATATTCATTTTATATATCTACTGCCAGTTGAATCTCTCTGGATTTGCTCTAGCACAGGAGGTGAATGTTTTAGTTGCTCCCCTTGCTCGCACATGCACAATGGAGGTGAACAGGATGCGTATGTGTGTCAATGCCCTGAAATCAATGAGTACATGTGAGTGAGTATCAGAGCGACCAAAGAAAACAAGTTGCACTCCCTGACAGTGTTATTTAACTTTCATTTTGAAAGAGCAATGGCCAGTGGGAGAGTCCAACACTAAGAAGCCTGGACTCTCCATCGGCCCTGTCAAAACTCAGATATAGCTAAGTTGTCTCTGACTCTCTGAACTCACACAATTAGACTTGGAGTTGTTGCAGTGCACATGTTATTTCCTGAAATACAAGCAGAGGACAGAGAAAGTTACCAGAGCAATAAAAAGCGCAGACAGTGTATTAATTGTGTCGTCGGCGTCCAGGTCGTCACCTGAAATGAGCTGGAGCCACTTTAACAGAGCAGCAGAGGACTGAGTGCAATCCAGTGTTGTCCTCCTCTGAACTTCAGCTAATCAATTAACGTGATTTAATGCACAGGCACTCGGCATTGGAGGCAAGCATGGCTCAGCGTTCGCCTAATTTATACTGTTTCGACCGTTCCACATACGTGCAGGGAGAGAGGGAGGAAGTGGAGGTGGGCAGGCTGTGCTGAATAGAGCTGGATCTCAGGGGAAAAGGAAGTGATTGTTTTATTTTTACAGTTTAACATTGGCAAAGTTTAAAGAGCTGGGGGGGAAATAAGAGAGAGAGGCAGAGAGAGCCTGACTCAGTCCTCTCCCGTGAGCCTCTGTCTCGCCTTTGGCATAAAAAGTGAGCCTGCATATTACTCAGTCTATCACAACACAGCAGGAGAATGGAAGGAGAATTAATACACTTTGGTGCCAGTGTGGTCTCTCTCTGCCTTTCTTCTCTCCTGCACTCCTGCTCTCTCCTTCTCTTCAAGCTCCACTGGACAAAAGCACTTTATGTGCTAATAAAATTAACTTGTATATTGCTTTGATTTTTTTTTTCCCTCCTCACCGACAACAACCAGGCTGAGGGAGAGAAGTGAAAGAGGGGAGGGGTGGAGGAGATCTCTTTGGATCTTCTCTGGATTGTATTCATTTTTCTGTTCACTTCCTAACATACGCCCGGAGCGAGCGGCGGCTCTGTCTTCAGAGTGCTGCTGTGGCTCGGGGCGAACATTTTTTGTCTGTGTGCATTTCAGTGACATAAAAAGCATCGAGCCCTCCTTACCCTCAGCAACCATCTATCTGCCTCTCATAAATCTGAATGACATTAACATTTAAAAAACCCAACTCCTGCCTGTCTGTGGATGGGCCTCTCAGATAGACAGGCCTCCATTTTATTTATCCACTGCACGGCGGGCAGGGAAGACAGGCATCGCCGCAGACAGGCATAAATCTGAGCAGGTTAGAGCCTCAGCCGGCGGGTTAAGTGAATATCAGCCTCTGCCTCCTGAAGCAGCTCACACTCCTATTTCACACTCCTATTAAATATGTGTTTCATTTCTGCCTTATTTGGATGGAAAGTAATTTTGCTCTTTTATAGAAGGTCATAAAATATATAGTGTTTTTTAACACTCTGCATAACATTTACATTTTCTATTGTATAAATGTGATCGCCGCGACACGGGGCTGAATAAAACATTCATGGCAAAAGCCATTTCTTCTGTGACATTTGGTCCCCTATCTATCATCAGTTTTCTATATGCAGCCAGGAGAACAAACGCTGGTCAAATGTTTAAATGTGGCCTCTCCACATAAAATTTAAACCCTGCTTTCACATTAACAGCCGCCGGCTCGTAGATGGAAATGCCTTTTTTTTGCGCAGATAAGAGAAAAGTCAAATGGAAATGACTCGTAGGGCTGTTGTGGCATTGGGGAGCGCGCCGATGGCCCTGGGAAATTGAAGCATGTCAGTAAAATTAGAAAGGGAAAAAAAAGCTGGGGCTGCCTCGACCAGCAGACATGTAAATGTGGCAGAGCCCCTCAGATGAGTCCATTATGGAGCGTCCTGCGCAGCCTTTTCTCATCAGAAATCCCATCAGTGTATTAAAAGGTATAGCCTTGGCACTGACAAATTAATTCTTTCAGGGGTTTTTTTCCTGACTGATTTGAATCGCTGCTGAACTCAGGGATGGGCGGCAATTCAACATTATCATTCATCTTCATTCAGCAGAAAGTGGAGCAAAGAAAAACATGGAAATGATTTATCATGATACACAACTGTGTTTTCTAAATTAGTGATATTATGTAAATATTGTACAGGGCACGTCTCACAAATGAGTTTTATCATACTTTATTTAGTGTGTAAATTGATGATATCAATGTGATTATTTTTCACATTTATTTATTCTTTATGCCTCTGAACACTCCTGTATTAAAGACTTTATACTGGAGTCAGTCAAGGCCACAAAACATCCAGAATACGCAGTGATATTTAGTAATAGGTTTTACAGGATTAAGAGATTACAGCAGAGTGGAGGGAAACAAGATCTGTTTGTATAAACTAATGAACAGTCAGTTTTCATCTGAGTGTTAACTGCAGATGAGAGCATAGAATATGAAAATTTCCTGTTTACAATCTATTATTTTCTGTAGCGGCACAGCTAACATGACAGCTGTATATTATTATGAACAATAATGGGAACACAGTTTAGCTTGTGGGCTAATGGTGACAAGCCCTTTGTGTAAATATTCAGACACGTCCCACCTCAGCAGCTGCGTTTATCAAAATGTTGTCGCTCATAGAGGAATCAATTGTTGTTCTAGTGACTTCATCTGATAGATAGTAACAATAACTGTATATAAAAATGGACGACATGACAGCTCTCAAAAATAAAGCCAAAACATCTTGATCACCTCCTGGTGGATGGTTGCAGTACAGCTCATAAACCCTGCCTCCTCCATGTTAGCATAAATGGACCAAATTTAAAAGTCAAAGTACACATATAAATATTTTTTTCTCAAAGATGCTTTCTGTCATTTGAAGTAGTTCTTCTCACATTGATGTGAATAAAAGTGTTTGTGATAGTGATTCATTTGGTGTTCATTTATTATTTGATGATTTGAAAATCGGATGAAATGTGATTGGCTTGCGAGTGGTCGAGGGGCGGAGCCTTGAGACCGCAGCTCTACTCCACGGTCAAACCCACACAGCCTGACATAACAAAGTACTTTCCCCACTATGAGACATGCAAAGAACACGTCTGCATAAAGACAGAAATGATTCACTCAAAATGAAAGATCATGTTTACTTCAAGATTGAAAATGATCTCCTCATCATTTTAAAATGCACACTGATAATCGACAGCCCCACACATCATGAGTTAAAGGAAAAGTGAGACAGACACTTATGAGCTGCAATCAAAAGACTGCATCTATAGTTCAGTGAATTGATAATCAGCGACTTCACCTTATGATCAGGACGCTGTTTTTACATCCAGTCATCCGAGTTGCTGGATTCTGCCAGTTTGGAAACTGTGTTGCCCCATTTCAGGTTGTGTGAAGGACTCCCACAGGTACTCATTAGTATTGTTTACTCGGAACCCAAAGGGGCCGTGCTTTCCTCTAATCACAGATAACACCTTCTACACTCTGGCACCATTTTTTCCCACAGATCTGTGATCTCGCTGAGAAATATTCCAGTCCAACAATTTGCATCAAACTATTTCCTACAGAGGAGCATGCATGTTACCTTGTGCTCAAGTCAAGAGTGTGGCCTTCAGGTGTCACAGTTGCCCAATTTACTATTAGCGCTTCACTGTTACTGTCTATCATCATCAAGACGATCCACTGGTCTCGCTGCATGTGCACGCTGGTTTACAAACAAGGCGGTGTGAGCTAAGTTCAAGGTGCAGCAACCACATTATTGAATTCTGCATAAGATTTCATGGGATGAGATCAATAAGCTTCTGTTTATGCCGTGACATGAAGCCTCGCAGCCTGAAGTCAACCTATCACAGTCACACCTTTTCTTCAGGGCCAACAGAGGACACAAAGGTGGACGACACACACAGACAGAAAACAATCAATTTAGGAGCATATAGGTGGGGGTTTCTATTCCCTGTGTCTCCAGGAGGTGACCAGGAGGATGGTGTTTGTTTTCTGATCTGAAAATTCAAACAACTAACTTTTGAACAAAGAAAAAGTGCAAATGAGGCAAGTTAGAAATGTTTGAACTGATTTGGTACAACCGTAAATGAAGATGGACGACATGACGGCTCCCCACACGTGAACTTCCTGTGGTTCCTTGTGTTTACTTACAATGATTTGCACAATCCCTCCTCTGGTGCTTATAGTATTTCTATATTTATATTTATGAATAGTAAATTATTGTAAATGATTATGATTCTGTGTATAAAATACATACTCAGCATTTTTTATTTGATTTTTTACATTTTTATTCTATTGCCTTTTCTTTATTGTCTTGTCTACCTCATTATGACTTGCTGAGCCCGAATGTTGAATTAGTAAAATATTAAAATAAAGTGGAATCCATTAATACATTAATACAATTATAATTTATATTAATTTTTCATACATTTCTGCTTTTGAATTATCTCCTGTATGTTGAATACTGGAGCATTTACAAGTGTGCGAGGTGCATGTTGTTATTTCCCACAGTACGTAAACGCTGCACGGACTCCTCCCCTCCTCCCCTCCTCCCGCGCCTCCTCGCCGTGCGTGTGCCCGCCGGTGAAGGCGCGCGCACGGGGAGGTGGCGGGGGGTTGTGCTCGCTCCCGGCTCCCGGTGCTCTCTGACCCCAGCGGCGGCTCCGTCTCACTGCACCGAGACTCGCTCTCCTTCTGCCCCGCTGTCCGCCTGCGTCTCTCTCCCTCCTCTCCGGTTCTCCCCCTCTCTCTCTCACTCTCTGTGTCTCCCCCCCCCCCCTCCTCCGCTCTCTTGTCTGGTTTCTATCCACAGGAGAGAGGTCCCGCCGGGTCGAAGGTTCTGCCCTGCCCGCCCAGACTGCCGCAACCTCCGGCTGCTGCTGCCGCCGCCGCATGGACCCGCGTCCCTCCACCTCCACCGCCGCGTAGAGGGCGACCCCGACCCGACACTCCACCTCCGGCCAGATTAAAACAAAAAAAACCCCGCTCAGAAAAACCAACCTCACCGCCAAAGGTAGAGCAACCTTTCCGCTTTGCTTGTGGGGGAGCTCCGGGGACGGGGAGGGAGCGGACCCGGGGAGGAGAAGGAGGAATTCCTGACACAAAGCCGTCGGTTGAAAGGTGGCTTGTCATCCGGGAGGAAGAGCAGGAGGTTAGCCGCTGTGACACCCACCTCCTCCCCGGTGCTTCGCTGTATTTCACGGAGAGGAGTGAAAGCATCGCACGGATCTTTCTCTTTCCCTCCTGTTTTTTTTATTTTAATTTTTTTTTTTTCTTCTTCTTTTTGTTGGGTTCATTTCTGCAGGCGAGCGGCGCCTCGCTCTCACATCGTGTAGCCGACATGCACGCTATCAGACGGGGTCAATTTATTTCGCCTTCGCCCCCTCCGCGTGAAGTTAGCTACACGGTGTGAATATGCAGCCACAGCACTGACTGTGAGTGTGTGTGTCTGTGAGTGTGTGTGTGAGTGTGTGTGTGCAGCCTGGTTGTGTTACAGCAGCTAACCCGTGCATAGCAATAAAAAAAACAAACAATAATAATAAAAATATCTCTTATTGCCAGGGCAGGTTTAGCAGCAGGCTAAGCTAGAGAGCTAGTTGCTGCTACTGTAGCCATAAGGTAGGTACACACACACACACACACACACACACACACACAGAGTGAAGCATGCTGCACACAAATCCGTCCTCAGCTTTTTTTTTCGGCCTGCATGTGCAAATAAACGGCACATTTTCCAGGATTTGCAGCAGCAGTTGTGCTCCAGGTTTTTAAATGTTCCACCTCAGTAGAAATGACTGCAGGTGGAGGAGGAGGAGGTGGAGGAGGAGGAGGAGGGGGGGGGGGGGGGTTAAATGATTGTTTTGAATGATTTGTAGAAGGCCCCAGGGAAGCTGGACACATGTCATTTTAACTTTTTCAGTGGGAAAGACTGTGTGACTTGTGTTGTGCAGCTGCTGAGTTAACCTACCTCTATCTAGGCTGGCATAAATCTTCCACACTTAAATTCATAGCACACGTCCCAGAGAGCAGCAACCGGTTGACCCAGAAAACATGAATCAATTTTTTTTATTGTGTGTGTGTGGAAATAGGACATTTTCTTTAGCTTTAAATTGAGAGGTTGTTTGCTTTTAAGATAATCAGCCGGAGGTCAAGAGCTGTTTTCTTTTTCCATTTTGCTCGTCAGAATGAACTGTGGAGCTGCAGATTTCCCTCCAAAAAGAGAGGGATGACAGATTTGTTAATTCAAAGGCATTTTTTTCCTCCTTCTTCTTCTTCCTCCTCGTGTGGTTGTGGCGGCATCAGGAGGTCTGGTATATAAAGCTTGTCAAAGCCCACAGTGGCCACTTTACTATCAGTCAGGGAGGTCAGACAGGAGGAAGCTCAGGGAGCAAACAGCCAAGTCCGGTGAGTGAGCGCTGAAAATGCAAAACCTACACAGATGCTTTTTCTTTTTTTTTCTTTTTTTTTTTACTGCTTCTCCTGAATTTAAATTTAAAAGTGCATAATGTTCTATTTACTGTTGCTGTGACGAGAGCAGTTCAGTTGGGGGATTATTGCGACTGCACCAGGACTGGAATTAAAGCAGCACATCTTTTGTTTTTTTATTTATTTTTTTTGCATGTTAGGGGTAAATTGTCAGCAGGGAGGCAGAAGCTGTTTCATGCATGGGTTGTGGAGAATTTCATGTTTTATTGAAAGGCTTTGCAACAATTTGATCACCAGCAGAGACGCTACCTGCAGCTTCTCTTTCTAGGTATGTTTTAATTTCAACAGGCTGATGCCTCAGAGGACATGCCTGCAGTGATTTTTTTTTTTTTTTTTTTTTTTACATTTATTAGTTTGCATAAAAAAAAAACCCAAAGCAGGTTATGAGCAGCAGAGCAGCAATTAAAAATGTGCCTTGGAGATTGTAATCTGACGCCTGAGCAATCTTAGCGTGAAGTTTTTCTGAAAGAAAAGACGATTGCAAACCTTTTAACAAGCTTTTTAATTCTTTTAAATGAGCAGAATATTGTTTGGAAAGGTTGAGTAAATGTGCTAATTATGTTTTAACTTACTTTACTGCATTTCATATTAATTAGGGTTTCACAGAGAATTGTTTGAGGTGTGTTTAAGGTGTTGCAGGAATATCTTGCGAATTTGAAATGGTGGCACAGCATAAGGAGGAACTTTGTGTTTTCTGAAGCCAAATTAAGGAAATGTGTAGATGCATATTTACAGAACGTATGTTGTGATTATTGATTATTAGAAAAAGATCCCCTCCTCCACTTGATATGTGCTCTGTCTGTGTCTTTGCACTGCTGCAACTTCAGGATCGTTTTTCCTCTTAGATACATTTTTACAACAGTTTAAATGTGTGTTGGTGGGTTCTCCCTCTCAGTGCATGCCTCCTGTTTTAAAGCAGCTGATGATTGTGTGTCTCCCCCCTTTCGGTGCAGACTGCAGCTTGTCGTGGTTGAGTTGGTCGGCCGGGTGGCTGCTGCTGCTGGGAGACTTTCCCTGGGCTTGTTGAGCGGCTCTGAAGGATGACTGCTGCACGGCTCGCTGCTGAATCCCGGTGAACGAACGGCGTCTCATGTCCAAACGGCGGAAGGATGGCTCATGGCAAAGTGACCATCACGGTGGACGAGTACAGCTCCAACCCCACACAGGCCTTCACACACTATAACATCAACCAGAGCCGCTTCCAACCTCCACATGTCCACATGTAAGTACACACACACACACAAACACACACACACACTGGATCACCTACGATGAACTTGTCAGCTAAAATCAACATTTACCTGACTTTCCATGAATTGAATTGAATTGAGTTAAAATCACATTTTATAACATTTTTACTAAACTTTTAGTGTTTTTTATATTAAGTTTTATCCAAAGTTCAGAAGAATACATCACCCAGACACTGAAAACAAGCAGCTTTGTAGAAATTATGCTCTGCCACAGGAAGCCAATCAGGAGCCTCTTTGATGCAGCGTCTTTGTTTATACTTGAGTTTAATTGGCTCACGCTCAGAGAGGGTACGGTGTCCAGAGAGGACGAAAAAAAAAAGGTGGAAACTGCGTTGCTGAAATTGAATTTTACTGTTTAAAAAGTTTGTGGCAGGTGAAACATGTTGCTTGAAACACAAAGCTCAGATTTTACAAACATGCTTCTTTTGCACAAACACAAAACAAAGAGTAAAAGCGTCTCCTCCCTGCGTGCTGCTGTTTCTCGTGGTCGTGTTACGTGTTATCGTTTGTGCCATGTTGTCGTTGCGGTGCACGGAGACTTTTTTCGCATTAGGGCGCTCTTGTTATTTATTTATGAGACCAGTTGCTTAGCATTGCTCTTGTCTGATGTGGTTATGCTCTGCCTCTCATTAGTGGGTCAGAGCGCTGTGACCCATCAGCCCTCGACATGCACGTGTGTTTTTTATCTGTGCACAGATTTTTAACACAGAGCTGCAGCTCGCTTTGTGTCATCTCCCAATTGCGGCGGTTTTGAGCTTTTGATGAAAGGTCTGTGACTGATTGTTGTTGTGGTGGTTACATGTGCAGTTTGAGAGCTTTTATATTCACTGAGAGCGATGTTTAAAAAGTTAACCTGCGGCAGGAACAAGAATCGATTGAGGAAGAGGAACAAAGGGCTGCCTGCCTGCTGTGTCCATTGTAGTGTAGTGTCATGTTGCGTAGCTTGATTGAACTTTTATTCTTTGTTGTGTAACTTTGGTTTGATTGGACTCTTTTAGATGCATCTTTATTCAGTTTCACTTTATTTCTTTTTTATCACCCCACTGCCTTCTCAGTTCCTCTATGGCATTTTTCGAAATTGCAGGTGGAACAAATCAGGATCGATAAAATATTTTGCCTGAATTAATGAAATATGAAGCTTGTTTGAGCTGATTGTATGCATCAGAGCAACTTGAGTTTTAAGTTTGCAATGTGAAAACTAATTAAATAAGTGCCACAGTAGTCACTGTAGCCTGACATATAATTCAACCGTTAAGAGGAAAACCACAGTCAAGCTCATTCACATTGTTGTCCAAAATGGCAATATCACAACGTGTCTACTCAGGCACGGCCATTTTAAAAAGAGATCCAAACTGTTTTATAATTGACGGTAAAATTGTCATTTTTTTCTTCACTACAAGTTTTAAACTCCTGTCTGTTGCTTCTGAGATCCTGAAAAACTTCTCCTGAAAGCCGCAGAATTATTAAAAAAAACATAATTTCTGTCCAGACTGAAATCAAAGATAAGTTTACAGTAAAGATAAAATCCTAAATAAGTTATTTTGATAGGAGACTGTAAAGTCCTCACTCACTCAGTCTGGTTGAACATGTGCTCAACTCACCGCGTTGCATTCAGGTGCAGGGAATTTGCATCTGCGCCAAGGTTGAACCAGCAGGGTTGACACTCTGAACTGGAGATGATGCAGATACAGAGGCATCATGGACAGTTGGAGAAAGGCCAGATGAAGCTGAGCTCTCTCTGGAGAGCTGCAGACACCAACCACCCGCTCTGCTTCACTCTGGAGATCGACAACATCAACCAAACAAGTTGATTTGTTCTTTTTCACATTATTTACCTCAGACACTCGGATTCCCTCGATTCTATCTGGATAATCACATTCATGTAGACAGGATTATTTTGGAGGTGACAGTCAAATCGTGGACTTGTGTAAACAGCTAAATGGGACACTTACCTCCCTCCTGGTGTTGGCAGCGTTCACATTATTGTACCACCGTGTTGTTTTGGGATTCCTCAGCTGTGAGCAGCCGAGCTGCCAGCGCAGCGAGCGTCGGCGCCACGGATGTGGAAAGAGAGACAAGGTCACCTCGCACTTTGTGTTACGTCAGTCCGTTTTAATGGTTGACAAAGGCGGCAATAAATCAGGCCAAATGCTTCAATATGAATCAGGGTAGACGCAGCGCCAGCTTCATCTGAATAGATTCTAGTTTGATGTTTGAAGAGGCTCCTTCGTTTTTTTTTTTTGTTTTTTTTTTCCCTTTTTGATAATGAAAATAATATATGGTACAAAAAAGCTTTCAAATAGATCGTCCTCCACAAGGTGAAATATTATTTTTCTATTTCTTACTATTTTATCCTGCTCTGAGCGACATAGCCAGAGGTGACTTATTTTCAGCCTTGTTATGAATTTCCGTCTTTGGTCCTCTTTGTTCTGCAGTGTTGCACCAGTTGACCATAAGCAAAGTTCAGCAGATTAACATTGCATAAAAGAAACATTACGTGAAAAAGCTCTTTGTTGGGAAGTGGAGTAAACAAGCGAAGTGGGAATGAATGGATCTACCTGATGCTTAAGAGGAAAACCCTGAAAATGAAAGTCTCTATAAGTGGATCCTCAGCTGGAGACGCTGTAGTTTTATTCCAGGTGTCGACAAACAAAAACATTGCAGATGATTTTTGCCTCTGAAGCTATAAAAAGCAGCTGTTTATTTAGTAAGAAGGAGTCAGAGCGGGAGGAGTCTTCTAGCATCTGCTGCTCTAAGAAACGCAGCCATGACAGATGAAACATTGACTGTTTTCAAGGTGCAGAAATGCAGTGAAATGTCCGGAAACTTAGAGCAAATAATCCGAATGTCCATCGAGCTCATCTGTATAAACGGTTTTGCCCGTAATGTGTAGTCCTGCTGATTTTTCCATTTTTCACTGTGGTAGTTTTTGGAGGTGAAGCCCCTGTAGGAAGGGGATGTGTTGGAGCCGCGGGGCCTCTCAGCAGATATGTGTTTGGATAAATACATTAGGCTGTTTCCTGGCTTCCACAGAGCCTGCAGTGTTTTACTTTGTCATTCTTAAACTCAGACTGGGAACCCTGGGATCACACACACACACACACACGCAAACCCACACACACACACACACACTCTCTCTCTCTCTCTCTCTCTCTCTCTCTCTCAGAAGACCATCCCCCCACTATGTTGAAGTGCTTATAGAATACAAGCTCTGTTCTGGGAAAGTAAAGACTTGTTTAGATTTGAGAGATAATGATCCGACTTGTTCTAGGTTCCTCTCTCACTGCGTCCACAGTATTTGGTCATAAATAAAGTTGTTACTTCTCTGAAAGCAAAGCAAAAGAAGGAGGAAAAAAAAAAAACAAGTGAGGCGGTTGCCCGCCTTTTGAAATACTATCCGTGCCTTAATGGCCCCCCCCCCCCACCCTTACACAGATTATTTAGATTTGTGTGATGGAGTACAGCAGTACCTTTTGTGCCGTGTGGAAGGTATCACTCTCTGAACCACATATGAAAACATTCTTGTAGAGCGTGTACACACTCCAGACTGACAAACACACACACACACACAGTGGCAGTTGCAGGCTAATGCTGTGGAACGTGACCCTGAAGTCAAAGTGGCCCTTCTTCAGAGCATGGGACGTCTCAGTCTGTCTGTGAGTGAGCGACAGACTCAGTCCAGCCCTGTTTATGTCTGGTTTATTTTTCTGCTCCGTCTGTGTTTTCTTTTTTTTTTTTTCTTCCTTTCTCTCTTTCGTTCTTTCTTCAGCCAGCTCGTCGTCATCACGTGAAACGAAATGCTCAGCAACTTGGAACATATGCTTCGAGTTGGGACACTAATGGCTTCGAATCCAATTTGAGCAGGATCGAGGCCAGACTGTGGGAAGGCCCAACGCACAGATGCAGACGGACAAACTGACAGAGCTGAAACTAAAGGGACTTTATGAGCGTCTAAATAGTTTGAAGACATCTTGACTGAAGACGCTTTAAAATGCCTCAAATGCTGTTATTGGTCTCAGGAACAAAGTTAGCGATGAATCACTCAAACGCTATTTTGATCGAAACAGTTGAACTTAATTGTTCTGAACATTTAATCTCCGGGGGCCGTGTAAAATCCTCGTATGGTTGCAAGTTGTGATTATTTTCATTATCAGTTTCTCTGCTGATTGTTTTTCCATTTTTGCACAAGATGTCCTGTCTTGTCCTGCCAACACTGAAAGATGTCCAGTTTGTAATAATAGTAGAAAACAGAGCAAAGTAACAAGCCCTCACATTTGAGAAACTGGAAATGGCAGATGTCCATTTTTTCAGTAATTTATCATCAAAGTGGCCTGAAAATTATTAATCATCGAGTAATTGTTTCACCACAGATTTTAGATAAGTCAAAATCTATTACTTTAGCCTCCCTTAAATAGCAATTAGCATTCCTTAAATGGAAGAGTACATGGAGTTAATGTGAGATTGTGCAGGGAAGCTGTGGTTGATCTTGATTATTTAATACACACCATAATTTAACATTACTGCTAACTGAAGAAATCGATTTCCTCGCCGCTGCCGGGATCTGTGATGGACGTCACAAACTCCACAGCCTACGTCCACAGTCCACATATTTTGGTGAGCTGGCTGTGAGGGTGGCTAAGAGAGAACCACATGATCCCACAGGTTTTCTTAATATCCCCAACAATGTGACTGTGCCGAGTTAAGAGCTGTGTCAGAGCATTTTGGAGACTTGTTGTGAAGTGGGTTGTTTACTTGCAGTGCAGTATTCATAACCAGCCACCTCAGGATGTTTGGTGTTTTAAATTTCATCTTATCAGATCAACCCGTTCTTTAAAAATGAATTTCACCTCTTGGAAACTGGAAACAGAGAAAGAAATAATGATTTATAAAAAAAGACTGTTGTCTGGAACAGTGTTTATACTCAACAGCCAATCAGAGATGAGTATTTTCCATCCTCTAATATCTTTGGGCTTGATCGACCTGTTCGTCTTTACACTTGTAAACAAAGAGGAGATTCCTCCTGAAGACAGTGTTACATTATCTATTCCTTTTTTCCTTCATATATATATATATATATAGTTATTTATTAAAAAACATAATTCATCCATGACACCTGAGCTCAATATATTAATTTTAATCTTGGTTAATGAATATTCTTTAACAACCCCCCCCCCCCCCTCCAAAGAAAAAAATCCAGATTTAACAAACTCCTTCTCCTCCAGATGCCTTGTTAATTATTCCCGCCCTCTGAATAATTGAGCAGCTCATAAATATGAATCATTTAATGACTCCGCCGCCTGCATCCATGCACGTGGATATTCTGACACAAGCTGGCGAGGAAACGGCACCAGAATCACACATTCATCTTAACAGCGTCCTGGTTTTTATTAATGAACTCCTTGAGGACTTTTTATGTGCCTTATTTCCGTTTCGTGGTTACAGTGCAATAGTGCTGTAAAAGAAGTCAAGGAAATTGTTTGGAATTATGATTTTATCGGGCGTGTTTCTGCACAGTGAGAGGACCAGACCCAATTTCACAGCTCACCATGTAAAATATTTTTTTTTTGCAAGAAAATCTGAATCGTTATGGTTTGTGTGTGGGACCGAGGTAACTCATTTTGGTAATAGCAGCGTTTCTGCTCAACTGAGACGCGATCTTGTTCTGTTTCTTTCATCTTGTTGTGGAAAACAAGTTAAAATTCTTCTGTTGAAAACATGTGTTAAAGCTCCCTGTGCTTTCTGATTTGTCGATGAAGACATCAGAAGCGTCAGTTTTTCACACTCCCCTCGCAGCATTGAGGATCTGATAGTAACACGAACAAGGGAATGCTCAAAGTTTCGTTTTGCGAGAACCAGTCATTTTTGCCGACGAAGCTCTGCTGTGTTTTCACCTCCTCCACTTCTTATTCTGCTAAATATTGTCATTGTAACTATATATAACACGCATTTATCTTGGCTTTTAAAAAATATAACTATCAAATTTAACGTTTGAGCCTGAACATTTGTTTTTACTTTCTCATTTTTGCAGTTTTTCTCCAAGTAGCAGGGGGCTAACAAAGCCTGTTTTTGACTTTTAGTGTTTTGCTGTAATTGTTACAAAACACTTTTATTAGTTTGTGGTGCAGCTAAAAATCTGAGAGTAAACTCCATCTAGGGTCTGTTCTTGTTTGTGGTCGTGTCTCCCGAAGACAAGACGATTAGATGACGATGCACTTTCACAAACCAGAACGTGCTGAGGAGCCTTTGTGTGATTTTTGTGTGTTTTTGCATGTGGCCCTGATTTTCCACAGATACATTGTGAGTTTTCTCTGCTGCTGCTTCTGCACCTTTTACGTGTCAAACATCAGGATTGGTCAGTTGCACTTTGTTGTAGCCTGGTTGCGGAGACTTTCAATCTCGACCCACGTCTTCGATTGTCTTTATTGATTCAAACAATAGGTTGAAAAAACAAGTGATGCAGTCAGCATTTTGAGCAGGATTAAGGTTTCTGTGCTCCATTGCCAGAATATACACCAAGAGAAGAGAATGTTGGGGATGTGTCGTTTTTTTCAGCTGAAAGTCTGAAACAAGCCAGATTTTAGGTAGCGCACAAAATAAGTTTGTGTGACGTACGTCACAGATTGGTCGGGTGGGTTGTAGTCTTTCTGTTTAAGTTGATATCATGAATGATCCTGGTCATTTAGTTAATGTTGTTGCCACTGTGATATTATTAATGTATTAATAGCATCACCAGCTTCAGGCTCTGTACTCCACACAACTTCAAAAGCACCAAATGAACGTCCTCGTGGTTTCAGCAGTATATTGTCAGAGGTGAAGACTCCTGCAGCTGCTTCCTCTTCTTTTTCTTACTCTTTAATGCCGACTCTTCTTCCTGGTCTGAAAGTCCGAACTAAATTGAAACACTAAAATGTTCTTGCATTCTTGGTAAAATAACTAACGCGAAGTAAACGTAGCATTTTGGGGGGGGGTGAAAACACCTCAGTAGCCTGGAAATCTATGATTAGTAATCAGTGGTGCATAAGAAAAGAGCCTCCAATCAGTGCAGCCTCATGTTTACTTCGCACTTCCCCTATCCCTTCTTTTATTTACTGCCAGACAGTTAATGGAGGCGCAGCAGTCAGACTTTCTCTCTTCAGAACAAAGAACCAGTCCCATGTTGTGGCCTTTTCTTTCTGTTGGCCTGCTGCTGCTCGTCGGCAGGAGTGAAGGGGCTTTTGTAACAGGAGAACCCTTGATTAAGTTCCCTCTCCACCCCTGACCTGCCGGTGGAGCCCGTCGGGATGGCGGTGGTGCTGTTGGTAGTGAGAGTGGGGGGCGGTTAAGTGACAGTTGACATTGGACAGGTCTGCTGTTTTTGAGATTGAAGCCCTTTTGATGTCTTTGAGATGTTGGCCCCTCAGCCTCCAGAGCCTGGCATCGCAGGGCACGCTCTCCTGATGATGTAATTTCCTCTCGTCTTGTATAGCTGGGCCTATCTCCACAGCGCTGTGTCAGAGACGGAGAATGGTCCCGCTGTTCCTGTTATCATTCTGCTGTAGTGGGGGGAATATGCTATGGCGTGTTTGTGTCTGCTAAAGGGTGTTGGACGGAGGCTTGTTTTGCTGAAAAATGTGCATGTGAGGAAGTGATCACTGACTTAAAAGTGACTAACTCCGTGCAAAGAAAACACCACATGCAATGATGAGTCGACTGTGTGATTGAACAATCCCAATCTTTGTCAAAACC
Source organism: Paralichthys olivaceus (assembly GCF_024713975.1). Taxonomy (NCBI): domain Eukaryota; kingdom Metazoa; phylum Chordata; class Actinopteri; order Pleuronectiformes; family Paralichthyidae; genus Paralichthys; species Paralichthys olivaceus. The sequence goes on from NC_091093.1 coordinate 26,943,708, forward strand.
TGCCGTTTCCAGCGTGTAGTTTGCTAACTTGGAGGTTGTTGTTTCTCGTAGCCAAGGGGCTTTTAAAAGCGTAACAGGCAGAAGGTGGAAGGGGAGGAGACTGCTGTGTGGGACGTGTCCGACCACCGCTTCCCCTTTGACATGAAATAGAGGTGAAGTGATCTGATTCTGCAAATTCTTCATGCAGCAAGTTCATGCGTTATGTTTACAATAGACATTTATCATTTCTTTGCTTAGAGGCTTGTACACTGAGACGCTCATTTTCCTCACGGTTTCTGCAAATGAATCCCATCTTGAAACAAATCGTTTAATTCTTCTGTGAAAAAATCGGTTGACAGAAAAGTGTTGAAGTACAAAACATGTCCATCAATAGATCGATAACCTTCACTTGTCGCTGGGCTGTTAAGTGCAGATGTCATGTTTTTTTTGTTTATAGCTGTGTCGTCTGTGCAGGTGAACATTACTTTGCCAGGTAGTTATTTTTTCCTCTGGAGCCACTTTGTGCCCATCTCCCCACTCTTCCTCCCATCAGCCCTGCAGCCAGGCAGACTGTCAGCAGCACAATTAAGGGCCGAGCCATAATGAAAGGGGCATTAGCAGAAGCAATTTATTTCTCAGCGCAGCGCCGGAAGGTTTCTCCGTCGCTGATATTCCAGCGCAGGCTTTGTGTGCTCGTAGCCGTTATGAAAGAAGTAACAGGACGAGGATGCACCCTCCGCGAACAAATGGGGAGAGGGGTTGGGGGGTTGGGGGGTTTGGATTAAGACAAAAGGGCGTCTTATTTTCTTTAAAATCATTTAATCTGCTTTTTTCCCCTGAATTTTTGTTTTTTCTTCTTGTAATTTTCCATCATTCTACATTCTGTTTGTGCGTTTGCCCCACTTGTTCCTGTTGGGTTTCTCGTTCTTGTCTCCCACCTTTGCCTCTCCCTCCATGTGCACCCCCTTCCCTGCCGCCACAACCACCACCACCACCACCACCACCACCACCACCAACCCCCTCTCCGTTATTCCTGTGTTCATTTTGTTCCTCTGAAGTTTATTGAATTAGCGCAGACAGCTGAAACGCAGAAGATAAGAGAGGCGCTCGCTCTCTGCTCTTCTCAGAGAAATTGTATTGCACCGTGGATGAGTGAGCGGTGTGTGTGTGTGTGTGTGTGTGTGTGTGTGTGTGTGTGTGTGTGTGTGTGTGTGTGTGTGTGTGTGTGTGTGTGTTAGTGTTAGTCTATAGGAGGGGGAGGGGAACTGATGCAAAGGTTATAGAAAGAGGAAACGGGAGCATTGTGTTTTGATGTTTCTCCTTAAAGAGCGATGAAAAGAATCCGTGAGCTCAGTATTTTGTATGTTGTCTTCAGTTCAGCTGTGATTAGCTTTGGAATTAGTCACTCGGTGTAGTGGACGCACCAACATCACATTTGTTCTGACACTCTTTGTTGTGAATTTCAACAGGGAGGCGTTGACGCACAGTGGTGCATTTACTGTTACTTATCAGGGGCTGAGATTTGAGTTCTGATCATTGAGGGCACGTTGTGTCTGGAAACAGCTCATCAGTCCAACAAGACAGATTGAAAACAAGGAAACTTGCTTTAACTTTTTTACAGATTTTCTGAATTATAATATTTGGCATTAAGTAAGTGAAGAGCTGCAACAAACGTTTTATGATCAATAGATCAATCTGTCGTGTCAGATGATTTTTTAATAAAAATGGTTTAAAGCAGTTAAACTACATTAATAAAAGCACATGTCTAGTGGTAACACTGTATTTAAACCAGCAGCATTGAGCGTACGAGTCCACGTATGAACACCTCAGCTTAAGTTGATTAGCCGGCTCTTTCCACATTCCCCCCTTCGACCCCTGAGGTTTTAGGTGGATGTGCCCTCACTGACGTCGTCATTGATGAGAAATCATTAGCAGGAAATCTCCATTAACACAGAAGGAGCAAGAAGGAGAGAGGAGGAGGAGCTGGAGGCTAATCCTCTGGCAGCAGGTATAAAACGTATGGACACACAGACCAAACTGTGATTGACGTGTATTTCTGTCCGAGACAAGTGGGCAGCTGAGAGGTCGTTGACCTCATTAACCCTGTCAGGACTGAGGGGTTTGGGGGGTTTCAACCCAGCTTTGCTATATTACACCACAAGTAATGTCTGGACACTTCTGTTCACATGCCTTTCACATGCTTAAGTAGAGCATATTAATATCATTGAGGTTAATCGTTAAGGTTTGCTCACCCCCCTTTCTTTTTTCAACATGATGCACAAAACCTGCCTCATGAAGAATTTATTTCTTGTTTGTTCAGGAAGAATTTGACCGTCCTGCACGGAGCCCAAACCTTAATCACACCCAGCACATTTGGGATGAACTGGAATACCAAACACAACTTCAACAATCACCTAGAATCAGTGGCCGACCTCACTAACGCTCTCGTGGCTGAACGGGAACAAACTGCCAGATTCCTCATCTCGTGGAAAAAGTGCCGGCAGATAAAGCAGCACATTGATGCTCATGCTTTTGGAATGATGGTTATGTTGTCACATTCTTTTCTCGATTATCCACATGCTTTTGGTCATGCAGTGTACATGCAGAAAATGAGAAACCTATATATACTGTATATGTAGTATGGATTGTTTACAGCACTTTACAGAATAATATGTCTCAGATCAGAAATCCAGTGAGAAAAAAAGATTTCACAACAACCTGTTTCGTCACATTCTTTCAAGTAAATAGTTGTGTGAAGTTAAGTTGTACTGTGAAAGAATGCAAAATGACATATTACTCATTCTTAAAGGTTTTCATCTGGTGAAAAATAACCCAGGGCCGACCACAGCACACCCAAACACATCACTTTAAACTTTAAGAGTGGCAATAAGACCTGGAAAGAGGAAAGACACACTCTACATTTGGAAAGCAGTGACGTCACAAGCTTTGTGGGACTTTCAGACTCACCTGACTATTTTCTCTATCGGCTTTGATTCTTTTCTCTAATAAAATCTTACATTTCAGTAACATACAGATTACTGTTCCGCAGTGATTCCTGCTCACCAGCACTATTTATACATTTAACTCTTGGAGTGATTGTTTGACTGAGTTTTTGTACAAACGCTGAAGAGCTCTGTAGTTTTTGGGGAGCTGTGCAGTTTGGTACGAGGAAAAAAAAAAAAAACTTGCAATCAATCACAGTGATTATTTGGCGTCCTGGAAGAGCTCGACGAGTCTGAGAGTGACAGCGACGGCAACCTTCTTATCCGTTGCGAGTTAAGTGTCATGTTTGAAGAAGCAAGCTCGGGTTGAACTTTGACCCCATTTGCTTGTGTGTTTTTCCAAAAGGCCACGGAGCCAAGTGTGCTCCGTCAAACGGAATATCCTCCCACAGACATCAGAGAGCACTCCTCTCTCCCACACTGAGTTTTACTCCTCGACACATGTAACCAGCAGCTGTGTGTGGGTTAAATACACAGTGCTGTGGGATGTTCACGTTTACCTTTTGTAGTTTTCAGATCTGTACGCTTTTTTTTTTACTCAAGCTTGTCAGTCTTATTTTGACATAGATATTGTAAGTGTGCTATTTATATAGATTGTGGAGGATGCAGGGTTTTTATTGTGTAAGCGCAGGCTGTCATGTTTATAATCACAACACAACATCATAATGAAGCGTTAAGTTTTCAGTTGGAATTAAACTCCCTGTTGAATTTATCCTGTAACACGAATCTGACACATTTTGCGACTTGAATGAAGGACGAGTTCAGGTGTTCAGGCTGCGGAGACAATCGAAGTTTTCCAAACAAATGAAAGAGGATTGGTTTCATTTTCATTCCCAGATGCAGAATGTCCACTGCCATCTGTGTAATTTTATAATTTCTGGCTGTTGTGAGCTATGCCAAACTATTTGTCTTTATTTCTACAATAAAAGAAAGAATGTGAAGTTGCACAAATGCAGAAATATAATTTGTTTCCCTAAAATGGCTGCAGATAAAAGTGACTAACAACCAAAGGGTTTGTCTTGAAGCCCACTGTTGCTGTGAGAGTTTGAAGTAGATGCTCTGAGGTTTCTCCGCTGAATGATCACAGACGTTTCTTCATCGAGCAGATATTTCTGTGGCCACAGACCTCGGCTTTTGTGTCAACTCCAATGTCATGGCAGATTTGAGAGTGTGCTGCTGCCCTCTTCGAGCACATTAGCATTTCTCCTCTCTCCCCCCGCTGCACTCTTCTCCCTCTGCAGTCTTCCTTCTGATGTCACGCCGAAGCTCAGACATGTTAACACGAACCTTCATGCTAGCGCAGATCAGGCTGTCGCTGGAGAATATTCTTTTACCTGCTGCCGGAGCACAGGAAGACTTTTTCATTTTCACCGTCTCCGTTTACAATAGATCAGAGGCGTCTGCTGCGCGGCTGAACTCCTGAACTCCTGTATACATTACTAATGAACCTCTAGATTGTTATACAGTCATATGTTAACAGGAAAGACAGGGGCCCTCTGTCTTTGTGTGTGTGAGAGAAGAAACCGATGCAGCACCGTTGTGAAGGGTTCTTGGCCCGGGCCTGCTCTAATTGATAGGGGCTGCTGGTATTTACTTACATTCTCTGGGTGGATTAAATCTCAAAGGTGGAGATGGAGATTGTTTGTTTTTCTCTTGGCTTCGTTTATTATGCATGCATATATATCTGTGTGTGTGTGTGTGTGTGTGACTGACTGCTGTGGCTCTTCACTTCTCCTTCTTCCCTGACGAGAGATGTGGAATCCTTTAAAGCTGCAGCATGTCCAGGCACCACAGAGCAACAAATCAAATCAGCACTGCAATGTATGTGCTGCTCTGCTGGCTTGGGTTAATGTGTGCATGTTTGTGTGTCCATACGTGCTGCACCAAGACTTATTTGCTGCACACAGTCAATACTAAATATTATTCCCTCTCTAGCTACTCTTTCAATCTTGGTTTAATATGGACGCCAGGTCTGCTCTGGCAACTGTTCTGCTGCGGAGTCTCAAAGTACATCTGAGATCTCCCTGCTGAAGCTGTGAAAGAGCTCTGGAGGAGGAACAGAACCAGTGATCACCAAATACTGATTACTGGCCGACCGTAGGCGACTATCGAGGAAACACACGCCACAGGCAGCAGATGAGAGGTTTTCTCGGAATGGATGGAATACCGAAGGCCGCAGACATAAAACTGAAAGCTGCTGATTACACTCAACAAATTGGAAGACAGGGCACACACTCACTACAGTATGAGATTACAAACCCTGTCTATGCTCCGACTGATTGGAGGCTCATCCTACGGCCAGCGCTCATTCAATTGTGAATCTGTGGTTGTAAAAAAAAAAAAAATCCAAAGGGTAAAACTGTAAAAACATCAGACTAAGAGATATTTTCTAAGAGTAGCAGCTTTTAAAAATGATTATCTTAAGCTGCATCAAGTTTGGTACGTCTACTGAGTGCAGGGTGGAGGAGTTGTGTTGCGTCAGGTGCCAGTAAAACAATAACATCTGATCCAGGAAGATCCTTGAGTTGGTATTTTATGGCTCATTGCAAGTTAGGCTGCACCTAGAACTTGTTTTCTATCTCTTCATCATCTGTTGATTATTACCTCTGCGTACGAGCTCATGTTTAGTCCTCTTTAAGTTTAGTTCCATTTTTTTCTCTTTCTTTAATTTTTAAAATGCGATTTTTTTGGACATTTTTAACAATTTCTCAAACAAAAATGTATGAATCTTGATGAAAATCAGATTCAATCAAAATAAAATCAGGCATGTACTGAGTGCCGTTTTTAGTTTTGTCAATTAATCAATTTGTCATTTGCCAGAAACTTGCCCATCCAAGCACTTGAGGATGACATCTTCAAAGATGTTATTTTACGCAACCAACAGACAAATACCCAAAGACGTTCAATTTACTGTCGTAGAAGGACACCCAGACAACATTGTTTTCTAAATTGATGAAGGGGCCGCGTAGTTTTTTTGTCTCTCTGAACCAGCGAGGCAGCCAGTGTGTCAGTCAGATTTTCTCGCTGTTTCAGATTCATCCAGTTTTTGCAGAGGCAGAAACAACAGACCCCTCAGGGACTGAGATGCAGCATGTGTGCAGCTGCTTTACAGGCTGCAGACAGCGGCTACCGATCACAGATGGTGACTTACAAATGGTGGTTAGACTTCAGTGGCAACAGACGAGTTGTGCGACATGCACAGCAAGACAACACTAATTTGTCAGTTTAATTTTGCATGGCAGAAATTCACCATCTAGCCCTCTAATACCCAGGGCGTGAGGCATTTGCTGTCAGGGTTGTAAATCGGTGAATTTGAGTTTTATGCTGCAAAATTGAACTTACAAGATTTTGCAACTGTGACTTTTTAAGGGTCTAATACTGGATTTATTAAAAACAGACACTGATGTCTTCTTATTTTTGTCTAGAAAGGGTTTCTCAGTTCATCAATAATTTTTCTCTTAATTACAACAGAAACAAGTAGAAATGAGAAAATAAATGCAACATCCAGATCCCTCTTTAAAGGAAACAAGAGGTTACTCACTGGTTTTAAGTAAATAATGTGAATCATATGGCAAAACCTTTATTGCCACCAGATCGCTACCCAGTAGAAAACCTGCAGAAGATTTTTTTATGACGTGTTAGGAAGCGCTCTCCACCCGCAGCATCAAAACTGAGACCAAATGTGGAACCATCCTCAGAAGAAGAACGTTCATCCTTCCAGTGGAGTTCAGAGAAGCACTGAGGCTCACGGTGGATTAACATTTTACTTCAACCCTTTATTGTGGCTTCTCCTTTCATTTCTCACCCAATTGTGAAACATAATTAAAGATTTTATCCTTATTGCCCACCCCTACTACAGACTTCTGACCACAGTGAACACAGATGCTGGGTGGAGTTCAAACAAGGGCTTCTGTGTTAAAGGCTAGAATTTAATCATCTGAATTTTAGGCTTTAAAAAGTCATAAATGTTACGTGCTAGGTCTTAAACAAGTGTAGGTAGGTCTTAATTATGTTAATGTTAATTTAACGCTACTTGGCTAAAAGTTTCGCAGGCACAGTTTGTGACGTCTCTGTGTATTTCTGTTCTTTCTCAACAATACAGATATTAATTTCCGATAATAAAACTACAATCAAGACCGATGTTGAACTGATGACAGATTGTCTACAAACACCTCGGTCCGAATATATCTCATTACACTCAGCTTGACTGTGGGAAAGTCTATGAATAACAGCGGTCTCTGTCTGTGTAGATAATGTCGTAAATTCAAATTCAATTATTTGGAAGTATAAGTAAATCTGCAACTATGATATTCTGTAATGTTTGTTGTACTTGACACAGGTCTTCAAAAATCGTAAATTGAACCTGTTGAACCTTCAGAAACCTTGTGATACAGCGGTTACACTCAGCACACTGAGCCGGTGGCATTAACGTGACCTCACACATAAAACAAACAGAACAACAGCAGATCTCACGTTCCTTATGAAGATTCTCCACATCTAATATTCTGCTGAAAGTGGCACAGAAATGGGGAAACTGGAAAAAAAGCTTCCCAAACGACACCCTTAAAATGCAACGTTTCCCACCACCCAGTAAGATTTCCTTTTGTGCCGAGGTGCCTTTCTTTACCATCTCTGTTAATAACCTCATCCTCCAAAACCTTTTGATTTCATCTGTGGCTGTTTTCACGCCATGTTTGTGCACACATGCAAGTTAACTGCGTGTCTTTGTGTGTGTGCTTGTCAGGTCGGAGATTGCAGTGTTGATTATTCGTCTGATGTTGTCGACAGAGTGACATCCCTTCTAATGAAATAATGGTCTAGTGGCAGAGTGCTGGAGAATTGCACATTGTAGACTTCAATTACAGACAAGATGATTTTTTTTCCCGCTTTCCTTTCAGTCAGAAAAGTACAGGTTTTCTTCTCTTGTACGTGCTTACATTGAACAAAGAGGCTGAATAAAAGGCTTTTTTCCAGGCGGACTTGGGTCTAAGTGTTTTTTTCTTCAGATAATGGATAGAATGTACAAGGCGAGCCTTAATTCACGATCTCTTTAGCCAATCTGATGCCACAAAGCAGCCATTGCCCTCCATGTGTGCACAAATCAAGCCGAGTGCTGGTTGTTTTTCCAGCACAGAGTAGACATTCATCACCGTTGTAATGTCTCCTCTTTTCTCTCGGATGCATTTCGCTCCTGTTGCATGTATTATTCTCTGGACCTCGAGATTTATTCCGAACAACAAATGATTTTTCTAATGTTCCAGTTTTCAGCCGTGTCCTCTGTGCAATCTGGTATGAAATTAACATACATTACCTAAAAATATGCTTCTTTATCGCGAACACTTTTTTAAAACATAACAAAGAGGGAAAGGGCATTTTGTTTGACTTCTTCTTTTATAGAGGATAATGTAAAAAATGGTATAAAATAAAACCAAGGGCAGACATCACAGGAACATTTCTCACCTCACAGACGGGTGGTGTTTGGTCTTTTTGTTGGTGGCAATACAGAATTAAGCATAATTCACTGATGTATAATTTCATGGGTCAGAAATTACTTTAAAACAGTGAAACGCTTTTCAAATTGATATCATGAGGCTCAGAGTTACGGTGCTACAAACATTTCTAGCGACACTAAGATGATGATGGAAAATGTTCATGAACCAAACTCTAAAAGTGAAAATCAATGTAAACCTTTACTTGTTGGTTCTGTATCTGTGAAAGTGAAGCTGTTCTCTACTGTTTTTTCTTTTGAGAGGGTAAACGTTGTTCCTATCCAGTGCTGCTTTGACCAACTCTCTTTCTGTCTCTGTCTTTTCAGGGTGGACCCCATTCCATATGATACTCCCAAGCCGGCGGGACACACCAGGTTCGTGTGTGTGTCTGACACACACTCGCGCACAGACGGCATCCAGATGCCCTACGGCGATGTGCTGCTGCACATGGGCGACTTTACCGAGCTGGGCCTTCCCTCCGAGGTTAAGAAGTTCAACGACTGGCTAGGTACTAAGCTGCTTAACGCACGCATTCATCTACATGCACTGGACGCACGCATGCCGCTTTCACACTTATACACCTCTGACATGCGTGTGTCTGTGGTGGGCAGGGGGGGGTGGGGGGACTGAGGCACGAGCCATGTTGCGTGTACAACCAGTAACGGCACCACACAATGAATCTCCCCCCTCTTCCCTGTTGACCTCACAACTGCTGCGCTTAAGTGTCCAGTTTAACCCTTCTGACCTAACACCCTACTCCAGTTAACCTTTGACCTCTCCTTCTGGCCCCATGCTGTGGGTGGGAGCTCTCGGCTGTGTGTGTGTGTGTTTTCTATCCCAGCAGCCAGTGGTTTCATATGTGATGCTGCCAGACGAGAGCTCAAAGTAACTGAAGTATTTCTAATGTAGTCATGTTTCACTTATTGAAAAAACACACACACACATGCTCCATCTGACGTTTCCACTCAGCAAGAAGTGTCTAAATCAAGAAGTGCCCGCCCACCACACTGACCTGCTGTGTTTTTACACATTAGAATTTCTCTGTTTATCAGCAAATTGTATAAACACCCTCTTTTAAACTAATGAAAGAAACACGATATCTGAAAGACTGAGCAAAAACGTAAATCTTGGAAGTTTTGTGATAGCATACGAAACAATCTAAGATGCTGGCCGATGCAAAATAAGTCAGAGACGTTTTTGTATTAAATTTCTGCATATTCAATATATCTCTCTGTCTGATAGTGGCAAATAAATATGGACTGTAAAAACGGATGACAGGAGAACTCACTGTGCTGCTTTATGCTTGGATGAAGGAGGAGGCTCCACATGAAATGTGATGTTGTGTGATGTAGAAGGAATTAAAAGATGTGAGATTGGTGGCAACGCTTATCTAAAAAAAATCTGTTATTTTACCATCTCATTACAACCCTCTTCTGCTCGGAGGATAATTATTAATATATAGTGAGAAATAATTGCAATCGAGCGAGAATAACAGCAACGATCCTGTTCAAATTGTAACTTGCCTTTTTTGAAAGAATCCGTTATGTTTTGGACGTTCAGCTTTTGCCAAGCTTGAAGTTGAACTCCTCTCAAAATCTATGTTCTGAGTATCAAACACTCACCCCCCCCGTCAAGATGAAAGGTGGCTGTCAAAGTTTTGCCTCTCTAAAGACGACAGCAGTGGCAGTCAGCCTGGATTCACAGCAGCTCCAGTGGATTTCCAACACTGACCCACTTTTCACAGCCAAAAAGATAAAATAAAAATAATCCAGGCATCTATAGAAACTTTTCAAGCCACTCCTGCAGCATAATCCACTTCTCAACTGTCCGTAGGTTTGCTCGCTGGGTTTTGTCATGTTCAGCACAGCATTTAGCTTAAAGCCGTCGCCCCATGCTTTTCTGCCGAGCGTTAAACCTGAGGTTTTGTTTAAATTTCAGCCAGTGTTCCATTCACATCAGCATTTTGAGGGTTGTTTTACAGTTCACACGGCAACTGTTGAATCTCTTCCTCCATATGTTTATGTTCACTACAGCTGCAACCACAACTGCTTTGTTTATCTGCTCTGGAAGGCGTTTTTAAAGAATGCCAGCTTGATGTATCTGATTTTTAGAAAGTTTTTGTGCCATATCATCGACAAATAGTGAATATTTGGACTCTGTACAGTCACGTGCACAACACTGAAGAACTAAAACTTTGATTTGTAAGGCTAGCATTGAGATTTGGTCTTCTATGGTCTTAAAAGTGAAAACATCGATATTTTGCCGACTAATAACAGTGAGATATTAATACAGGTTTGCAGTGTGTGTGTGAACCTGAGGTCTAAGAATACTTATCACTGCATTGTGCATGGTAAAGGCAGCATCTGTTCTTGTTGTGTTGAACTCACACACACCTACAGAGTATGGTAAAAACCTTATGGATGTTTTGACGTACCACAGATGCTGAAAGAGCAAGAAAAGTGGGAGGGACAGAGAAAGCTCAACAGCGGAGTACTGAACGCTGCACTGAGCTGTTTGAATGAAGCTACAGCAAAAAACAGATCTTTTGTGTTCTTCTGAGAAGCTCTTAAACTGTGGCAGCTCAAATTCACTCAAAAACAGGCAGAGTAATTGATTGGAAAGAATCTGCAGTGTTTACAAACTGATTAAAGATCGTAGCCTTTTCCTCAAATACTTTTAAAAATACTGTAAATCTTTTTAAAAATCAACCTTCGGTTTTATGAATTGTGAGTGTTTGGTTTGTTGGCAGCCACAGTGCTGCAGCCACTTTTCCAGGCTGGCTCTTCCCATTACCTCCTTTGTTTTCTACTGTGCTCCCCCCTGATACCTGACGCCACACTGGGAAGACAAGCAGTCGGCCATTTTTGTGTGTGTGTGTGTGTGTGCGTGCTCTTTGTTAAGCCAGGGTGAAAACCGCAATATCACCTATAATGGGAAATCGATGTAGAGCAAAGTGGAAAATGACTTGGTGCAGTTGGAAGCACCTGCCTGTTAATGTCCCATTGAGGTCTGTGTGTGTGAAGCACCTGGAACTGGATCTCAATGCACACACGATGTGGGTAGAAAATTATAACCAGTTGTTGAGTTTCTTTTTTCCATTTATTGGCTGCATACAAACATTATTATTATAATCTTGATATTTAATTGATGTTCTTACAATTAGTGTATTTATCATCCTTTGTGAGTCTCCTGGAACTGAAGTGACTTAAATAAATGTAGAAATAATAAATCTAGACATGGGCATCTATAGAGAGATGTAGATCAGATTTAAACACTATACTTCTATAAACTGATCTTGTCTTCTACTATCAATACTGATGAAATCCTAATGGAGATGTAATGTCTTCAGTATCTGCATCTAGTTTTTACTCAAAGTTTATAGGTGAAAGTTAGTTAGTCAAAGTGTAAAAACAGATATCGTGGTTTGTATCGTGCTGCTGCAGCTTTACACACAGACTCGGCTTTTATAAAGAAAATGATAGCGCGTGCAAAGGTTTGATTATTCTCTCCAAGGCCGGTTTTTGTCCTTTCTAATGAAGGCAGAGATTCTAAGAGAGGCAGGAGTCGGAGTCAGACGAGGTCGAGAGTCGGCAGCAGGATGAAAGTCACAAGGAAAAATTGCAATTTCAAGATGAAGTAGTTCAACAATTTGATTTTTTTAATATTGAAGAGGGTTGCAGCCCAAGGACTGAGCTACTCAGACAGGATCAAAACTTAAATATGCTAGAATGTAATGGCAGTGTTCAGGAACAACTAAAATCTTTTTCTGTTAAATGCACGCTTGTCATTTGGGAAGTTGTGAAGATACATGTCTGTCATTGTCCGTGGTTGTTGTTTTTAAGATCTGACTCGTACAATTCTTGGAAAATTGCATCGTCTATAGCAGTCACCCACTGGATTTTCAGTATTTTAAAATTGTCAATTAAATGTTGGGTACAAGAGAGTACAGAGAATTGGATATTGATATCACTATAGGGTAAGGAAATGAGAACAAGTTGGAAATTATTAGAAGTATGGATTTCTTAAGAAACATGCTGTGATTTTCACTTTGCTTTTCTTAAAAGTAAAGTTTAGACCTGGAGCTGTTGTGTGCTCAATAATCGTACTGAGCATGTTTAAGCAAAAGAACCTCGGCAAAGACAAACCTTCAGAAACATCAACAGTTACAGCGTGAAATGAAATCGCTGGAAGAAGAAAAGGAGAGAAACTGTGTAAATCTAAACCCATGTCAGGAGGTGGAGGAGGTTGTGGTAGATTTAAAGCTCTTTTAAACTGAGGGATGTGTTCGTGCTCCTCTGCTGCCGCCCCTCCTCCCTCTCCTCCTCCTCCTCCTCCTCCTCCGTCAGCCCCTCCTCTCGGACTCTGGAGGATGCAGTAGGTTGTCTGGCCCATTGACTGCTGTTTGGTGATGGAGAATATCGCTGGAGATCAATGCAGAGGGATGAGATTTCCCTGACCCAGCCTTTCTGTTGCTACAGTGGCCGACTCTGATCTCTCACTTTAAGCTGCTCCCAGAGGCCTCAGAAATGTGTGTGTGTGTGTGTATGTGCATGAAGGTGTGCGTGCACGTGTTCATCTGTGTGTGTTATTGCAGCACATCATTTAAAATAGATATTGTGCTAATATTACAACCTAATCCACATTTATACACGTTGGGCAATGACCTTCTACACAGTTGCATTGGTTCGTTCACACGGATACGTTTTTATTTAATTTAGTCGACTGTGCCATCACTGAATGTCAGCAGGTTCGACATGCAATTTCAATACTAGATATCACTAAATTCTACACACTGTACCTTTAAATTCAGTGGGAAGGATGAGAATACATTTTAGTTTTGAAATGCACTCGTTGTTTTGTCTGTTTCTGTGTTAAAACTAAAGCCTCTCTAGCCAGTTTGTGTATGAACATGGGGAAATGCAAGTTTAATGATAAGTGGCAGATACGAGCACTCGTGGTGGTTAAACCCTGGAAGTTCTTATAAAACATTTAACTATATGTAGTTTCAAAAAGGTCTTTGTTTAAAGCTGAAGACCCCCTGCTACTTATGGAAGTGACACTTTTACTCAAGTAACTTTTATTAATTACAGTGTTTTGACTTAATACGTTTTTCCTTTTGTTTTTCCGAGTGTGACAGTCGGGCTATAAAGTTATGATAAGGTGCATATTTTTACCTCCGGGTGTTTTTAACATCAACCAAACATCAAAATATGGATTGATGTGCAAAGGCTTGTTTGATAAAACTAGTGCATATTCGCTGCTTCTGCACTAATTAGAAAAAGGTATTGATTCAGTTCCGTCACAATTCCTCGAGGATTAATTTGAGGAGTCGAGACAAGGGGGATGACATTTTAATTTTCTAAGATATACGCCTCTTTAATTTCCAGGTTGTCATGCAGGGTTAGATTTTCTTCTAAACTTTGCATTTCACTGTGGAAAAACATGTTTTAATTTTAAATGTTTCGCAATGTGCAGAGGTTTAAATAATACATGTAGGTCTGCATTCTTGGGGTTTGACAAATGATTCCTCTGAACACAAAGTAGTTCCTCACAGTTTTGTTTTTGATTCTTTCCCTCTGTCTTTCAAATCCTTGTATGTCGGCGAAGAATAAAAAAATAAATCTAGGTGTATCACTCCAGCAGCCCTGGGTAGGACGTATCATGGCAGCAATAAAAGGCAGTAAAAAATCCCAGTAGAGTAATGGAGATGGAGTTGTTTGATGGTAATTATGTTTTCGCCACCTTTTCTCAGCCTGCCGGTGGAGAGGATGATTCGCTTTGAGTCGTGTGTGTGTGTGTGTGTGTGTGTGTGTCTGTGTGTGTAAATGGATGCGTGATCCAGTTAGAGTGCCGTGGGACTGCGAGGCGGCGCTCTCATATAAGGTTAGCCTGGAATTTATGATCCTGAGATGCGACAAGAGCTAATTTAGAGCAGCAGGAATGAAACTTATAGACCGGGCGACCATGATTCTTTCATTTTCAGCATTAGAGAACACACAATCTCTCTCTCTCTCTCTGACACACACACACACTCAAACACACACTGGACGCAGTGGAGATTTTTTTATGTCTGCATTGAGCCAGTGTATTTTGACTGAATGTATTCAGTTTCTATTAGTTTTATTTCACTTTTATTTCCAATTTTGAACTTGCACACTTCAATTTTCCCTCTCGGCATGCATCATAACCCTCTGCTATTACTGGCTAGAGCGATGTGGAGCACGGGAACAAATAGACAAAAGCACTTAACAAGAAAATGAGGAATCAGGTAATGTTGGAAAGCTGAATACCTTGATGGTGGAGATAGATGCAGGCGTCTCATTTGTAAATTAGTTCAGTAATGGTGTCGTGAATGGGAAAGATTTGACTCTGTTCGCTGTTTTTGTGCAGTTTCTACAAATAAATGTCCAGGAAATCTGAAAAATCATGGTTTGGGAATTGACGACAATCAACATGGTTTGTCAGTATTTTCACAGTGTTCATTCATTATGAATTCTTTAGCTGCACAGATTATCCTTTGAGGGTGTTTGGGTGACATGTCCGGTTTGAACCCACCTCTCGATCAGTGCCAGCTGGAATCATTAAAATGTGTTAAATATTCAAAACGTACTGAAACAAACACTGAAATACTTTAATTATTGTTATTATTGGTGTTGCTGCAAAATGTAAAATGTCTACAGACACAACAACAACAGCAGCGGCTCAACAATGTGTTGTGTCCTTGCAAAAGTGTGTAACACAAAAAGCTTCTGTGCACATTTATAATTGTTACTAACAAGTCAGAGCAGATGAACCATTTCATTTTCCCTCCATTCCTAAACCCCCAGACTGAGCATCGAGCTACGATCATAACTTTACGTGTTTCCACCCTTAACAACAAATGATTTTCTTTTTGTACTTTCCACAAACAAAGATTTTCTCGTGACTTGTTCCAAAAAAAATGTAGGTGAAGAAGTGCATCAGAAACATTCATTATTAATCACTGATGTCAGTGTCACAGCTCTGACGAGCAGCAGTTTGTTTGAAAATAACATTTGAACATGAGTGTATTTATAATCTAAGCCTCTCACGTGTGAAGGTTTTCTGTTTTTCTTTTTGTTATTAGATTATGAATAAAACATCAGGCGACAGCACCTCAGGCTCTGTGAAAGTGTTCCAGGGTTTTTCTGCTGTTTTCTGGAGTAAATAATCAGCATAATAAATAATAATGAAAATAATCATTAGTTGCAGCCCTAACATGCAGGAATGCCGCAGCACCCTCAGCTCCCGTTCGTCCTGTAGATATTTTTGTCTTGACGCTGCTATAAATTAGACTGAAGACTGGTCTGTGCTGCAGCTACAGAGGAGGCTTAGAGTCAGAAAAGAAGGAACAGAATCAAGTGGAAGCCTGGAAATGAGAATCCAGGAGAGCAAAAGAAGAAATATATAGAGAGAGCAGAAGGGTGATGAAGGCCAGACCCTTTCGTTGAGTGCTCAATCGGCCGGAATAAAGCACTAAGTCAGTCGCTTGATGGCGAAGGGGAAGGAGGAGAGAGAAAAGGGCACAGCAGAAGTTGAAGGATGAGGGGATGTGAATCGTAATAGATGTTCCTCTCTATTTAGTTCAGGTTCATGCTTTTTTCCAGGCGCACGGCAGAGATAGACGATGGTCTGATGAGGTCAAGCAGAGCCGTCAGCTGTGGTTGTAACCTCTCTGACTGTGTGAACGGAGGGCATTTGTATCCTCTACTTATCAGAGTTCTCCTTCCAGTCCTGATCTGTGCTCAGGGTTAGGTATGCAGGGGCTTCTGAGGGCGGGTATGCTGTTTCTGTAGAAATGCACTGGTGGAAAGTACGACTCCTTTGTGATCTTATAAAATACCCCGTCTGCCCTGAAAGAGAGAAACGCTGCACTGACAAAATCTGCAGAAAGTAGAGAAATATTTATAGTGTAACAAAATACTTTAATGTCTATTTTTTACTGATTTTCTCGTGTTATGTACGAACAGATCTGTTTAAAATGTCAGAAAACAAGTCAAACATTTGTGTATGCCACTTTCTCAGTTTTGTCTCGAATGCTGAATCGCTCACACACACACACACACCATCTATTTGATATTTCCTCACACATCAAACCCACCTGTCCTAGAATAAGATAATGTGGATTTGGATTGTGAACTTCAGCTCACCACCCTCTCCCTGGTTTGTCTCGTCTCCTCTAGGTGGCCTTCCATACGAATTCAAAGTGGTGATCGCCGGGAACCACGAGCTGACCTTTGATAAGGACTTTATGGCTGAGCTGGTGAAGCAGGATTACTACCGATTCCCCTCAGTCTCCAAACTCAAACCAGAGGACTTTGACAATGTCCAGTCGCTCCTCACAAACTGTGTGTACCTGCAGGACTCGGACGTCACCATTAAGGGATTCCGGATATACGGGACGCCATGGTAAGAGCGCCAGCTGTTCTCCTCCTACATGCGAAACGTCTCTCATCACATTCTACCTCTCGCTTCCGCTGAATCACATTTCTGTCTTATTGTGTGTGGGATCCCTGAGGTGAAGGTGTGTCAGTGTCTGGCTGTTTTCCAGCTCCACTCTCTGCAGTGACTCTGTCCTCTGCTTCACACTCTCACTCAGGGGCCTCTCTTACATGCAGGGTGCTATTCCCAGCTCGCACATTTCTTTATGAGCTCAGGACCTTCGCCTGCTCCCGGGGTTTACGTTACACCTGTGTTTTGACACAAGGTTAAGTAATACGCGTGGTACCGTGACACTGTCAGGAGGCTCTCAGGTGTGGAGAGTACGCTGGAGGGGAGAGTGTTCGGGCGAGGAACAGTGTGAGCAGCATGTATTTGATACACGGAGGCAGGAGGGAGTGAGAAGTTTTCACTCAGAGAAAATACTCTCCTGAAGTCACTGTTTATAGTGTGCGGTTGTGAATGAGTGTCATGTCCAAATTGATTTCTGGAGTTGGTTCTAGAGCTCGATCGATTTATTGTTTAGCCGTTAAAATCAGCTGCTAAGATCCTTTCACAGACTTATTTGGTATTTATCAACACTTTTTGCTTCTTTTTTTGAAGATGCAAAAGTGGTTTAGATGTTTTGCAGATGACTAATTTACCTGAGAGAAACGAGGCTATGACACTTTGCAACTTTACTTTTCCCGAAGGGGAATCGTTCTCCCAAGCATTTGAAACACGAAACAAACAGAGTTGTATTAAAAGCGCGCAAAACATGATAAGAAAAACTATGCTCTAAAATGTATTGCATAAACATGCAAACTGTAGTGTATATTACACCAACAGCAAAACATGATGCTTCATGCAACGTCATCAATGGTTGAACGTCGTCACTTTCACAATGAGTAGAACAGAAGTCAATTTCAATTCAATCAATTTTAATAGAAATTTAATTCTCTGTTGTCTTAGGGCCACGATGTGCTGTTCTTAAAATAACTCCAAGATTGTATAATATTAAGATACGAAAACAGAGAAACTAAACAGCTTCTTGTATTAGTAAAGCTAAAATAATTTTTAGAAAACCAAGTAAATCACTGATCAATTTTGGAATGAACCCCCCCCCCGATAAATCACTTCAGCAATATCAGCATTATTCTAATTAGATTTGCATTTGTCCAGTTCTTTCCAGCTGAATTTATCTCAGACCGATGCAGCCATCTGTGCGCTGTCCTCTCTTTGCTTCATTAATCTTCAGCAAATAGAAAAACTCTGAAGTCTGAAGCGTCTGACAGAACTCGAGCAGTCTTGCGGTCTGACCTCGGCTCGCCTGGGCTGCAGCTGTGCGTTCTGTTGTGTGACGGTCGAGGCTGGAACTTCCCCTGTCCTGCTTTGACTCCCTCTTCTGTGTGTGCTCGCTGCGCAGCGGTTCTCACAAGTCTGCTGCAGACTCAAAATAACTATTTAGGTCACATCTTCATCCTTTAGTGGCTATAATTAGCAGGTTTGCAGCCAGGCTTCAGAAGTGGCGGAGGACAGCGGAGAGTAGGAGGAGGTGGGGGCAGATCCCAGAATTCCTCAGACATCAGAGCAGCAGGGAGAAGAGATTACCCTCTGTTTTCCCTCCATCCTTCCTCCTTTCCATCCTCCTGTTTGAAAGAGGAAGGATGCTGCCCCCCTCTCCCTGGTGGGTGTTTAGTGTGAGGATTGGTAAGTGTCTGTTGTGACAGCTGGGGGTCTCGTGAGAGGCAGAGTGGACAGCTTGGCTGCCCCTCCACCTCTCCTCGGCTTCCTCACCTCCTTCACACCCATATGCCATCGTGGCCCGAGGTCTGGCCTGCTTGTCCAGTGTGAGGTCTCACTTAGCCTCCCAGTGACCCCTCACTTCATCAACAGCTCACCAGCTCGCTGCCTGGGTGGCCGAGCTCCTCCGAGCTCTCAGAGGTCTGCTGCCGCAAGTCGGGGCGCGACGGCATCACTCAGGAAATGTTGCGTGTAACTAGCACCTGATAAATGCTGCTGTGGTCTGCTCTGCTGCTGCTTTAAAACAACAATAAACTGTGGTGGGGTTTGAGCTGCCTGACCAGTTCTTTGTATTTTATCACATGCTCACAACCAGTGGTGGAAAAGATATTAAAATCCTACTTTCAATATTTTAATGAAGGGTTGCTGCACTGGAAGATTAACTAAGAGCTGATTTTAGACCTGATTTGACCTGAATTTTGAAATAATCCTGAAGTGTGAAGGGGTTCACAAAATAATCTTATTGCCACCAATTGAGTCGGAGCTTCTCCGATCTCCTGCAATAGCGAGAGAGAGAGAGAGAGCGAGTTTACCTGGAAACATCATCAACCAGATGTTGTGCACTCATAAATGTCTATAAATGTCCAAGGTGACATTTCAAAACCCAAAGACATTTAATTTAAACAAAAGACTGCAACAAATGCACACATTTGAGAGGTTGCAATTTCAAATTAATTAAATGAGCAAAGCAATAATCAAAATAATATCTTATTATTATTTTGTCAGTAGAATAATTGAGTCGTGTCTCCAGGGTGAATTCTCCTGATGCTGTGTTTGAAATATTTTGAGTAAAACTCTGACCCAGTTCAGAGTGAGAGCAACGTAGCATGAAAGACACACAACACACACTGTTTAATGACAGATGCTTAACAGAGCAAATACCTGAAGCTCCCCCTTCCTCACACCCACACACACACACACACACACACACACACACACACACACACACACACACACACACACACACTCAGACTCACACACACAAACACACTACCCACCCTGACAGTCAAACCTCTCTGAGAGTCTGAAGGTCTCTTGAAGCTGAACTTTGGGATTTTATTCACATCTTAACTTTCTTCTCCAGACAAAAAGTGAAATTAAAACTCTTGAGTCCTTCTATCTGAAGTTCAAACCCATTGAATGTATTTATTAATCTTCATCTTTCGTGATCTCATCTGCTGCTTTAATGCAGCATATGAATCTTTGTTGACTAACAGAAAAATCAACACAGTTCAGATTTATTCTTCTCTCGTCTCATAACTGTCTGAAAACCATCCTTGTTTTTTCGGAGCAGACGGAGAACATTAAGTTAAAGTGGATGGTGAAACACGGCTCATAGCAATGACAATAGCTTCTGACATTTTGGAAACTTCAAATCTCTGCTCTTGATAAGATCAGCTCTGAACATCGACACGAAATGATTCTATTTAATGATCTATCTATTTTGAGAATAGTTTCATGAGCAAAACAAGTCAGATTGTTGCTGCTCCAGCTTCTCAAATGTGATGATTCGATGTTGCAAGATTTAAGAAGCTATAACCGCTTTTTTCACTGTTTTCTAAAATCTTATTAGAGCAAATAAATCCTTAATTACTTGTGAAAACATAATTGATGATGATTGTCGCAGCTCATAGTGCATGCGAAAGATAAGCCGTAGATTTTGTCAATCATATTAAAAGTATTTTCCTTCCTAATTTTTCCCGGTTGAAGCAGTCGTTGTCTGGTTCTGTCATTGTAAAGAAAATCAATTTTCAGTTTTAAAGACACAGTTTAGAGCTTCAGTCATTAATTTACTGACTAAATTATGAATTTGTTAAGATACGTAATAGAAATTATCATTACTGTGCACACACACACACACACACTCACTCACACGGTCAGCTGGGTCCTAACTGCAGGAGGAGTGACGGCAGTGCCGGTTACAGATATGTGAGGAATCCTGCTGATTTTACCAACTGTGATAAGCTGCTGACGGATTCACAACAGAGACATACGAGCCGAGGTCGAGAGACAGAGACCTTCTATGTCTCTCTCTCTCTCTCTCTGTGAGGGATTAACCTGTTTTTTTAGATTCTGGACTTGACCACAACTTCACTCTCAGGTCAAAAGTCAAACCGCTGCTTTTTTATCTGCTTCCTCCTCCCTGATCCTCCTTCTTCGCTCCTCCTCTGCCTCAACCACCGGGGAGACTCTTATTCTCTCCTCCCCTTCTCTCACTTCCTCCCCTCTTCATTCTGATTTTCTTCCTTTAATTTCTTCTTTCCCATAAAAGAAAACACGCTTTCTCTTTTCCTCTCTCATTCTCATCATTGTCTTTTCTTACTTGTTTTCTTTGCGTCGCATCTTCGTCTTACATCCGTTTACTTCAGAAATGACAATCGCTGTGTTGGTTGGTTTATGCGGTTGATATATTCCGCAGCAAATCTGTCTGTTGACTTGCTTGTGTGCTTTTGAGTGCATGTGTGTGCCTTCCAGAGGCGGCAGATTAAATCCGCCTGCCCTCATTTGACTCTCTGAAGCTCACCTCAGGGGAAACCCGGAGGGCCAAATGCAGATTTGTCATTTGCAGATTTGAGTTTTATTCATGTATTCATATCTTTTTTTTTTTTATACTGTAAAGGTCGTGTGTGTGTGTGTGTGTGTGTGTGTGTAAAGAGAGGTATTGACTTACTCTGTCAGCATAATATGGCCAAAGGTATATGACCGTGTCCACACACTTTTGTTTAAACAAAATTCCAGTCAAGTAAATCTGTGGTTATATTTCAGACCGTACATTTTATTATTAGACTGTATGGTTTGTGTAATGTTCCATTCCTGTTCATTTCTGCCCTCGTGCGTGACGCCAAAGTCCATAAAGAAGCAGTTTTCCCAGTTTGGCTTGAATGAGCGTTGACCTCAACCTCATCCAGAACCTTTGACATGAACTAGAACGAGTCAGACTTTATCAGCATTTGACCTCGCTCCTCCGCTGTCGGCTGGAAAGACTTCACAGACGAGCGGAGGCTGACACAGCAGCACAGTAGTGATCCTGGTTTGGAATAACATCTTTCAAGCATCACATATCAGTGTGAGGTTCATGCTTTTGTCTATGTAGTGCGCGGCAGGAAGGACCTGTTACCTCCTTCCATCTCTCTCTCTCTCACAAGAAGTGGCCTTTTGTTGAATGAACATCCTGGTGCCATTAAACGTGGACCACCCCTGACCCTACACACACACACACACACACACACACACACACACACACACACACACACCCCAACAAAATAGTTCTGAATGGTAGACAGATTTTTGTTATATTCATTTCCTTGATTTAATTAAAATCTTTGCACTTTTACAAAGGCTCTGATCGCTCATCTGACAATAACAAGTCATGTCCTCAACAGCAAAAATATTAAAAAAATGAACAAACCTGACGGAAACAAAAGACTCAAAGAAGAAGTAAATCTAAAAAGTTGACATAGTTTGAACCTTTACCTTATTAAAGCCCTTGAGTCTTCCCAGCTTTGTTTAGGTTTGTGTGAAGCTGTGGATTTTCATTCAGCCTCAGTTAACTTTTCTTTTGATTTAAAAGTGAAAATCACAGACAAGACAGATCTGCTTAAACATGCGAGGTGTCTTAAAATATCTTAATTTACAACAAAATTAAAAACAACATCATCGCCTTACAGGGCAGAACATTCTATTATATTTAAATGAAAAAACGAGATTTATAACATTGGGGGGATTTTTTTGTTTGTGTTCTTGTTCTATTTACCTTATCTATTTTATGAAATCTGTGAAAAAGAGATTAATGATATTAATAATTATAATCCGAGAGAATATATCCCAATGGAAATGAATAGCGAATGAAAACAGATGAATTAATGCTCGGCTCTACATCCACACTTCTTAATTCACTTTGCACATGTGACACTTTCATACTAATTAAAGCTCATTTTGATTTAATTTTACTGTGTGAAGTCTTGAGCCTGATTTGTGCTCCAGAGAAAAACAGTGTTGTTGAGTTCGACTTCTTCGGTGACATCGTCTGTTCTCCTGTGATCATCTATTCAAAGCTTCAGTCTATTTAAACACCTCTTTAACACGTGAGTGAAAGTGAATACAGGAATTTTAAACTCGATGTTACTTGTTTTCATCTGTCCATGTCGCTGAGGTCTGACATTTGTGTCGGCTGCTTTTAGCTTAATCACCCCTAAGTCACCTCTTCGCTGGCGCCAGCCTCCGTCAGTTTATGTTGGCCGTCTGCCCACCACACACACTCTCCCGTCTCCGTCAGACTGCGAGCACATGGCAGCGTTACCCTCCGATGAGGCAACGGACCCTGACAAATGTCCGTCACCATAAAGTCAAGGGCTTCGTGTTCGCCCTGCCCTCGTTTCCTTCGCCAGTGAAACGTTCTGCGGTGTCACGTGATCAAAACCAGGCAGCCATCAGAAATGAGAATAGCTTCCTTTCTTTAAGTTAAACATTCACCGAACAACTTTTGCATGACAATTGTTAATCATTGCTGAGTCAATTCTTTTTACCACCTCTGTGCCTAAACAAACGTTTTCATAATGTGATCAAATGTACAAATTTTAAAGAAAAATGTTTTTCAAGCTAAACAAAGGTGGCTCTCTTTTTCTCTTCTTCTGCGAAGCTTCTTTTAGATGAAATGTTTCCAGACAGACAGCAGTGTCACCAGTAATTACAGTAATATGTCAGAATTAATGAGATAATGATTTATTGATGGGAGAATGTGACACCTTTACTTAATGGAGCATAAAATAGAAATCCCTGCGCATCTGTTAACGGGTTCAGACTGTGGTGGACACTCCTGCTGTGTGTGTTGGACTGAGGGTGTGTGTGTGTGTGTGTTGTTGTTGGCCCTATGCGGTGCACCCATGGGTGCTGGTGCAGCTGCAGGGAGTCGTCAGGTTACAGATGCAGGGAGGTTCAGACTGCATGGAGCCTCCCGCAGCTGGTGATGAAGGCTGAGGAGGAGGAGGAGGAGGAGGGGCGTGTAAGTGATTTGTTCTTGCAGGCCGTCCAGCTCTGCAGCTGTAGCGCACTTTTGTGTATGTAGAGTGTTTTCACTGTGTGTGTGTGTGTGTGTGTGTGTGTGTGTCAGAAGGTTGAATGAGAGGGTTAAGTGATGGATTTGTCATCGCTCCCTCACTCTCTGCAGCTTTGTGACTCAAAGCGTTCACTGCTAAATGACTCACACACACACACACACACACACACACACACACACAGATGTGTTAACACATACAGACTAAATGTTTCACATCTCCCTGTCTCCTCCTGGCGCACTCCCCACCCCCACCCCAAGATGAGCCCCCAATATGTCACAGGGAGACTGATGGGTCCTCGCCGTCGTTTAATAAAGCTCTCCTCCATGGCCTTGTGTGCATCAGTCACCGGCCGGGCAGGCAGAGGTCTGCCACACGACTGCCGGCCGCTCCATCAAACACTGCCAGCGAGGAAAAGGGCTGACGCAGCCTAAAAAAAAACCCTGAACACGAGGTTCCCTGCAAAAGAGGGAAATGATCTAGTTGAATACGTTTTCTTGTTGTTGTTGTGTTGAAGTAGTTAAAATCAAGTTTAGTCAAGGGGGCGTTATTGTGATGCTGGTGGAGCGCGTTACTTGAATATGGCATGAGACTCTGACTTGTTTGTTTTTTTTAGTCTAATCTCATGTCAAAAATATTTTCCTCTATGCAAGAATTTTAAAAAGAAATCCTCTTAAGAAAAATCTTCGGTTTTGTTTTATTTTTGCTTTGTTCTGCTCCACTTTCAGTCACTTTCTCTCCAATTGCAAATCAAGAGACATTGAGAATTGTGTTGACATTTTCTTGACACTCCAATAAAAGACAGAGAAGTCATTTAGTTTGTTATTGATCTGGAAACACATTCAGGCGTCAGGATTTTGGGCCGTATTGATTGTTATTTTTGGACTGAGGAGGAGCAGTTTACTTGAGGTTTGCCTTTTTTCATCAGAGAATCGTTTGTTCTGCACAAGCTGAAGTAAAAACATCACAGCCCACATTTATCCCTCATTCTGACATTTGTATGTAATTTGACCTCCCGCTTTGCCGTCTCTCGGCATTATCAGATGATAATGAATCATTTTAAGTCTTTAATCTGTTTATTTCAGCGGCACGTAACCTTACTCCTGAGGTTTCTCACCTCGACGGAAAAAAAACAGAGTGCTGTGTGAATAAAAGTAATAATGTGAGATAATGGAGAGAGACAGCTGTGCTTCAGCCGCCGGTGTGTTTCTGCTCTCGAGTTGTGTTAAAGCTGCCATGAGGTCAGATTGGAGTCTGTCGCCGGCGGTGTGGACAGACTGTGGTTACAGTACAAACAGAGCCTCCAGCTGGAAGGTAATTGTTCCTGTCTGTTTGCATGTCTGTGCTTGTGTGTGCGTCTTCTTGGTGGACCCTGCCTGAGATGTCACGGGGCCTCGTCCCTTTGTTGGAGTCACTAAAGACAGATAGACAACACTGTCCTCTTCCGCTTCTGCAACCCTCCTCTGGAGACTAATGGATGTAAAATGTGCCACAAAAAGAATCTTTTAACAAAAAATAACGGGATGTTTTTTATTTAATGTTCTCATTAGCACATTTTTCTTCACATGCAGAACTTGCACGTATTAAAGCCGCCTGCCTCTTGTCACATAACCTGGTTTCCATCTTTTATCTGGAAGCCCTTGGTTTGAAAGACGCATCCCTCTGCAGCAGGGAGACGCGTAATGGCAGCGTAAGAGGAAATGCATTCCATCTTCACCTGATTAGGGTTGCAGTGTGAACAGACACGTTCACATGTTGTTTTTTAATTCAGGTTCCGTGTCTTGGTTTCAGGTTCAGAGCTTATTTTCCTGATCTTTAAGTGAAATTAGGTTTTCTGAAAGAATCTGACTAATATAGTACAAACATTGTTTCAACGAAACAGAACATTTCTTAATCATTAGATTAATTTCTTACGACTGTAAATTGTGTCAAACGTCACTATAACATCATACTTTACATTGTGTTACATTCATGCTGTATCTAATTAACATAACAACTACACCACATTGTAGTTGCATATTCACTTCCTCTGTGTGTATTTGTGTGTCCGTGTCCAATAAACCACATGAAGAAGAACAGAAGCACAGCTTATATCAGGAGTGAGCATGTAAACCTGTTTACCTCCAGGAAACAACCTCAAAGCTCCAGCATGTGTGAGCTGGAGGAGGAGGAGGAGGAGGAGGAGGTGGACGGACGGTGACATCTGACAACCAGCAGTTGCTCGTGCTCAGAAAGCCAAGCAGCACAAAGTACAGCCTGGAAACGCTGTAGATGAAGTTGCTCTGACAACACTGTTGACTCGCCTTCTCTTCGGGCTGCAGCCTCTGACCTCTGGAGTTGACACGCTGCTACAACTCTGACCAGAAAACAAGAGACCTCACAGTCCATGTGACTTCTATTCACAAGCTCCGCTTCACTTAATGCATCCAAAATACATCAAGGGACTTTAGTTTTACTGCCATTAAGAGCTTTTTTCCACTGTTTTGTAAGCATGATAAGTGGATTTGTGTCCCTGTTGCTCTCTATAACTCAACCACCAGCATCCTCAAAGACCTTTATTACTTTTTCATTCAAGAAAACAAACCAAGGTCTGGTTCTTCTTGGCGGCAGAGCAAAGGACATGAGCGTCTCTTTGTTCTGGACAGATTCACCTCTACCCATGATTTTCATTTCCACCACCCCCCAGTGATTTGTTTGGCCTTGCGATGATGGCCTTGCGGTTCGGAGTGACATCCCCACTCTTTTTCGTCAGGCAGAAAGGGAATGAAGTGCGAGTGTCCTATAGATGTTCTGCTGCCGCTGTTTGAAACCCTCTCCTCTACATCCCCTCTGTCCTTCCTCCTTTACTGCTGTGGCTCTCATCCTTTTCTCCCCTGTTATTGAATGGATAAATGCATATTTTTTTCCCTTGAGAAGACAAAAGATGCAGAGAGGAGGATGGAATTGGAAGAAAGAAAAAACGAGGCAGGGACTAGTGAAGGAGGAGAACTGGTTAAGGAGGTGTAAGTGGGTGGGGGCAGCCTGATGGGGGCAGCCTGCCTTGCAGCACGTTTTACAGTGGCTGGCTACCTGCTCCTGTCAGTGGTTGCATGGTGACCTTTGACCCTGAGGCTGGCGGGGCTTCAGTGGCAGCGTCAGCTTTAATTAGAGAGCAGCACGACTCGACGCTCTGCAGAGTCTCTGATCCTGGCCGGGGCAGAGGGGACGCCAGATGCATATAATGACAAAGGCAGGCACACAGGGTCAGAACATATCGTTAGCATAGAGGGGTGTGGTTGCCTGCTTTTAATTCTGGTTTGAATTCTGCTTAATGATTTCTTGTCCTGGCCAATTGTCAAATAAACATGTTGAACAAAAATGTTTTCATAAACTATGAGGTATTTAAAGAGGTTATGTTTTCACCCCTGTCGCTTGTTTGTTGGGTCGGTCGGTCAGCAGGATTACACAAAAACTACTCGACGAATCTGCACAAAACTTGGTTGCAGGATTGGACATGGCCCAAGATAGAAGACGTTACATTCTGGCATGGATGTGAGAATATTTTATCGCTTTCCTTAACATTGCCAGATAAGGCGTTTTTGATATTTTCACCAAGTTCCCAGTGAATCATCTGTCATATTAAGATGACAGATATCAATGTGTTCAATTTGGTCCAGATCTAAATAACAATCTGGATCGAGCAGAGAGGGCAAGATGACCTCAAACTGGGAAATTGAGAATGTATTTTTTGTGCTAGCAGTGAGATCTGCACGAATTCTAATCAATGTTGTTAGTTGCTCACTGCTTGAGAGGTTTCAGGTTATTTTTCTGTCCGAGCGGCTGATCATGTTTTGCGTTGATGCATCTGGGGAACTGTTAACTAGCTTAATGCTCTGAGAGCTATAACATTACCGCTGTTGTCTTCAGTCTTTGCTGAATCTTCACTCTTAACCCAATCATGATGGATGGAACAGATTCCTGCAGCAGGAGAGCAGACCATGTTTTCATTGCAGTGTTCGACTGAATGCATTTCAGACCGTGTCCAGTCTATCTCTGCAACCGAGGGTCAGGTTCGGGTTCTTGTTGTTGCAACAAGGTTGCTCACATTGAATTATCAGGCAATGCAGTAAATTTGTCTTTTTGTTTTTAGTGTTCATATATTTGAATCTGCAAACCCTGGAAAAAGCCATTTATTCTACGAGTGCTTTCTGAATTGACAGATTCTTTTATCCTTCAAATGGCAGTTGAATTTGAGCTTCAATTTTTATCTGCTTCATCCTTTCTTTGACATGAAGACAGTTTGGGTGTCTTGGTCCTGTGTGTCTAAGCTGTAGAGAGGACTGTTGGCAGGAACAGTCTCCAGCTGACCCACTAAACTTCTTCCTTTAAGGAATCCCGTCTGCTTTCCTCTGCGGTTCAACTTCTGTAAGTTTCCTCCAGCGGCTACAGTCGGCCTTCAAAGTGTGCTACATTTCCAAGAGGATTAATTAGATTAAACAGTGTTTGCTCGCTCCTTAAAGTGTTTGTGTTTTCTCCTGCAGGACTCTTATTTTTTTTCTCTCCTGAAGAGAATAATCAGTCGCATTAAGGAATAATAGAAGGATTGGTGGTTGGTTTGGAGTCTGTGGGATCAGGTTCCTCTTTGTGGCTGCAACGAGAAACCATAGTGTAGATTTTCAATGTGTGCACGCATGTTAAATTTGCCCCCACCTGGTCCGTCCATTAGATCTGACCCCCTGTTCGTATTTTTAGGTCTCAGATGGTTAAGGCTTGTATTTTCTTCCTGTTAAAGAGAAGCAGAGCAAATGAATGGTTTTAAAGACAATATCCAAAAACGAAGGGAGTCAGTGTAATTAACTAAATTCTGCATGTGTCCTTGTTAGCCTTGACAAATCCCTTTTGTTTTACAGTTTCGTCATTTCTCTAAAATCCTCGTAAAGCTACGTAATGAGTTTTCACATTGTGTAAGCCTTTTGTCTGTGATTTCGAACCTCCAGCCTCTGTTAGCCTGCTGCACGGTGACTTCCAGAGGAGGTGGAATTGCCAACCATTAAACCCCAACAAGGAACCGCTTCCTCCTGCCAGCATCACCTATGAATGACAAACCGGCATAGCAGCAGGTTTTTAAGGTGGAAGAGTCACACATTGAAATGGTGCAGTGTTTGTATAACACAAACACTCGTTTGAAATTCTGCATTTCATCTGAGTGAGTTGGTTGAACAAAATAATCAGAACGGGGGAGGGGGGAGAAGACAAGAAACCTGGAAACACTGGCGCAATCCTTTTAATTAAACCGGGAAAGGATTGTTGTCAAACAAATGGACTGAGATGTGAGAGAGGGAGAATGAGCGAGGGATGAAAAGAAAGCCAGTGTTAGGAATACAGCTGGGGATTAAAGACAGTGAGCGAGTGTTACAGACCCCTGGCCAGCTTGCTGCTGTAATGAACATTAGGGCTGCGGCATAAATTTAATGACCTGTGAAACAAACAGTGTGGCTGAGACCAGTGCCTCTGAATGCTAAGTGGCTCTATTATTAATACCAGCTCAGAGATGCCACTGTGTAAACACACTGTAAGTCTCTTTTCCCCTATGAGGCCCGTTAAACACACGGCGGCCGTGGTGATGGCGGCGCACCGGCTCATCGCAGCTTTCTGAAACGGGGTCACGTCTTTCTTTGTACCTTCAGAATTAATGGCATGTCGCCTGTTAACAGCATACCAGTGCTAACTAACGGGTTATGAATAGCATCACAGCTAATGGCTGTGCAGGTTAGTCACCTTGATAATGAAAAGCTTAGTGATGGGGCAGGTGAGCGAGCAGTAATGAATGGGTTCACAATTTAACAGTTTGGCGAGTTCATTCCTCGCTGTTTGGTGACCTGTCATCAATTTGTGCACAATGTGAGCTTTGACCTGAACAGAGATTCAACCAGCAGGTAATTTAAAAAGATTGTTTTAAACTGGAATTGGATTTTTATTTATTTACACAATTTCCAGTCAAACAAAAGACTTAAAAATAACAGAAATTAGAAAGTCGGGAGAGAGAATCGGCTCAGGAACAGTTGATTCATTCCTTCAACACAAAAAATATGAAATTATTCACAATGTCAGATGTGAATGTATAACTTAAACTGAAAAATATAAAACAGAGCTTCAATGTTTGAAAATCTGCTGTGAAGGATAAAGTGATGTGAATCGATTATAAGTGGATATGTGGATTTTTTTGAAAAGCATCGCAATTTGTGAAAAAAAATACTAAACATTAATTCAGTTGAACTTTCAGAGGTGATGATCTTGCTTGTAAGTTTGTTTGCAGTTTAAAATCTGTCTCACAGGACATGATGCAAATTCCATTTTAGGTTTACTTGGCATCAGCAGAGGAAGATAGACGAGGATTACCACCACAGCATAACAGTTTCCTTTCAGGGAATTAAATCTCTCACCATGTCTCTTAAAAAAAACAAAGCAGGTACAGTGATTGTGTTTCTCTCGGCCCGGGGTTACTTTAGGTGTTTTCAGTTATCTTATATAATCTCTTTTTCTAAAAATGTCAACGGAGTGACGCGAGACTCAAACTGCAGCTGTCACATGTGACATTTATTGCAGTAGTGCAGTCTGCAGGTATGGGGGGGGGGGGGGGGTGAAGCCCTCAGTCTGATTACATGCGATGCAGGCTTAATCAAACGATCCAGGACAGCAGGGTGCACAGAGGAGACCAGGAGAGCCCAGAGCTAGCCAGATGTCTGCGACATTGAGGAGGGGATGCATGACATGAGGAGTCTGCTCCAGGCTATAAAATGCAATCACAATTCCCTGGAAGGGAGAGCAAGGTGGCTCAGGAAGCAGGCGGGGAGTAGAGTGGGTCTGTCAGGGTACGGTCCTCTGCTCTCCCCCTGAACCGGACCACAGGCTTCCTGCACAGAGGAGACGCTGAACCTCCAGGCTTCTCCTAGAGGCAGCAGTGACTTTCTATCATTATCAATTCTGTGGTCATGGTTACTAAGAGAACATGTGTACGTCTCTGACATCCGAATCTGCCCATCTGTTTGTTTTTTATCCTCGCTGTGTTTGTGCTGGTCTATATGCGTGTGTGTGTGTGTGTGTGTGTGTGTACACTGGCAGATCCAGGGCCCAGCAGGACTCCATCTTGTTTTCTGTCCCATGCTGTGTCGAACGCTATGAGGGGATAAATATTTGAAAAGCAGAGGAAAGCCCTGTGTCCCCAGCTGCTGTGGCCTGAGGTGTGCCAGCCCTACATTAGCTGCACCTTTTACCAGTGACTTACTTTTTCTCCTGCCTAAACATAGACCTCAGCTCTAAGCGTACCTTACTGTCCTGCCCTTTATTTTCCGTGGAGCTCGGTGTTAAAGGTCGCCAACCTAAGTGCTGGCGCTGCTGAATTCGCCAAATGTAAAAAGCTCAGATGAATAAGTTATACCATCAGTGACATCGAGTCTGGACACGACATTAGAGATGGTAAGTGCTCAGAGGGTTTTTCTTTTTTGATCAAGAGAAAAGTGGTGAAGGCTCTGCTGAGTTTTCATGCGAGTTTTAGCAGGAAAACATTAATGATTTAAGATGGAGAGAAATGGAACAAGATGAAGCAGAGACTCAATCAGACTGTTCAAGGTGTTATTTTTGTTCACGTCTTCTGAAAGCAGCCAACACCTCTGGTTCGGTGCAGAGAATATCACAGTGAGGAGAATGTTCTGCAGTCTGGAAAACTGTTCACACGGGTTTGGTTACTTTAGATCTGGGACTGTTTTTATGCTTTGGGTCCTTTGGTCTACATTAAGGGAAATCATACTGCTTCAGTGCATGATCATATTTTGGACAGTCATGCACTTTTAGCTTAGGGGCGAGAGTTTGAAACCAGAAAAGTGAGGCTGTTACACCACCAAGAATCGTTTTGAAACAAGACCACATAGAGACGCAGTGTTTGTCCGTATATATTTGGCCATCCAATGTATAATTTACCACGCTACCTTTACAAGTTTGAGCCAAGTGAACTAGTGCTCAGTAGTTTATTAACTCTGGTTTGATTGAGTTACTACCTCCACCAAGGAAGTTATGTCCATTGTTTGGTTTGGTGGTTTATCTACATTTGGTGGTGTGGTGAGAACCCTTCAGGTTTTTCCCTGAACTGCTTTTGAATGTAAAAGCTGAATATTTTTAAGTTGGCCTGACTTGAAACTTCAAACATGACCCTGACTTCAAACATATCTAATTACAGAGTTAATGATAAAAATGTCTTTCTTAACCTATATGCATTTTATTTTACTATCGTACAACTAGAACCACAGGGCTCTCTGAAAAATGGACTTAACGTCCTCGATGGCTGAAGTTCTTTTTTCTTCCCCATCCTCTTCACACACAAACACTCTTCTCTCCCATTTCGTCCCCCACGACGCCACATCTCTCACGAGGCCGATGTGGATTGTCTGTAGCGAGCCATCAATCACTGCGGTAACGACAGCTCCATAAACAGAAGGGCAGCCTACCTACTGGTCTCTGCTTGGCGTGATAGCATTCACATCATCCTGCAGCACTTCCCTTCCTTCCTGCTGACCTCTGCGCAGTTTCAGTGGCAAGGACGGGGCTCTGCTTATCGCCACTCGCTGAATTTAGACCCACGATGGTCGAGGTAGAAACACCCAGGTGTCAACGGGGATGTAGTGTCGTAAATAAAACGATGGGCAAACTGTGACCTCTATTCTCTGATCAGTGTCAAGCAAACAACCAACAATAGAGACAAAACTCTTATGTTATATTTAGAAGAACGTATTTTACAGAAGATGGCTTAAAGGCGACTGTAAAGCTACAACTAACAATTCATAAATTTCCATTATTGAGTAATCTTTTTCTGTCAATTTCCAGATACATTAAAATAGTGAAATTGCCATTCCCAATTCCCTAGTGCTTATTATGATGATGTCTTTAAATATTGTGTTTAATAAGAAAAGTTGAAGATCCTCATTTTGCCCCCTAAAAGAACAGCCTTTCATATTAACTCTGCATTCTGTTGTTTTTTTTTGTGTGTGTGTTTCAGACTCCTGAGCTTCTTTTGTACAGACTGCCCTGTGCAGCCTTGTGCGTTTTGTTTTGTCCGTGTTCCGGCTCTTTATATACAAATCCATGAGACTAACAATGCCAGTTTGTGTGCTTTCCTGTGCCTATTGTTGCCACAGCGTCTTTGGGCCCTCGCTAACATCCACTCGTTGTAAGGTCCAGACAATAACCACGAACAGAGTGCCACAGCTCTGCACTGGCTTGACCCCCATGGCTCTTCCTGTTGCCTTTCAAAACCCCTCCTCGTCCTCCCCTCCCTTGACCCCTGACCTCTGCAGTAAAGACTGGTCGGGCTGTCATGTCAGGACAAGGCAGGGTGTGCTCCCGGCCTTTTGAGAGCGCTATGTGAGAACCTGCTGCTTTGTCTCTAATAATCCTCAGGAGGGGAGTAATTCCACTCTGCAGGACAATCACCAATATAATCAAAGCATTACTGTCATTTAACAGCTTGCAGTGCGCTCTAATAATGATTTTTTTCGTTTTCTCTTCATCTGACTGTGCTGAAGAAAGAAACCAAAGCCACAATGAAAGACCATTTTGCTAATAACATAAAAACCTTTAAAATAATAGTTTTTTTATTGATGCCTGAAACTTAAATTACCATCTCAAAGTTCAGCCTCATTACTCACCTCTTTTTACATGTACGCTGGAATATAAAGTATCAACATGCCATACCTGACCCTCAGTGAATTTATGTTTAAAACAGTGATGTTAAATCTGAAAACTTCCCTGTGTCAGATTAAAACCTGAAATTATTCAGGAAAGATTGAATTCATGCATTGTGTCAGAGGCAGGTTTGTTGAAAATGCATCACTTTATAACAGAATGCTTAAAGGTTGAGGTATCAACAACCCGTTGTGAGCTGCGGTCACATATCTGAAACTGTATTAACACACGTTTCTTTAATCTTTTTTGTTCAGCAGTTATGGAAAAATGAATTTTAACACTGTGGAATTGTTAGATTTACTGAATTTATTGGCCTTAAAACACGATCGTAACAAACAATTAGATTCTTTTGTGTATTTATTGAATTCATCCATTGAACGTTGGCACTGCTGATGGATAGAGTAAGTGAAGTGCTGGATTCAAAAACTCGTTCAGGAGGAGTTTTCGGACTAGGCCACTCCAAAAGGCAGTTTTTCTTTGCTTGAAGTTGTTCTGTTGTAGATCTACTTAAACATTAAGAGCCATAGTCCTGCTACGTCACTGAACATCTACAATGCTCCAGCTGGCAGACAGTTATCCTTTAAGATACCTCCATAAACTCGTTCTCGCTCCGATGATGATGAACTGTCGAGACACGGGGAAGCAAGGCATCTTCATTTGATGATGCTCCCTCCAAAATTCCTCACTGCTGGGGTGATGATGTTTTCAAGTTGGTATGCGGAGCCCTTTTTAACCCGTAACTTTTTAACTCCATGTAGTGTTATAGATTTTTAACAAACTTTAAGTCTCTGTAATATTTGTTTTGGAGAGAGGAGGCTCCGTCCTGCCACGGACCCGGCACTGCTGGGTGAAACGTCTTCCATATTTACAGTGGCCACTACAACACACCCTAACCTCCAACTCAACTGTCACTGGTCAACTTGTGTCGGCTCCTTTGACTCTTCTTGTCAAAGTGTCCTCGGAAGAGAAAAGTCTAAATAAATGCATACAATCCAATTTACAACTGCGACACGCGTAAAACTGGTGGATTGTGTATTTAATAGTGAATAATTTCAGACATTATCTGAATTTTCATGAAAGTAACGAGGATTGTAAGATTGTCTCTGGGCTAATTCATAAAGTGAAGCCGCCTCCGTTTGTTGTTTCTATTCTTTCTTTCTCTTGGTTCTGTTTGTGCCTGAAGAGCCGCAGACCTTCAGCGTTTGGGTCTGAATTGGCACAATGACTGGCTGAGGCCAAATCACAATGGTCCTTTTTGATAATTTCCTTTCATACCTCATCCGCTCTCAGTATTGTGTGTACTAAATTCAGAGTTTGACACACTCGCAGCTTTTTCATTTCATTTCATTTTTCCATTCTTTTCAATTAACTTGCGGACGTGAGAGTGTCGTCTTTGTGCTGTAGAAGAGAAGCAGTGGGAGGGAACAGCTTTTGAAAAGGTCTAGAAGTTGCACCTGTGCAACCAAGTGCCTTCTTACCATTTCCAGATCACCTTGTTCCATTTAGAATACATAGAAAATGGGATGCAGTCCCGGTCCTTGGAGCGGAGCTGAAAAATGAAACCTTGCGTCAGTTATTGTCACTGAGAATCGCCTCCCCCCCATGCCTCCCTACGCTCCTTTCTTCCCCCTGTGTACATTGTTCTCCAGGATCAAGTTCATGGAGGTTGAGGCTGTGTGTCAGGGCCCCTGCCCCCAGCCCCTATACAGGCTCTGTGAATAGCTCCCAGATCCCCCTTCTGTTTATTAGTCTGCGCTCCAGTTTCTCCAGACCTGCTTCCTGACAGATCCATATTTCAAAGTGTTTCAATTCTGTGTTCACATGTGGACGTATCCGTGTTCCTGTAACACCTCGCTGCTGCTCCTCCTCAACCACACCTGCCACATTGGTGCCACTACAACTTCTACACTTAACACACCTACATTTATTAGTTCACAGGCGTCCAGGTGATACTGGAGGCTGATGCCCTGTTAAGATATTAGTCTTTTATTAATTTTTAATATAATAAATATCATATAATATAGTCCCTCAAAAATAGTCAACGAAGAGTAATGGCAAAGATATTGTGTGCAAGGTAGGTTATACTTATAAAACAAGCAGAAAACTAAACGGCACATTTGAGTGAAAAGGGGTTATTTATAATAAAAACATCTAAAAACAACTAAATAAAGCTGAAATGATTAGTTGATTGAAAGAAAAGTAATTAGCAACTGTTTTGAATCATCAACTAATTTTTTAGTTTATAAATATTAGATTTTTCTTTTTGAATGAGAGGATTTTTTGAATTTCTACATTTTATATGAAAGCAAATTGAATATCTTTGGGTTTGTCTAAAGCGACATGAGGTCACTTGGGGCTCCAGGAAACTATGCAGGATATTTTCACTTTCTTCTCACATTTGTAAGTGGAAATGTTAATCAATCAATCGGAGAACACAATCAGCTAATGCATTTGTAAAGGGAATAATTAACTGCTGCCAGTAAAGTACATTTTCCCAAAAGAAAATAAACATTTTGTCATTTGGTTCATCTGTTTTACCATAAAAATAACACTGAGACTTCACATGCTGGGTGCTTTTAGCCACCAGCCGAGATTTTCAATTTCCCCATGTTATATTGCTCCGTGCGGTATCAGGACTAGTGCTGCTAAAACAGAAATGGTGGCAGACTACAAGCCAGTAAAGCACCGATATCTGGGCTCTGAATATCTAGTAAAATGCAAAGGTGCTCATGAAGGATAAAGGTGCAAATATTTGGTGCTAATGTTCCAGTTAAACTTGTTATTTCTCTCACAATCTTTTCTTTGCTGTGGTTGCTCGCAAATCGTTGGCAGTGTGTTGACAGTCGTCTGCCCACTCTGACACACACACGCACACACACACACACACACACACACACACTGACAGGTTTTATTGTAGTTGTGGTTTGCTTTGATGCCTAAGCTAATCTTGTGTATCTCGTGTGAGTGTGTGTTAGAGAGAGAGAGGGAGAGTGTGTGTGTGTTTGCAGAAGAGCTCTCTGAGATGTAATGATGGCAGGGGATATGCACTCCATCCTCTATTCTCTCATTTGGTTTCCTGCTACATATTGGGTACTTGCCCTTTTCTCTTCCCCTCTCATGGTTTGTCTGTCTGCTCACACACACACACACACACACACACACACACACACACACACACACACACACACACACACACACACACACACACACACACACACACTCACACACTCACACTCTGACCTGTATGTAGTGAAGTGCTGGGAGCTGCTGGGTCGTCGAGAGCAGCTGTGTTTGCTGTGAAGCATCTGCTGGCTGATGCAGCGGTTGTTTTACATTAGCAGCCTGCAGGTCAAACTGCAGCTGGCTGCATCTTAGTGTGAGGACAAACCCTAGGGATGGAGTGTGTATGTCTCTGTGTGAGTGTGTGTTTGTGTGTACATGCACCAACCCGTCCCCATGGTTGTAGCCTTTCCTAAGCGGGCTAAGTCCGGTGGCTAACCCTTAGCGCCTCGGCATTTGGCAGCATGACTGCAGCGAGATTAATCCATTCCACACTCCATCAGTCACTAGGCACAGGTTATTAGTGCGGGGGCAGAGCAGAGCACAGACACACACATACACACACACACACACACACACACACAAACATTCACGGCCCCTTCACCCTTGTGACTTCGCCTTCTACCTCGTCCCCAAAGTTTGCAAAGGTGGCCTTGGCGTTGAGAGGCCATTTGTCAAAACCCAGCCAGAGTCTCCACTTGGCTCCTTTTAATAAGGCTACCTGGGCTCTGGGATTACACACACACACACACACACACACACACACACACACACACACACACACACACAGGTTATGTACTCTGCTTTGGCACATACTCATACAGCTTTGAGTGTCAGGTGGTACGTCCCGCGGGGCTTATAAAAGTCCCATTAACATGGCCTTCCTCATTGGTTCTGACAGGTTGATCAATTAGACCCCTCCCCCCGCTGATCCCAGGGCCACTCTGACTCAGAGGTCAGACACGATGGATCGCTGGACCTGCACACACTCACTCACCCCCCACACACCTCCCCTCTCTCTCTGCTTTTATCTGCAGGCTGGTTACAGTGCAGTTTATTTGTCTGATATCCCAGGGTGCAGCCCTTGTCCGGCTTTAAGGTGGTGGTTCCCACTTTACACGTTTTCGATCTTATCTCTGCTCTCGCTACGACACATTCACATACATGCTGCTCTGTCTCACCCTGCAGAGGGTTGTGTGTTTGTGCATCCATGTGTGTGCGTTTGCTCTTTTGCAGAACAAATGTGTGCATGGGAACGAGGGATTTCCTCTGATGTGAAGGTTTCCCAGTTCTCACTTTATTAAAGGTTTAAGCAGGTCTTTTCTGTAACGTTCCCATACAACAATCCAACATTCACACCCACTTCACACCACGATGGGGCAGCTGTATGGAGGTTTTTGTTACACAACAACTGGTGCTTCTCATGTGAACCGAGGGCAACACTGTGAAAGACTTCCTGGAGAACGATACTACTTCTCCCTCTCCTCTTGGAGTGTGGCCATTCAGAAGGAATATTAACACAGACGACGACATCTTACAAACCAGCCGTGTGAGCGATACACTGAAAATCGTTTTCTTCAGTATCTTTTGGAATGTTGCCCTCTGCCATGGTCGTCTGGTCATTCTACCTCTGACACTGTGAGCTGGCACAAGTCTTTATCATTCAGGGAAAGTCAGATCTTTTCAGGTTTTTGTGGGAGAGGGGAAAATCTTCACTGAGTTTTCAGGCTCAAGAAATATATGAAGTCAGTCTCTACAGGTGTAACGATACAATGTGAGTGTGTGTAGTTCAGGAACAGGATAAAAGAAACAAAGAATAAAGTCTTTACAGGACCAACAACTGAATAAACAGCAGGTTTGTCAAAGAAGAAAGGATGTTATTGGAAACGTGTAACCCCAGAGACTCAACACTGTATTATTCATCAGAATATATCTGGTGTTATGTATGAGACTGGATGACACAGTCAAGCAGTCGATGAATGCTAAAGAAACACATATAACAGTATCCTGTGGTGTCAAAGGTTTATAGACATCGGCCTTAATCTGACAGACTTCAAATTGTAAAGTTTTTACATTTACAACTGGAAAATTACACGACTGTGATGGAGTATTGAGCTAAAACCATCATTAGCCAAGAAGAGCGAGA
This sequence comes from Paralichthys olivaceus, assembly GCF_024713975.1. Classification (NCBI taxonomy): domain Eukaryota; kingdom Metazoa; phylum Chordata; class Actinopteri; order Pleuronectiformes; family Paralichthyidae; genus Paralichthys; species Paralichthys olivaceus. The sequence continues at coordinate 26,982,391 of NC_091093.1, forward strand.
TGACCAGGAAGCATTAGAAATAATATGGAACTCATGGAAGTGGATATATATATATATATATATATATATATACAGGGAGGAGAGGGAGGAGTCAGATTAAAAAGTGTAATGAGAGGAGTGAAGCGTTTATTGTGTGTGGGGGGGGGTATTCGGGGGATATCATAGCCTGTCTTGGGACCCAGAGAGCGCCGCCCGGGGAGCAGAGGGGTTAAGAACAGTGTCACGTCCAGAGAGACGCAGCGCTGCCATACTAATGATGTCCAGCGGCCTAATTGAATATTGACGTCCTGCACACGAGGGCTGAGTGGCCTCTGTCTGTTTCACCTCCACTGCCGTCCTGCACTGCTGATTTTTAACCCGCTTCAACCATTTAATTACTGGGGGGGGGGGGGTTCCTTCAATCCTTAAATGCCCCTGTTACCATGGTTACCAGCTTTTCATCCCTTTTGACGCAGCGTTTCACTTTGTCGTCCAGAGCTAATGTTAACTGTCAAATTCAATTTTTCTGGTCGAGGGTTTTCCTCCTCAGTAAGTTTTCTTTTTTTTGCAAACATTTGTTTCCTGGCGTCAGCAGCTGTACCGTAGACCTGAACATCTGGGGGGGGGGGGGGGTGAAGTCTCTGTCTTATAGTTCCACATCCTCCCTCGCTCCTTTCTGCTTTCTCTCTCTCGTTCTTTTCTCTGGTGTCACCTCCTTTTCTTTTTCTATTTCTGTGTCTGTGTTTTACTTCCCACTGTGCCTGCCTCCAGAAGCTTCCCCTTTGTTGCCACGGCGACGTGCTCCAGATGGCGAGTGTCAAGCCAAGACTGGGCTCTGAATGTAGTATGATAGCCGCACACACACACACACACTGGTCCAGATATATACACTCTGAGAACAGACTGAGACACTAGCACCGAACATTCTGTTCAACACTCACATCCTACTCAGAAGCTGGTGGACCTGCCCTACACGCACACAGACCTACACACCCACACACACACACACACACAATCAGTACAGTATAATAAAACCTGTGTTGCAGCCACACAGGAAACAATCTCTCCTTTATGTGACCGGGATGTCATTAATCTTGGCGGAGGTTAACAAATGCACTTGCATGGAAGGTATATTTCATAGGCAGACAGCCGACAATGGGGCCATTGTGGCGTCGAGCCGCAGCGCCCCGCTCTGCATTCAGTCAGGACCTTTTGCTTGGCTCTGGATCCTCGGCTCATGTCAGGGGTTATGTTTCATCTCCCAGACGAATGTGTTTATGCAGGAGAAAACATGTGAAACATGGAGCGGAATCAACGCTACAGCTGTTTATTTATTTTCGCTGCATGAAACCTCCATTTGTTTTTATGAACGGAGGGAAAATAAATGCGTTCAGCCATTTTTCAAAGTTTGGCCTTGTTGCTATTACTCAAAAACCAGAGCCAGATAAATACCCAGGCCCAGGTTCCTCCACAGCTCCAGCAGCAGCGGTTGTGCTTTCACCATCCGAGAAGTGGCGAGTCGTCCCAGTAATCCATTAGACTTCCATTAGCTCCGATTTGTGTGATTAGTTGTAATTAATCAGTTCAGTCTGTGGCCTTCACTCCCCTGTGCGCTCCTCACATTTCATTTTTAACCTCATTTCTCAGCTCTCCACCGAGCGAGAGAACGAGGCAACGACTGAGCGAGCAAATCAAAGAGCGCAGGCATCAGGTCTGCCGCCGCCGCCGCCTTCTTGTCCGAGAGCACTCGATACTGCTCAACCACCAGATCCGAATGGGTTGATCCGGCGCTTGGACGGCATCATAGCGCTTTCTCTGGCCAGGCTGAAGTAATGAATGTTTCTCATGTCTTGTTTGATGCCGTATGAGCCTGGTTGTGTTTTAAAATGATCCGTGAGGGATTGTGATCTCATGTTTTACACATCTTCAGTCTGCTCCGGCTCTGGTTAGCCCCACTCGGCACCTCCCATGGAGCAGCGAGTATTGATTAGCGCGTGGCGCGTCCATCCTTCACTGTAGCAAAGCTTATTGATGTTTGTGGAGCCATGATTTCCCCTCGGTCAGATACCAGACGCAGCACCAGCGCTAAGTGCCTGGAAGCTGCTCTGAACTTTGCGGCCCGCCCCAAAGTAACCTGGGAGTAACGGCGGAAGAATCCTCTTTTCATCAGCAACTCTCTGCTGCAAACCTCCAAGTGAAATTAAAAGATTTTTTTCCGGGGGTGCAGGAGCCAGTCAGTTTATAAACTGAGGTATCATGTGATGATAATCTATCTTCCTTTCCTCTGTTGTCAGCCTTCTTCTGCCATTACTACTATTGTGATAAATGAAGGCTCAATTTATCAACTGGCCTGTGCTCGATTTCTTTTTCTCTCCTCTGTTCCCCCCACCCCCGCTCCAACATATAACCTCTGCACGCTTCGCTTTATTTCTTCATCTGTTTTCAACCCCTTGCATCCACCCATCCATCCACCCGTCTATCCATCCCTCATTCCCACTCAGCCGGATCGAGTCTTTCTTTGTGTGTGTGGGGGGGGGGCTGAGATGCTGCCTGTCACCCCGGAGCTGTAGACTCCCATCCAGCTGCTGGAGGTGGCCGGGCTGCTGTCAGTCAATCTGTAACTGGGAAGCAGAGGAGATGTTGACACGTGATGTTTAAAATTATTCTTCTTTTAGTAGAAGCTGCACATTCAGTCGCTCGGTTTTTGGCTTCTGAGGTTAATATCAGTCTGGCTCATACCGTAAATAATAAGGTGAAAATAGTGGATATCAAAGTTGTGTTAACAGACACGTTTGTTCTTTGACTTTTGCCCTGATTCTCCAAACTGTTCCAAAAATCAGAATCTGTCTTTTGAAAGTGTAAAAGGTGTATGAACCTGCCTGCAGCACTTTGTGTTACAGCGTTTAATTTACTGGTTTATTATTTTTATATTAAAGTCTGTTAGATCCTGAACATGCATCACTGTCAGTCATGTGGACACTTTGGTTTTGTTTGTGGTTATTTGGATCAAAACACAGATTATGGATGAAGCTATGAATAAATAATATATGTGAAGTGAATTTATTAAAGAGCATTAAATCAAAACCTTGGCACCACTGCAGGTTTTAGAAATTAAAAAAAAATGTCTGGCTGAAGAAAAGCTGTATAAATGTGATAATAACCACTGCTTCCTGGTAACGATTTTATATTTTTGCCATAATCACGGTTGACTTGGTCTCCTGAGCGTCGTTAATGTGATCTCCCTCCCTCCATCTCCGCAGGACTCCGTGGTTTAACGGCTGGGGGTTCAACCTGCCTCGGGGTCAGTCTCTGTTGGATAAATGGAACCTCGTCCCTGAAGGCATCGACATCCTGATGACCCACGGACCTCCGCTCGGTGAGTCCAATTAACCAATCACAGTCCCCCTCATTACCATATCCAACGAGGTTGTGCCTCATTATTCATAGTCTCTATGGAATCGCTGGGGGTTGTCGCAGCAGGGTGTGTGTGTGTGTGTCTCTGTGTGTGTGTGTCTGTGTGTGTGTGTGTGTGTGTGCCCTGTGATTCAATATTTGTTTGACTTTATGAAATAGAAAACACATTTTTTGCTGCTTCAGTTTTCCTTCTAGCTGTTGTGTTTTTTGTCCCATTTTGTTTTTTGTTTTTTTCTTCCCGCTCTCCATCTGGCTTTATTGAGTGATTTCCTTCCCTCTCGCCTACGGAGCGGTGCCTCCACCGCTGCCGCTGCGGCAGCCGCTGTGGCCGTTTGATTGCATGGAAACTCGATTTTGCAGCAGAGTGACAGACGCTGCAAACGATTGGAGAGAGACCATGGGAAAGGAGAGCAGGGAGAGGGGGGAGGTGGGAGCTGTTGAAGATGTAGACACTAAATGGAAAAAAAGAATCTGTGGAAGAAATATCAAGAACGGGTTTCATTCACTGTTCACTGAGATTTGCACTGATTCACAGGGTTCCGAATGAAAGAGCTGGTTCTGAAGTTGAAATAAGGAATCTGTTTTTGAGTTTGTAAATTTAGATTTGCTTTTAATCAAAGTTTGTTTTCTTTTCTCAAACTTAACAATATGACCAGAATCCGAGCAAGGCACCTACATCGAATAGTTCTAAAAGTAAAAGCATGTTCTTCAAACTTAAGTTGACTTCATGTGTTACAGTTCAGTGAATCCATGTCAGGTCAGGACTGTGGAGGGATCCGAGTATTAACTGAAAACCGTGTGTGTCCGTGCAGGTTTCAGAGACTGGGTTCCTAAAGAGCTGCAGCGAGTCGGCTGCGTGGAGCTGCTCAACACGGTCCAGAAGAGGGTGCGACCCAAACTTCACGCCTTCGGAGGCATCCACGAAGGTACGGGGGGGCGGGCTGGTCCCAGACTTTTGAACCTCTCTGTTTATACATCGTTACTGTAGAGAACTGTATCGGACAGATGTGTTTCTAATGAATGCAGAAGCAGGAGAATGGGTCCTCACCTCCTAACTGAGTGTGGACGAAACAGCATCAGAGATTTTTCACGCAGAAACAAAAGCCTCATTCATAAAAACATTGAAGTGATTTCAAAGGTAACACAACGTTGTGTTTTGCAGCTAAACCTCACATTATATGCACAGATAGAAATCGTGAGGTAAATGATCGATGAGGATTTAGTGTCAGCACCAGATGCATCACAGACACTGAGCAGATGTTTTACCGTCACCAGATCTGAGCTGTCCTTGCAAGAGGTGCATCATGGGCCTACAAAGTAAAGCTGGCCACATTCCTTCAGATTAAAAGTTTCTCTAGTGAACACGTGTATCTAAACCATTGTTGTGTCTCCTCCGCCTCTTCTTTGTACCTTCCACAAGTCGCTATCTGTTTGTCCTCCTAACTAAACCTTGAGTCCAAAAGAGAAACTTCATTTTACAACAATAATATTGTGGGTGAACTTCATCATCTTCTGACTTTACTCCATGTACTTTGTCATTTTAACCTCCGCTCATAGATATCAGTTCCCAAAACATGTTTTTTTTCTCCATGAATTATTCTGTGAGAAACTGGTGAAAACCTTAAAAAAAATAAATAAATTAACGCCCTGTCTTACATTTTTAAGTCCGGTGGCTCTGACTCGGACATTTGCGTTCACACGTGCACGTCCTCTGGAGAAAAACCTACGAGAAATCTCTGGAGTTCAGTGAACGTCTGAAAGCAGCTGTGGAAATATTTTCAGAACAAACTGAGAGAGAGGGTTGAAAACAAAGTGAAAGAGAATAAAGCTAAAATTCATACAAACCATAAAATCCATAAATTGAAGTTTAATTAAACTCAAGCTGTTTGTATTGATTCATGCTGAGACAAGGAAATAGAAGGAAGGATAATACGTTTTAAGAGTTATAAGAGTTATAAGTATAAAAGTCTTCCTCCAAGATGTTGACGGTTCTTCATGTTACTGACTCTTGTGTCCTCCGTCCTCAGGCTACGGGATCATGACAGACGGTTTCACGACGTTCATCAACGCGTCGACCTGCACTGTCAGTTTCCAGCCCACCAACCCCCCCATCGTGTTCGACCTGCCCAACCCCTCCTCCTCCTGAGACCAGAGGACACAGGGCGGGGGGGTGGATGGGTGGGGAGGGTCTCGGGCAGGTTAAGCTAGTTTTTTTCTATAAATATGTCGAGTTTAAAAAAAACAAACAAAAAACTTCTAAGTGTTTCTTTGCAAACTTTTGTTCGTCTCGACACTGTTGTTGGGACGGAGAAGATTTGGAGGTGTGTGTGTGTGTGTGTGGGGGCGGGGTTAAAGGAGAATATCGGTGTTTTTTATTTTTTAAAAGTTTGTGCCAACGATTCTGGTTTCCCTCAGATTTCTTTTTTTCTTTCTCAGGAAGAGCGAGAATGTTTTTCAGTGTTTAACAGGAAAAACTATTTTCACAAACAAGAGCGTGAAACTTCCACAAAACAAGATAATCCGCGCGTTGAACGTTTTCACGTCCGCGCGATGTCTGCTTCCTGCCAATCGTCCGACAGCCATAGGAAGAAATGGAAACCTCATCCTGAAAATAATCCTTCAAACATTTTGTTGCTTTAGAGCCGAAACTTTTATTTCTTGATCGTGTTTTTGACACTTTTTCAACTTGTGTTTATTTCTTCAGATCACGAAACAATAAATGTTGGACAGAAAGAAAAAAACAGTTTCATTGTCCCAAATAAAAACTTTTGTGATTGCAGGAAAACAAAAAACACCTTTGTCCTCTCTGGCTTTCCATATCTTATCGAGTCACTTTTGCATGTCTTCTCTTGGGTGTCTTTTGGTTTGATTACAGTTGATTTGGTTTAAAGTTTCTATTTAAAAACACAAAAAAAAACAACAAAAAATACTTGTTGAAGTCTCAGTAGTTGCAGCATGCGTTTCAACGTCAATTTGGAGGGAATGTAAAGTGTGAATGACGCCGGTATTCTCCTTTTCCGAGGGATTTTGTGGTTAAACAATCTTGCTCTTGATAAATATTGGTCAGATCTGTAAAATAAATGATGCTTTGTGAATTTGTACAATTTCTTTTTGTTTGGTTTGCATTGGCCGGACAATGGATGCCGTTGTTTTATGTTGTATCATCAGATATTTTGCGATTGGGTTGTCTTTATTGTTTTTTTTCCGTCAGTTCCTCTTTTCTTATTGGCTGACAGGGACGCTGCCTTAAACTAGCTTTAATGTTCTCAGCTAGAGCCCCACTCTCTGCAAGCTCAGAGAAAAGTCTTTATTTATTCCCCATCATCCCCGCAGAACAACACCTGACGAACGCAGGGACAGGAAGCTTTCGACCTACAGCCTGAAAAATTAACTTTGTAACGTCCCATCATGGATTTCTGATCTAATTTGGAAAATGTATGTATAAAATATATATATATTATATATTCATGTTGTAAAACATCTGTACTAAAAGTTGTGTTTGACGAAAAAAGAAAATCTGGTGCATTTTTTTCCGTATGCACCCGTATGATTGACATGTTTCCCATCGGACGCTCTTCTCGTTTCTTTAATGTTTTTTGTATCGACTCTCCCTGTAGGGTAGACGCTCATTTTGGATGAGAGAGGAAAATTTGCCAGAGTCACAATCCAACAGGTGCCGGTTGTTCCCGACAACACGCCTGCCTAAACAATAAGTTGTCCTTTAAAGTGTAAATCTGATAGTATTTGTGTTTTATTGCTTTTTCTTTTTTCTAATTTTGCACTGTGTGTAAACGCAATCTTGCTAGCACAAAAAAAAATGTTGCCAATAGTTGTCTCAACTTTGCCGCTGTAAATGCTCTTTTCGTGCTCTGTTCCTCTCTCGCTCTTTCTTCTGATTGTATCCCTCTTCATGGAAATGTTAGTTCTCTCTTTCAGTTCATTGTGATATATTTAGCTGCCTTTATATGCAAATAAAATTGCAAGATTTTTACTTATAACACTCTTGTCTTGATTTTTAATCTGAAGAATGTGTCCAGCCTTCAAATTTCATACCGTCAATAACAGAATATTGAATTACTCACTGGACTTCAGGTAACCTCTAAGTTTCCATTTTACTCGTTTTAAAAATGGTTGAAAGCTAAAATGATGGATTAGATGTGAAAGTGTAAAATGAAACCAAGAGCAAATGATGTGGGTCTGAAACTTTCCAGAGATCTGGTTTGAGCAGGAGCCACAACACAAGCTGAATGTTTCCAAACTGGAAACATGGAGTTGAACGTGTCTTCTTCTACGTCCTCAGATCAATTAGTGGTCGGCAACTAGGTCGGTTTGATTTTTGCTTATTTTATGTCGCCATCTGTGACTGAGACAGATATTCACAGGTTCTGATCTCGGTCATGACCACAACATTAATAGAATCACTTCCTGTTCTGCAATTTGTCTTCAAAGTAAAAGCGAAATGTTTGTTTTTTGTGATCGTGTCGATGCTTAACAAAACTGAAAAAATAGCATATGTTCAGTAAATCATTCAAACTTGTATATAAACCACACTCATGAATAGTAACAAAGCAAATTCAGTGTAAAATCTTCAGTGCAGATAAACCAGGTAGGATGAACACAAAGATTTCTAACTTCACTCTGCACCATGTTTATAAAAAGCTCTGCACACTAACAATAAAAAAGTGACAGAATATTGTAGAAGTGTTTGCGGACAAGAGAACACAACATTACAATCACATGTTTACAACTCGTGTTTCAAATTACATTCAAAAGATCATTGAAAAAAACCTGACAGGTATTCATTACGTTCATCGAGCCACAAACAGAAGCTCAGTGAGATCAACAGTTGACTTGGCTCAGCGGGAGAGAATAAGATATGTCTCGTGTTTCTCCCACACTTGTTCCCTGAATATTCACAGACCTGCGTCCGTTCTCATCGGTTTCATCAGGTTTCATTCCTTTTCACCACTTGCCAGCGCCCATCCCTCGCAGGCCAAAAATAAAATGGGCTGGAGTTTGTCTTTTCCCACCAACCCCCTTCTCTCAACGCCACGACATCAAAGCAGCCCAACCAATTAACCATTCCCTGAAACGAGCGAGGCACCAGATCCCCCTGCACATTACCATAATCCAGTCTAATCATATTAACATAGGCCACAGATGAGCAGGAGGAGACACGGCTGCTCTGGCTCCGCTCGGTTCCAACAGACTCTCAGTGTGGGTGTGAACCGACACGTTAATGCTGCTCTGTGTGTGAAGGCACATGTTGTTCCTCAGACCTTTAATCTAACAGAGTCCCTTAAAATAACCTTATATAAATAAATGTTAAACCTTACGAGCTGAACGCTTCATCAATTAGTCGATCGACAGCGAAATCATCGTTTAAAACAATAATAAACATAAAACAAATAATTTGAGAGGTCATGAGGCACAGAAAAGATGATTTCCATTAATCCAAAGTATAGAAGTAGAACAAATAACTCCACAAACGCCAAACTGCCTCCTTTTCAAACGACACTTCATTAAGATTTTTTTAGGATCTGCACCAAACTTCACTCGTAAATATCACTTGATTTTTCATCAAGATCTTTTAGTTATTATCTGAGAAATAAACAATAAAAAACTCAGATCTCGTAATGTTAAAGAAATAAAAATACAGATCTCCATCCTCTGCAAAATTTCACAATGGTTTACACAGTGACGTGATGATGATGTTTCCATGGAGACAAGAAGTTCCTCACTGTTAATCATTCGTTTTTAAGGTGGAGACATGTTTTAAGGTTCTTGAGGTTAAGTTAAGTAAAGTGGGAGTTTAAGGTCAGAATAAGTCTCCAGGGTGCGTGTCAACAAATTATTAAACACAAGGACTCACTGACTCGTTAATTACTTTGTACATCAGCAGATTCATTGTAAACATAAAGGTTTTCAAACCAGTTGTTCCAGAATTTATAGAAATATTCAATAACACAATTCAGTAATCAAAGGACGCTGTGTGTGTGTGTGTGTGTGTGTGTGTGTGTGTGTGTGTGTGTGTGTGTGTGTGTGTTACTCTGGTGCCAGCTCTCTACATGCAGTGTTTATAAGGATTTAATTGCTCGCCAGGGGTATTATTATAATCTGGAGCTCATTTGGCATGACCGGCATTACTATGAAATAATTCTCTGAATCACAGTCATACTTTCCATGCACTCATCTCTCCCATTAGTTAACATCTCTAGAATGAATATGTTTATGGTTTATATTTAGATTTAAAAAGGGCTTCTAAGAGCTTTAAAAAAAATCAATATTGACGCTGGATTCTCATGTTTTCTGTCAGAAATGTGAATAAACTGTGGGAAGTCATTAGCCCAGTTTTAATTTAGTCAGTTCCAAATGTAAAACTTGATTAAATTCAATAGAAAGTCCAACAGCTGATGATGGAGCTTTTCTAATTATTTCTCTTTGTAATTATTTCTCCTGTTGGGTGGATTGGCGACGCCATGTCTCTTTACCTTCGGAGTCTTGACAGAATCCCTGATTGAAGAGAGCTGACCCTCCAACCTCGCCAACAATGCACGATTATCACAAGTGGATCAGCCGAACGACGGGAGATGATTAGTCGCTCCACTCTTCCTTTACATCGCAGCCGAGACAAAAGCTACATTTGCCCGATGGTATGCAATTTACCTCCTTCCTGATTCTCGCTCTTTTTCTTTCTGCCGTTTTGAAAGCACCTCCTTAATTACTTGTTGGGAAAATTACCGTAATAACAGTCGTTGGGTCCCATTGTCCCATTATTCACTAATCAAGAGCGTCGCTCGATGAACGATCACGACGCAAGACGACAGGATTCATCAGCAGAGCTTCTCCTCCGAAGGTTAAATCTCTACATCAACAAATTATTAAACACAAGGACTCACTGACTCGTTAATTACTTTGTACATCAGCAGATTAATTGTAAACATAAAGGTTTTCAAACCAGTTGCTCCAGAATTTACAGAAATATTAAATAACACAATTCGGTAATCAAAGGATGCTGTGTGTGTGTGTGTGTGTGTGTGCGTGTGTGTTTGAATATTGGTCTCTAAATTACTTTTTATTTGTACGAACTAACAAACAAAAGAACTTGCTTTTAATTGCTTGAAGCTTTCTAAGCAATAGAACAGAATACAGTTACTTTATTGTAGTTGCAGAGCAAAACTAAATTAAAGTTATACAAAGAAATCAACAAGTATAAATAAGTAACATTCAAAAATAAATAGAAATGAAATGTTTGGCTGTAACTTACAAAATCAGTGAAACAGCAGTAAAGATGTTTTGGTTTGAGAATATTCAGTAACCTAACGCTCATCCGTCTTTCTGTGACGTACGTGAAGGAACGACTCTCCTCTTCAGCTCACTCAGACTTAAAAACACTTTGAAACCAAAACTATCCAACATTAAATCATAAACGTGGAGAACCTGAAAACAGACAGCCTTTAACTGAATCCACCATTCACCCCTCACGCTGAATCCAGTGAAACTTGATGTATTGGCATTGAAATGTATTTTGTGTTTGTCTCATCGTGCAGAAAAATCCGCGGCAGCTTCAGAGTTTGTGTCAGTTTTGTCACAATCAGGAGATTCTCAACCATAAAAAAAGAAAACCCGGAGCAGCAGGTCGATACGACTGGAGAAGTAAACAGCGGCAGAGCAGAGGTCAATACTTCATTAATGTCTGATTAATGTCTTCAAGCTGATTAATTCAATTGAGCCCTTTATTACACTGTGTGTATTCATAGAAGTGGAGGGGACCCTCAGCAGGAGACGGTGTCTGCCATATGGGGGAGCATTATGTCTGTCGGCTGGGAGGCTGCCGCCAGAAAACCCTCCGCGGCACGGGGAGGGTCAGGGGTCACGCTGGGAGGTTCTGGAGGTTTGGCAAAAGACCTGGTCTTTAAAAAAAAAGTATTTTTCCATGAACTGGGTCCACAGCCAAGCCCTGGCAGCTCACCCTGAATTAACCATGGAGCCCGAGGTGCACGCTCTGTATGACCAACTTCTGGTCATGGCTCCGCTCGCAATGTGTTCTGGGAAAATACTGTAGAGATATAAGATAAACATTTTGAAGAAATTCAAATTCAAGATTCCTTCCTCAGAAAAGTCACTAAACAAACTGTGAAACTTCCCCGATATTTATTTTGTTGGGTTTTTTTCCACTAAAATTACTTTGTATAAAAAAAACTGTATTTTAGCATCAATATTTTTTAAGAGGCTTCAGCTCCACATCAGATTTACTTGAAGTGACGGATTCTGCCTTTTACTGCGATGACCATTGTTTGACGTTTGTTACCTTTAGCTCATATTTCCACACTTTTGTTTGTTTGTTCGTTGGTTTGTGAGGAAAATTGCGCAAAACCTAGCAAGACAGATTTCTAGGAAACTTTCTTTAACATTTTCATTTATTTCTCAGGGACTAAAAGAAGGTTAGATACTTTTTTTCTAACTTTACTTAGTTTTTATCACACTGATGTTTCTTCAAACGTTCACATTTCTGATAAGTTTGGTTTTAAGTTAAGTTTTTAATTTGTTATCTGATGATAAGGAAAGAGGACCTTATGATTGACAGCTGAAACTGACTCCTGATTGGTCGAACACATGTGTCGACGGGGCAAAATGAGACCAGTTCAAGATGGCTGCCCCCATATCCTGTATATTTTGGCTTCATTTCTGAATAGTGGGAGGACCTGAGGACAGGGGGGACGAAAAAGTTTTATTATAAAGATATCTTTTTACCCTTTGGTGGGTCCAGTCCTCGTATGTTGGGAACGACTGGACCTGATACTTCAAGTACATTTGGCAGCTAATACACATGTCCGTTAACCTAAAAGATAAAATGCAAGACTTTTGGAACTAGTACCAAAGTGTAGAAAATATTCCAGTAAAGTAAAATCTCACAGGCTACTTTTAATCAAGAACCTTTGTACATATTCTGGGAACCACTAAAAGTAAAAAAACAAGAGTCAAAAAGCTAAATGAACCTTTCAAAAGGAAATTTTGTGTTATTGATTTAAAAGGACAAGGTCAAGTAAAACCATTTCAGGACTTCTCTCTATTTATGAATTCCACGACTGTGTGAAAGAAAAAAACTATTCAACAAAGGATTTCGGAGACATTTTTAAGCTCAGCAAAGATCTTGAAGCTGTCCGCAAATATGCTTTCATGAGATGTGGAGAAGGACGGCGGCGGCTTAATCACACACACGTAAACACAACACACATTTACAAAAATTCTTCACATCGCAAATCTTTTATTCACAGAAAAACAGCAGCAATGAAATCAGAAATCAAAGAGATTCAACTGCGTGAGAGAATCCGATTTTTTAATCCTGTGGAATTTTTCCTTCTGTCCTGTAAAACACTCGGCGCCAGTGTTTCTTCCTCTATCCCGATGACGCAAACCCCTGGCACACACACACACACACACACACACACACACACACACACACACACACAGGCCTCGACCAGACGCACTACAGCTGTTATAGTTGGCACACAGTGTCAACTGTGTTTGCCCTGCGAGTTAACAGCAGCCACTCGACACGAGGTGTCCCCTCGCCCTCGACTGCGTCGCCTTCACGTGACCAAATATCTGTTTCTGTCTCTCGGCGTCTTAATTGAATCCGATAACCTCGGTGTCACAGTTGTTTATCTGGGCCTCGCTCGGCTCTCCAGAATGTGAAAGTGTTTGATGTCTCCATTAGGCGAATCAAGGAGTCGTTCGTCGAGCTGCTCTTTGATCTACAGCTGCACATGACGCACACGCACGAACCCGAGGGCCTGAGGGACGCACACGTTTCATGAATATCTTCGCTTTAATAGCTGGACGTGTAAGTCAAGGTGTTGTTTGTAGAAATGGACAGACAGTGCACTACGTAGTTTCAAGTGTTCTTCGATACAGCTGATGTTCATTTTGCAGATTGAGATCCATCCTAATAGATCACCAAGCACCGTGTGCTTTGAGACGTGGATACAAACAAATGTTTCTGAAAACAAGTTCAGAATCAGAAAATCTCTCGACTCATTTCTGAACCAGATATCTGGATCTTTCTTTTTGGATGCTGCAGACAAACGAGTCCATCATGATCTTTCTCATCCAGCAGCAGTCTGGTCAGCTCTGTTGGCCATTTTTAAATAAGTAGAAAAAGTGTTTTTGGTTATGAGGAGCCTCTCAGGTGCTGATCGCAGTTTTCCTCTCCTCCCTCCTCTGTGTTTCAGCGCCGCGGCCTCCAGTCCAGGGTCGAATCATTTAATTAGCCAGGATTCAGGTTTTTTTTGTGACATGCATGTAGGTGCACGGCCTTCTTTAATTGAACGGCCTTCCGTGTAATTACTGTTTTTGTCTCCGCGAGGGAGATAGCATGAACAGCTCCCCCCCCCCCTCCTGTGAATCTCAGCAGAGATGAGGAAACGCTCAGAAACACCTGAAGGTGGTTTTATATTATTAATATTTGAGGCAAAAGGATCTGCTTCCTGTCAGTGTGATGTGCACAACCCTCCTGAACCTATGTGAGAAGGTCGAGCTGCTTTTGTTCCCTCACAAACTAAATCTCTTGTATTTATAGCTCGGCCGACGCTGTCAAAAATAGAGGAGGAGAGATTTAGGAGAGGTGTGCATGTAAATACATGCAGACGACATTCAACACATATTTATAGAGCCGCCGGGTCATCGGGGGGGGGGGGGGGACGGTGTTATGACTGTGATTTGATCGGAGGTTGTTTGCTTTTTACGGCTCATTCACAACGTTCACCTCCGAGGTTCACGAGCAGCAGGAGCTCAAAGGGTTGAGGCAGCGTTCATCTTTGTTCTTGTTGCTATGCAACTCACTAAGTAGCCTTCACGAGCTAACCTGGAGAAACAAAGGAGATCAGGATGTTGAATATAAAAATGGAAGAGAGGAAGTTAACTTATTGTTTTTTGTTTTTTTTTATTCCTCTGAGTTTCCTCTGACCCCAAACAACCAGAGGTGATGTGTTTTCTGCATCTAAAAATAGATTCATGCCACAGACGCACAGATGTTTTAATGTTAGCAGTCTGAACTCTGAAAGTTTCTTAATTCCGAATCCTTTGTCATTTTACACCAATTAAACACAAAATATCTGATATTGTCTCTTTTTTTATTTTGTCTCTTGTCTTTCACAGTTTCAACAGTTGCCTGATGAAACCACAATTGAATTAATTAAAACAAACTCCTCATAAGCTGCCGGAGGATCTCCTGATATTCTTCGGAGCAGCTGTTTGTGGGAACACAAATGTCTGAGTCAGTTGCTCCTGAGTTTCTCTGGAGTTTCTCCTGTCAGCTCCAAGTAAAACCTCTGCAGAATGTCCAAAAGAGCCGATGTTAGAAAACACTGGAACTGGAATATTCACAGCGATGGTGTGTGTGTGTGTGTGTGTGTGTGTGTGTGTGTGTGTGTGTGTGTGTGTGTGTGTGGATGATGTTTCTAACATGCAAAGCCTTCTAACAGCTGCATCAGTCCCGTAAACAAGCCTGATTTTGTTTCATCAAGATCCATGAAATATTCTCTGAGAAAATAAACAAGTGTTGAATACATCCAGACTCACAAACTTTAATGACTTCTCTCCTGACCCACATCCTTCCACTAAATTTCCTGGAGCTCGGGTGTAGTTTTTGCCTAATTATGTTAATCAACATATAAACAAACCTCATATTGATGTGATCACACAATAATTTGTCTGTTTTAAAATAGGGTGTTTTTGTTTTTGTAAACTAATTTCAACGTTTCCTCCCCTGACCAGTTCCAGACCAGGAGGTATCGATTCCTCGCATCAACGTCATGGTGACAAATACCCTTCAAGTATGAGACATCGGGCTGAATTCATCTTCATGTTTCAGTTAAACCTCTCAGGACAGTCCAGGGAGTCATCATCAGCTGAGGCCGACAGCGACATCGAGCCTGTGACGAATGAACGTGAGACATCGGGGGCGGAGATGAAAACCTCGGACAGACAGAGGAGTCAGGCGGCTACTTTCACTGCGGTCGGTTGCAGCTCAATCTCCGGTGGCAGAGACGAAAGACACGTCCTCAAAGATCCCTCCATCACACGGACGCTTCACTGAACTCCGCATGCTCGTCTTTTCTTTTATACTTTATTACATTTTGCATTAATGTCTTTGAAAACCTGCCAACCTGACGTTACTACGTGTGTAGCTGAAAAATCAGTTCTTACACAAGAATGTTGGTTTTGAGCAACTTTGACAAACTTTGACAAAAAAAAGAAGAAACTCACAAGTTTATAATTCCAGTAACACGGCTTCAGCTCAGTGATCTCACACAACATTTTTTGGCAGATGAAGTGAAGCCATTAGTGGACCTGACAAAAGGACAACGTAGAATTAAAACACACCAGTTTGTTGTCCTGCAGCCTCGTCCAAAGCGTTTACAGCTATTTCAAATGGCCACACTTGTAGGCGGTGTGAATATCATACAGAGATGCGAGACACTTTTATATAGTTTAACTTTGAAGACATTCGTGGCGTCGCACTTTTTTAATTTGACAACGTTTCGCACACGAAGGTGCAGACCAGTGTGAGCGTCAGTGCGAGGCCAGAACACACTTTACAACGTGAGGGATGCACTCGGTTTCGTGCACGTGAAAAGTTGCAGGAGCGAAGCTGAGAGGTTCGAAACCCAGGAGGTGGGTTTGTAGTAGTTTGAATGTGAGATTGTCCGTTTGCTGGTTGTTTTAGACGCTGTCGGATGATCTAAGAGGCAGTTTGTGTAGAAAATACTGAAAACTTAGAGTCTGGTGATACTGGAGGAAGACGTAGTTCATACAAAATGTCGTCCAAACATTAGTGTGATTGTTTCCATCTTGACCTCAGACGGATGTTTCTTGTTGCATCTGTATCCACACTAATACATTTGGATTTATAGTTCATCATGTTTGCTCTGTTTGACCACGTGTCCACACAACTCTGTGTTTTCAAGCCTCTAAACCTAAAGTTCAAAACTTCCGCTTTGAGTCTGGACGGACAGAAACGATGGATGATTGAAAACGAGGACTCTGTCTGTGGACCAAAAAGAGAAATCTTACTTTTCATCATTGTTTCTTCTTGTTGCTCTCTCAGTTTTTTCTCCAATGAACCAGCTGTTGACGGTGTATGTGACTGTTAAGTGTTCTCACACGTGTTAGTGCTGAAACACGTGTGTGGGTGATCGTTTTAGTTTTAAAATTATGTTTTAAAAGCAAAACACATTCGATGAATCGCTTCATCCGGAATCAGCAAAATACTCTCAAGGCTCATTTATTCTGTCTTACGTATGAAAACAGATATTTGGATTTCAAACTGTGTAACCGTCACTGTGCACATTCCTCCATGTGACCTTTTCTTGATCAACACCCACTTAGCTCAGCACAAAGACTGGAAACGGGATGGAGGCTCAGTCTGACTCTGTCCACTGGCAGTAAATCTGCTGCTGCAGCATCAGTTCTGTCACGTAACTCTCCATTAGGAATAAACTGACATTTTCCAGCGAGTCACATGTTTCCTTCAATCATCCACTTGTGCTTTGCTGTTGACTTTTATGCATGTCACCGTAAAACAAAAAAAAATCAATCTGCACCTCTGATGGCACAGATGCAAATATGAGTGTGTCGGTCTTAACATGTGATGGGAATATAATAACAAAAACAAGAGCCATGAGGGATATTTGTGCAAGTGAGGAGTAATAACCACCTACCCTTAAATCCATTCCAGGCTTTATATGTCATTAGGAATGAGGCTCAAATACCCAAGGCCACTCCGACCGCTCTGTGATTGGTTGATAGTCTTTGTTACCCGCAGCGGTCCTTTCCAAGGCCACGGAGGTCAGGCTTGAAAGCTCTCGTTGGAAACAACAAAAAAAAACTGGAATGATGAAAGAAGGACAACAGGGAGAAGGCACAGATTGATGGTCTCCACTATGCAGACAGAGGAGAGGGATTGTGTCCTCGGGGAGAAAGAGACAAATGTTGAAAGAGTTGTTTGTTGCAGCGATTGAAAGGAGTGCCGAGTTGACAGAACATTTGGTGCACGAGGTTTGCTTGCTGCCGCCTCTGCCGCCTGCAACTGGTTAATGGCTTTAATGTCCGCTTCCTCTGTGTATTGATTTAAATTATGTGCAAACACAGGAATATGCACGGACGCTGGCAAACACAGACACACACAGATATACACGGGCGCTCCTCTCCCCGAGTTTGACATGTGTTTTTATTAAAGTAAGCAGCTGCTCGATAGCGCTAAGGAGTAATGGGGATTGACTCTGGCATAATTATACAAACCCCTGCATGAATTCGGTCCTAATGGAAGCGGAACACTTAACCCAGACTAAATGCAGACGAGCAGATCAATGCTGAGGGGCTTTTTTTTCCTCACTTGAGCAGCAGCCAGCTGTCTCCAAAACAGGACATTTACATATGCAATGCATCTCCTTTAAGACAATCACAGCGAGGCAGGAGCTCCAGCGCCTCGGGACCAGTCAGATGGTGATATCGCACAGGGCTGTGGAAATGAAGATGCATGTATGAAAAAACCTCTTGTGATGGAGATATACTCAGAAACATGCAAACACACGCTCCTGCGTGCATGAAAAGAGTCCATTTCTACGGTAAAGACAATTGAAGTGACACATGACGAAGCCAGGAGCACAACAAGCGCTCTCGTGTTAAATGTGCGGGGACGCGGCCAGAATTTGTGGGCCTCCGACAACAGCTCACCACCCCCTACTCATCTTCAGCCAACAATCAATATCTTTAATCCCTGGCTTGACCCACATAACAGATACTGTGCTCCAGCCAAGGTGGATTTTATTCAGCTTTAGTTTTTTCAGATACAGGTTCTGTTGGTTTTCACTCGTACTTTTTTCTTCTTCGTCTTGAGTCGGTGTTGAGTTTGGAGAGACTGAGGTAAAGGTAAGATGAATACAATGATGCGTTTTAAGACTAAAACACATCAATGTGGATGATGATGATTTCACTCATGGTCGTCCATGATGCTTTCTGCTGTTTCCTGGAATTGTTTTCAGATGAATTTGAAAAAATCAAACTTTGCACACGGGCGAAAAACTCCACAAACGTCTCTACTGGTGGTGAGATATAAGTCAATCACCTTTTTTAGTGGGTTTACCCATATTTAGAAAAAAATACACAAATACACACAATTTGTGTTGTAGGGAGAAAATATAGGAATCGACTGATTTTAGTAATAACTGGTATAGATGACAAACCACACATGCAGCACTTTTACTCACTTTGATTGTGCTCTAATAATAATGACAATAATACTATTTGTATGGACTTTTAGCTTAAAAAGCAGTTCAAGGTGCTTCATATTAGAATTGAGTACATTATTAATAAAGGATATTAAAACAATAAAAAAAAAAGTAAGTAAAATACCTAAAAAAGAAAAATATGTAAAGGTAGTTTGTTGCAAATCCCTGATGTGGAACTACAGAAAAATGTCTTTACCATATTTTCTGCAGTTTGTCTGAGGCTCATTCAGTTTGAAACATACTGCAATAAACAATCTGAAAGAAAAGATGGTGACAGGCCTGTGGTCGTAAAAAATTATTTATCACACATGGTGTCTGTATAATCATTGGTCATTTTCTTACTTTAGTTTTTTTTCTCTTGCACTTTGAATGTTTGTGTTGCAAACATAAAAACAATATATAGAAATATAATATATCTCCAGCACTAACAGCGAGTGCAGCTGTTTGTATATTAACATTCTATTTACAGAAACCAGAGCTCCGGCACACAAAGCGTCTTTGTCAACACAGGAGCCACAAATTCAGTGTTACAGCCACTGTCTTCAGGACACGGGAGCGGCCACACTCTGCCTCTCTTTTGTCTGGCCCATTGACATGTAAATGTCCTCCTGCTATAAGGCATCAGCTCAGAGCAGTGAGAGAAAAAAACTCACTAAATTGAAATGTCAATAGTAATTTTTGGCATGCAGGGGACATCTGAGAGTCAGGGGCCGCCTCCCTGGAGAAATGTAGAAAGGAAGAGAGTGAGGGACGCACTGAGAATGTGGAGGGAGGACGGTGTGCGTGAGAGATGGAGAATTGGCAAGAGATGGAAGATGTAATAGAGGGGGAAGATAAAGTGGAAGACAGTGTGATGGAGGGGAGGAAGACGGGGGAGTAATAGCAGTCAGAAGGTGAGCTGTCAGAGGAGACGGAGGGCAGGGACGTCCAGGAGGGAGGAGAAGGAGAGGACAGAGAGATAGACTCATGGAGGAAGGATGGCCGAGGCCCGGTGCTCCTCTGGGGAATCTCTCCCTCCTCCTCCTCCTCCTCCTCCTCCCCCTCCTCCTCCTACGCTGATGGACAGGCAGAAATACCACAGGAGCCACCTCCCGTAATGACTTGATGAATGAGCTTCTCCAACCGGCCCCGCCACCCCCACACCACCTTCACACCTCCTTCCTCCCCTCACACGCTCCCCTCCATCCCCCACCACACGCCTGCAAACCGACAGTATCTGCATTTACACTAAAACATATTTACATGCGACGCTGCAGAAGTGTTGCACCTGTAATTCTGCTCAGTGAAGCTTCAGTGTCATTTACAAACGTGTAAGAGACGCCACGAACGATCGCTCTGATATTTCTCGTATGTATCTGAATGAATTCATTAAAAACTGAAAGTCGCTCAAGACAAACTGTGTTTGCTTCTGTCTGATTTGATTCCTCTTGTGACTCTGCAGCAATAACACGGCGCTCCGTGCCCAGCAAAGTCATTAATAGTGGATTTTCTAATCAATGGCTCTGTCTCTGTCTTGTTTGTCGAATCAATGTTATGCTCTGATGCTGCTTTTACTTTATCTGACATGTCTTCTGTGTCCCTCCGAGTCCCCTTCTGTCATTTTCTCCTCAAGGCAAAGAGAGAACCTTTCTGAATTTCAACATTTTCACATTAGAAAAAACAATTTCTGCAAAAAATAAGTGTGAAATGTTGGGATAATGAAATAATTCTGGCGATATTGAAAAGCTTGAATAGATGCCCTGCGATGACCTTGAGCCTTCTCTCATGTCGGGAGTTGAAAAAGAAAAAGAACATATTTAAAAATCAGTTGAAAATTGTTCAGTTCACTGTGAAAATATGAAGCACATGGAATCTATCTATCTATCTATCTATCAACCTATCTATCTTTTTCTATCTATCTATCAATCTATCTATCTATCAATCTATCCAACCAACCATCTATCTATCTATCTATCTATCTATCTATCTATCTATCTATCTATCTATCCAACCATCCATCCATCTATCTATCTATCTATCCAACCATCCATCCATCCATCCATCTATCTATCTATCTATCTATCTATCTATCTATCTATCCAACCATCCATCTATCTATCTATCTATCTATCTATCCAACCATCCATCCATCCATCCATCCATCCATCCATCCATCCATCTATCTATCTATCTATCTATCTATCTATCTATCTATCTATCTATCTATCTATCTATCTATCTATCTATCTATCTATCTATCTATCTATCTATCTATCTATCCAACCATCCATCCATCTATCTATCTATCTATCTATCTATCTATCTATCTATCTATCTATCTATCTATCTATCTAGCTATCTATCTATCTATCCATCTATCTAACCAACCAACCAATCATCCATCCATCCATCCATCCTTCTATCCATCCAACCATCCATCCATCCATCCATCTATCTGTCTATCTATCTATCTATCTGTCTGTCTGTCTGTCTATCTATCTATCCAACCATCTATCTATATTTCTATCTATCTATCTATCTAACTATCTATCTATCTATCTATCTATCTATCTATCTATCTATCTATCTATCTATCTATCTATCTATCTATCTATCTATCTATCTATCTATCTATCTATCCAACCATCCATCTATCTATCTATCTATCTATCTATCTATCTATCTATCTATCTATCTATCTATCTATCTATCTATCTATCTATCTATCTATCCATCCATCCATCTATCTATCTATCTAACTATCTATCTATCTATCTATCTATCTATCTATCTATCTATCTATCTATCTATCTATCTATCTATCTATCTATCCAACCATCCATCCATCCATCCATCTATCTATCTATCAAAGCATAAATTGTCAGTTTTTCATTTGTGGAGGTCAGGGAAAAGTTGAATCTGTTTTCATGTTCTTTCTTATTTAAATGTGTTTAAAATTTGTCAATTTAGTTAAATGTTAATTATTTTCTCTGTCGTTCACAGGAAAAAGAAACAAGAAGAGAAAAAAGGTTTATAGATTCAATATAAGTTTTCTTGACCCATGGTTGAACAGCAGCTAACTGCATTTATCTGGATGCCCTCAAGCAAACACACATAACCCATGTTAGCGGTTAATTCCCAGAGGAAAGTGGTAAAAGGTAAAAAAGTCCACCGGACAGGAGGACACACACATTATGTGCAGCAGCTGGTGCTCGGCCAGGCTGGGAAAAGGACGAAGATGAGTCTGAGAGGAAACGAAGGGAGCAGAGAAAAGAAAACCAGAGCAGACACCAAAGAAAAAAATTTGCAGCCGGGATGGAGGAGGCGCTTTAGTGAGAGGGAATTACAGAAATAGATATGAATGGAGAGGAGAGGAGCGGAGGGGCGGCAGGAGGAGGT
Source organism: Paralichthys olivaceus (assembly GCF_024713975.1). Taxonomy (NCBI): domain Eukaryota; kingdom Metazoa; phylum Chordata; class Actinopteri; order Pleuronectiformes; family Paralichthyidae; genus Paralichthys; species Paralichthys olivaceus. The sequence continues at coordinate 27,004,455 of NC_091093.1, forward strand.
AAAGAAAAGGTGAGTGTCAGAGTGTGTGTGTGTGTGTGTGTGTGTGTGTGTGTGTGTGTGTGTGTGTATGCATGCTGTTATCTCCTGGTAAAGCAGATGTGCTTTATCTGCCAGGAAACAGGAGACCGCTTCTACAAAAGCCTCTTTTCACAGGTGAAGCCCGAGTCTTTACTTACAAGACTCTTACTGCCAGTTTGGCCCTTTTGAGATTGAACTTGAAACTGAGATTACACACACACACACACACACATACACACACACACACACACTCGGAAGGCTACGTCCACACAGCTCCAGAGTTTTAGAGCCGCTAAAACTGAGAAGTTCAGAAACACTAATGGCCCTGTTTTGGTTTGAGAACTCCAGGGCTGCGTTTTAGTCTGGAGTAATCACAGCAGTGTGGATGTAGCCTGAACCTCATTTCGTGTCCAGCAGGGTTATTCCTGCACGCCGTCCCTACAGGCCGTTGATTTTGCTGCAGCTGAAAGCAGAGACTCTCTCCAGTGATGCAAGACTGGATATTTGTCATTTTAAAGCTTGGGTCAAACGGCCTCTCTGGCTATTGATTGGATTGTCCTCCTCTATTACTCCTGTGTTATGTATTGCACCCTTTATCAGAGCTGCGACAGCCACAAACACATTAAGCCTGAGCAGCTTCGATCCGCCATAAAGTGCCACAGCGTGTCGGCTGGCGTGCCGCGCTGGGTGGAGATGAGGCACCGATCAAGGACGAGGCCGCGGTGCTATCGCCGCTCTGTTTTCTGGAGTTACGACCCAAAGTCACAGAGTCGTGGGCAGACTGAGAATGTGCAGCTCCCCTGACTCCGCAGAGACTCACCTCATCACACAAGGTCGCTCACTCCTCTCCTCAAGAGAAACTGGCCGCACACGAGCGAGCTGACATGTCGTGGTGCCGCGCGGAGCACACGGATAGACACCTGCCACCAAATTATCTCATGACTTGACTCTGCAGCACAAAGGGTCGAGCATGAATGTGGAAGCAGGTTCAGGGTGACAAACAACAGGTGCCCTGATTTGTTTGTTTGGCCTGTGGTGATGCTGCTTCCAGTTTTCTTCCTGAAGCTGAAAAAGTGACCTGCTGGAAGAGCTGCTGCTGGACTTAGTGCAGAAGCTGTGGCTCGACTTTTACAGACTAAGAGCTGCTCCCCTCTTTATTCCGAGTTCAGGGAACCTCCACTCAGGACATTGGACCCACAACTGGAGAATCGGTTGTCGTTGTGAACACACAGTTGTTTTAATCGTCCGTCAATGTCATTGAGTCCCAGCTGAAGTTGGAACATTGGTTAGATAAGATGAGATAAGAGAGATAAGATAAATATATATTTTCATATAGAAATGTACTTGAGTTAAGATCAGTGGCTCAGGATGACTACACAGGGATGAGAATAAGGAGATGTTGAAATATCCATATGTGCATATTATACGTATGGAGGCAAACTCATTCCCTGCAGCTGGGAACACTAATGTAAGAGACACAAGAAGGATGAAGAGTCTTATTTTTAAAATTGTTATGTTTAAAGCCGAGTTTTCTTTGAGTTGCCAAACCAGAGCCTCCATGTTTTTGTGGGCGAGCGAATCCCTCGAAGACGGAAAACGTCCACTTGTGAAATCGTTGGTTTTCATGTGAGAAATCTGAATAAATCACTGAGCTGCATCGGCGCGCTGCGTTTGTGGCTGCGAGCAGATGGCCACAGCGACAGAGTTCACACGAGCAGATTAAACACAACTTGAACGCCGTCCAGTGAAGACGGTTGCCAAACCTTTGCTCAGATCCCTGAGCTACGAAATTCCTTTATCTCGCAGTGGGCGTTTAAACGCCTCGAGTTAAGCTCACCTCACACGCCACAGAGAATTTACATATCCACAAAAAAGTGATCTTATTAAAGCAGTTGTGACAGCGAGCCGGCGCTATGACAACAGTTTCATGTGGTGAACGTGTTACCTGTGAAGCTCATATGTCGGCGGCTTCATGTGCTGATGTCTTTGCTTTACCCAGTAAGTTCCTGTCCTTCAGGTTTGAGCTGAAGGATTCAACTGATTTATTTAAACCCTGACTCCTCCATGTTAACAGACGGGACGTGGACAAGTACGTTGAATTTTTTTTTGCAGTGATGGTTTCTGTCATTTTAGGTTGTTCTCATCCCACTGATGTTTGTTCAAGTGTTCATGTTTCTAATAAGTTTAGTTTGAATTAGTTATTTGATTTGTTGTGAAACGTTCGGCGTTTATTACGTCTCAAAATCCACAAACGTAAAAAACCACGTCTGAGCATCTTGACCCCCTTTATTTTTCTGTAAACTGCTGTTGACACATAAAACCCACGTTAAGTGTTGTTAATATATTATTTACTTGTGTTTAGGGTGTTACAGAAGCTAAACAGAGAGAGGCTGTGGACTGGAGAGCTGAAATCTTCATGCACGCCCTGGAGGGCACCCGAGAACTGAACTGTATTCTTTATATCTACATGGCATCGGGACGTGAAGAAGATTTTAACAAATAGATTAAAAGTCTTTCAGAAAAGATTTAATAACCCTACAAGTAATGTTTAAACACTAATGAGTAAATGTTCTTTTTTTGAGAGAAGGCTAACTGGAGGTAAATGGAAGTGAAAGACAAAGCGAATCAATATTTCTGCCCCCCCCCCCCCCCCGACTGACCCCGGTGTCGTGTCTGAGTGGGTCCCAGTCTGCGAGTGTTTACTGTCCAGACAGCACAGGGCCCGTTACATAATACATGACCCCCAATGACACGACGGGCCGAGCTCTGCTGAATCAGCTGCAGAAAAATGCCGCGGCTGCTGCTCAGAAGCAAACGTTCGGTCCACAGCGGTGGCGGCTGGCTGAAGATCGGCAGCCCGGACCACCCTCCGCCCCTGAGAGGAGCACTCGATCACCCAAGTAACCTTTTGCATGAGTGCACTCAATCTGCCACTCACCAGAGAGCCACTGCAGACATGGGGCAGACAGGGGGCATTAGGTGGGATTATCACCCCCGCTGCCCTTTGTTGTTTGTTGCCGTCTCTCTCTCTCTCTCTCTCTCTCTGGCTCACCCCAGCAGCCCCTTCCCCTCTCAACTCCTCACCCGCCTGTTCAGCTCTGGCACTGCTACAGAAAACCTGCCCTTAGTATCACAAGCAAACTCAAACTCACACGAACATCTAATCAAACGCTCACATGGACTGAACACAACAATAGTTCTCAGCTTTCTCTGTTTAATGATAAAATGAATCCAGATTAAAGTCATTATTGTCCTTTGATGGAAAATGTAATCACAGATATTCATGAAAAAAAAAGGCGAAGAAGCGTTGAGTCAGATATTTAGTTTTTCAGTTTGCAAGATTGCATGTTCGCAATGTCGATTTTTCTGGTTTCCCAAAAAATCAGTAAAGTGAAAAAAGTTCTGGACGTAGCAGAAGATATATCAGAAATATAACTGAGAGGAAGACGTAGCACGGCTCCAACCTCCACCAGCGCTGACCAAAAACACCAAAACACACCATCGCTTTTATTTTGAGATTAGATTATCTTTGAGAAATCCTGCTGCTGGAGAGACAAACAAAACAGTTTCTTCATTAGTAGAATGATAAGATGAGAAATGGATTAACTTCAACATTTTAAGTCATAATCAGTTCTGAAACGTAAACAGAAATATGAATGGAATCTTCTTTACGCAACCAGTAAAACTTCTTGGAAAATCAACACCATCAACACATCGTCATGTAAACAGCATCTTCTTATTAACGTCTAAGAATAAGTATGAATTAGATTAAGACATGTGGAGTATTCTGACCTTGGTCATATGTTATCATGTACACGTCTGAATCACATGTAGAATTTTCCGCTTGCTTGACAAAAGTGTAAACAAGACGTCGGACATAATGTTGACGTGTGTCATGATTGGACTATTCTCTGCAACATGTTAATGAACATTTCTAATAACCACTCATGTAAACATCATGATTAGAGTCTCTTTCACAATAAGGTCAAGAGTCGGCAATTTAGTTTTATATTAGTGTTTGTCATCTTATCAACCACTCAAACTGCTTCACAAGTATAATTCCCACTGCACCGTTCTGTACCCGTCACACGCTGTCGGTACAGCCATCAAGGTTCAGTGTCTTGCCCAAGGACACATTTGGACAGTAGGAGCTGAGGATCGAACCACGACCTTCTGGTTAGCGGACGACCCGAGCCTCAGCTGCCCTCAGTGACTCAGTATGTGTCCACTGATCACCTCCTGTGACGTGGGATGGAAAGCTTCTAAATGGACCTTGTGTTGAGATTGTTTTCTCCGCTGCTGTTTTTTTTCCTCGTATGTTTCCACGGTTGACTTTAGCTGTGACATGTGTATTTGCACCGGGGTTGAGGATCAGCCGCCCGTTAAACAGGATTACATAATGCACTGCTCTTTTATTTGTTGCACCGTATTAACCTCTGCTAACATGCTGCAGCGATTCTGAGCCTCTGTTGACTGTCGCTCCCTGACCCGTCTGCTCCCTGGGTATCCATCGTTAAATGCTGCTGCTTGACTCCGTCCCTGAACTCCGAGAGCAAAACGACAAAACAAACCTCTCATCTACCCTGAACTCTGACCGACGCGTACGGCGTCGGCCTTAAGTGTCTTGATTTTCCAGTGTCTTAAATCTTTCATTCCACAAAGACATAACTGTCAATATTCTCACTGATTTACTCCTGCGCGTCTGTAAGCGTCTTTTAAAACAGACTCATTTCAAACATTACACTCCCCCAGCTCCCGCCAGCCCTTTAATAGTACTACCACGCAGAGCACTAAAGAGGTCAAGCGGGGTTTGAGTTTGTGACCCTCGCTGTTAGAGGCGGCTGCGTTTGGGGTCGACCTTTAACCCTGAATTCCACCGGTCCTCTGGTTCAAATGCAGACCGTGACCCTGCCGTTGAACTCCCGAAAGGGGGAGTGACAGCGAGGGGAGTGACAGTGAGGGGAGGCGATATGAGAGGAACAGACTCGAGGACATGGTTCTCATTTTTTTTAGGTGTGGTTTAATTCTCCAGGGAGTAGTTGTAATATTCAGTATGTGTATTTGCAGGATCACAAAGAAGTTGTGGCAGATGAAGTGCTCCGATAAAGATAAACCTCAGTGACTCACGGAGTCTGACCTGCATCGTTTTGGTTCAGTGGAGCAAAGTTTTTAAGATTTCTCTGATGGCTCAGTCTTCCACCATCTTCTTATTCTCTTATTACCTGGTTCATGTGAACACAGCTCCTCCCCCTCTGTTGTTTAAAGAAGGAATCCGCAGAGAATCCAACAGTCAGAGCTGCAGCTCTCAGTCCCACCGGCAGCCACACACTTTATTACCATAATTAACTTCCTGAGCTGAGGTCGTCTCACTTTCATATCTGCAAGTATCTCAGGAGGGTCAGAGCAAAGCATGCTGGGAATGCAGAAGGTTGCTCAGCATATTACTCACTTATTCATTCTGGTTATGATGAGACGGCCGGGTGTCGTGTTCAGGAAGAGTTCTCCTGCAACACTGATCCTTCCGTTGGGACGTTTCTCTTCTTTAAGCCGCAATACTCAATATTTTTCACTTTAAAGTTGAACCCAATCATGTCGTCTCTCAAAAGCCTCATTTCCAGCTGCAGCCGAGACAAATCTCTGATAAAACCACTTTACTTCCTACGTGACGATGATGTTTCTCTGTTTGCTCCGGACAAACTGCTGCATCAGCTGTTGTGTCTCAGCTTATTTCTCCTCTGTTCATCTACAATGATGATATTCTTATAGTATGTGATGATCTTACCTCAACTGTAAAGTAATATGATGAGCAGCAGTAATAATAATATCAAAACCAGAGTTATGGTGCTTCTGAACTGTATATCACACAATATAGATGCTGAGATATAAAGAAAAGAAAAATTATAAGAAAATCATCCATGAAACTCAAAAGATTTTGAGACATGAGGGGGATAAAAAGGACATTTTACTGAATATTACATTATAAAATATTCTGCAAATGTCAGTCTGTAAATGTGGATTCTTGAAAGCTTTTTAAAATGATGCAGTGACGGTTTTTGTTCCAAAGTTCTGGAGCTGAAACATTTAAAGGTCCAGTGTGTAAGATTTAGGTGAAAGGGAACTATTGGCAGAAATTTAATGTAGAATAATCCTCAGGAAGTTTTCACTAGTTCATTTCATCTAAATTGTGTCAATTGTAGTTTTCTTTACTCCAGAAAGACTCTTTATATTTAAATACTTTATATTTAAATACTTTATATTGACATCGAGGGGACCCTCTATACTGAGGCCGCCATGTTTTTGACATTAGTCCAGACTGGACAAACTAAACACCTTTTGAGTTTTTATGACAATTAAAGGCTACCACAGTTTCTTTTTCATGTTTGGTAGGGGAGGGTGAGGTGAGGGGTGTTCAGCTGCAACATGCAACTTCAACACTAGATATCACAAAATTCTACACACTGTACCTTCAAAGCAGGATCTCCCTTTGTTTTAAGACCATGAGATGATCAGAAAATTCAGTTGTTTGGGAGCTAAATACGTTTTTCTTCTTGTGTTTGTTCTTATCTTTTCGGAGAAGTTTTTCAGAGGCCGGCACAAACACCTCAAACACCTCCGACTTAGGTAACGAGGTTTCCACACAACATCAGCATTGTTACGTTTAGACTTTAATGAGACCAAAGTCCGTCTGCTGCAGAATTATCAGCATCAGAAACACACATCCTCATGTTTTCATTGGACGGCCGAGCTTCCTTAATCACCTGCTTTAAATCAACAATTCAACACGTCAGTGACAATGTGCGATCCTCATTTCCTTTCATAAAAACACTGTAAGTCCTCTTCAGTTTGCTTCAGCTCCCATTCAAACCAGAGTGATCTCGACCTTTAGTCCTTTTCACTGTTATGACTTCCTCCCGACAGCTCAATTACTTCAGCTCGGGCTTCGCCAGCACAGATTTGTCTCAGACTATGCTCATGTATCCAAGGTGAATGCGTTTGAATGTATTTCATGTATTCTAGTTTGTTATTCTACTAAATTAAATCAAAAGAAATCAAACTTTTTTTAATCTGAAAATTAAATCAAATAATTTCTAACAAATGATTTTGTCAAGTTTATTTATAGAGCACATTTTATGGAACAAGCGTAGACTTAATTTGTTTTGAGATAAAAAGCAAAGATACACGACAAATGCACGACATGAGTGAACACATGGATTGAAAATATATAAAAATAAGAAGATATTAAAAATGTGCTAAAATATAATATAAAAAATACAGTAAGATTAAAAATTGTGATGAAAAATAATAATATTCAAAGTGACTGAGAAGAACAAGAAAATAGTTTGTAATTGTCAAAGTCTGAAGTTTATTCCAACAAGAAATTCATGTAATAGAAACACTGACAATGATTAACAGGCAGAAAAACTTTATTTTAAATTTAGTTTATCTGATTACATTTACTTCTTTATCAAGACTTTACACATGAGGAAATATAAATTCATGGAGCCTTTAAGCTACAGTTTGTATTTGTCATTTCTCAGGTGTGAACACGTGTGTTATTTATGGTCTTTAATTTAATGCTCATTAAACCTGTGTCAGGAAAAATCTCTTTTAATGTGTAATGTTACCTGTTTCTCACTCACACTTCATTCTCACTCGTTTCACACGTTTCGTTTGAGGCAGAAGTTTGTTGACATGTAGAATATGAAGGTTTAAGGGTTAGGGATAATTCAGACTTTTCACAGAAATGGAGAGATTGTTAATTTGTTATAATTAATAATTTGCACATAATTAAATCTGCATAGAAAAAAGAAAACCCTGCACATGGAAAACAAATGAACTTGTTTCCAGCAGGAGGACACGGATCCCTCTTGATCCTGAGTTGAGTGGTGGGGCCATCTACTGCTTTTCTGCTGGAAGTGCAAGCTCACTTTATTTTTGTGCCACATCAGCCTGATTATTTGGAGATTTGTTGGAGAATCAGGTTTAAGGTTTTATTTACTTGAACTGAATATAATGGGAATTAAAATTTGACCATTTATGGTTTCTGTGTTAACTCTTCTTCAGACTTTGTATCTGAACTGATCAAAAAAGAAGTGGTTGGCATAAAACTCTTTTTTTAAGTTTTGGTTTTACACATTTGACTCATGGTACATGGTTCAGTGCTGTGTTAAATATTCCAGTCTATTACTGTAGGACTGTGTCACGTTAAGTATGTGAGTTATGTGGATTGTTTTTCGAGTTTGAGAGGCAGAAAATCCAGTATCATGTCAGTTTCAGTCGTCTTCATAACCACGAATATTATTTGTGTTCCCTTCACAGTTTGAGTTTCTCAGCTCTAAACTGGAGCTCAGACGACCGCGGGGAGTTTTCTCCAGTTGTTGCATTGCCTGTTTTTCAACATTTCTCTCGGGCCTGAATACCTCAGAGGGATTACATGTAGAGTTTGCTTCACTCATCAGGCGTCTTTGTTTAATATCTCACATCTCATCTCATTTTGAGATGTGCTGCAGTGTGTTTTATCATGTGTCTCTATGCTATTTATGTTTTTTAAGGTCTGTGTCTCAGGGACTGCAGGTGAAAACTAGTCTGCATTGATAAATCTGAAACATTTATATGTTAATTGATTGTGCATTATCCCTTTTAAATGTATAAACTAAATTATAAATTATGTATTGAGTTTTAGATTCAACTCATCAAACTGCAGACCTGTGGGCGGGAGGAAAACAAAACTGTCCAATCACAGATGAATCTAAAGGACGAAGCGGAAGGAAAATGAGTCAAGGTAAAAGGAATAACCAGAAAGAATGTTTCCTGTTAGAATCTTTAGGAATTAAAATAGAATATAAATGTTTTGATAGAACACAAATAGGTGCACTGGATAAATTAAATAATTCTACAGCAACCAGGGTAATGCAACGAAATGGGAAGACATTCAGTTCAACTTGTATCGTCCCAACTTCACTTACCACATGAAATCTCATTTTGAAACCAGTGGCATTAATCTTTCTCTAATCCATTGATCACAAAGATAATTTAGAAAATTTTAGAGCTAAATGTTATATATCAATATATTATATTGTGTTTTTAATGTGTTTCATGTTCATATTATTATTATTATTATTATTATTATTATTATTATTACTATCAATGGTAGAGATAGTGTTGTTAGTAGTAGTCGTAGTAGTATTGTAATTGCTAATATAAGTAATAATAATTAGTAGTAGTAGTAGTAGCAGTAGTTATTGTATTAGTAGTTTTTGTTTTGAAAAGCAAGCAGCGGAAGTTGCACGTTGATTGTGGCCCGTGTGGCAGCAGGAACTTTAGACTTTGGTTCCTCCTCATGAAGATGGACTGGCCCGGGAGCAGCACCGTGAGTCTCCTCTTGTTTACTAGCAGCTGCTGATGTCTGGTTAGCGGCGTTGACTACTTAACCCGGTTCAGACGCTGAGTTAAAACCCGGGTTTAAGCATTAACCTGCTAACTCGCGGTCAATCTCGACGGTAAATTGCTGAAAACGCGGAACTAACCTGCGGAGTCGCCCCAGCTGTCAGCTCGTCTCTGGCGGATGTAGGTGTTGCTAACGTGCTCGCTAGTTACCTGTGGTTAACCAGCGTGAACTAACTTACTAACTAACAACTGACTTGGGTTAACTCAGTCCTGATTAACTAGCTCACAAGCTAACTCCTCTCGTGTAGAAGCATCGTCCACGTTCTGGGAAGATTCGTCACGATGATGAAAACGTTTCCTCCATTAAAGGATTCATTCAAGTTTGAAAGTCTGAGGTTCTCGTGCAGACGTGATAACAGGTTCTTCCTGTTTTTACAGACCACTACAACATGTACTTTTACCATAGTGGTAATAAAAGCAATGCAAAACTAACTCTGATTATGTACAAATACTGATATACTACTCATATATATTCAAATACACCGAGTTTATTAGATCCACTGATCTTCCAACGTCGGTTTCAATTTCCTGTTTCACCACATCGTGTTTCCTGTTGAGCTGCAGCAGGAAGACAGACCCACTTCACGATGAGGTCTTTAAATTCATCCTTCATCTAAAATCCTCTAGAAATCTTGGATATGAAAGAAGATTAAAGCAGCTTGCAACACAAGAGATGATGTATAAAATAATTTAACTTGTAAAATATCACTTGTGAAAATACTTAAATAAAAACTGGGAGATTTAAACAATATTGAATTCAATTATAGAAAATAGTAGGAGTGTTAAGTCCAGCGTCAGAAGTGTAGTAAGTAAATACAACTTAGGACTTAACTAGTTAAAGTACAAGAACCTCATTATTGTACTAAATTACTCCAGCTTGAGTAAAAGTACTTAGTTAATTTCCACTCCTGCTGCATGTTTTCATCCAAATCCACGTATCTGTGTGTTTCACAGCCAGGCAGTTTATCTTCTGCCAAATATTGTTTTAGATCAACATTTGTGTGGATCATGGCAGCAAGCGTGTGTGACCATCAACTTCAACATCTGGGCGGACTGAAAGAGCAACCAGCTGCTCCGTCACAGGATATAAATAAACCGGTGCAGATGTGGTGAAGCTGTTGTTCACGCCACAGGACACAAATCTTTTTCACAATCTAATGAAGTTTGCAGAACCATCAAACACATCATTTCCACCTTGTGGTTTATCACAGTCATGCAGCTCATCATCAGTGTGGGTGAAAAGGATCAGATTCTCTGTCGCTGTGTGTAGTTAACTTTTCTAAGCAGCATGAACAATATCATGATGTCTTCTCACTGCTTGTTTTGTCTTCTCACTGCTTGTTTTGTCCAACTTGATAGAAGCAGGTTGACCTAACATTTGAGGCTGGAACCTGACAAAACTACCGTATATGAACTATGACCATTTTATTTGTTTGCTGATGAAAATCAGTCAATATGAGCCTTTCACAAAAATTAGATAATAATTCTAGTTTCCATTTTACTTATAAAGGGTTTAATAATGACATCTTAGGGATCATTACCAATTTCTCTCTATTTTTTATCATTATACATTGGCTGATATGCCAGTATTTGGAATTTCTTACTTCCTCATATTGGCATCAGCCCCTAAAACCCATCGTCTGTCAAATTACAGATGATCATACATTTGTGTTCTGCCTGTTCGGTGTGTTTTGCCTGTTCTGTGTTTACGTGTGCACACTGTGACTGAGCCTAATGAGTCATACTACTGTAATCTGCCAGGCTGATGTTTCCACATGAACCATTCTGGACCAAACCCGTGTTTTTTCCTTGTGTGTTATTGTGACAGGATCACAGCCAGATGCATGACGGCTGTCACCACGGACATGCAGGTCATTCTCACAGCCACGGGCCGAGAGCGGCAGCGTTCGGCAGCATGGCTCATCCCTTTGCGCCGGCTTTTCACGGGCCGTTTGGCAAAAGCGCAGATCAGATGATGGACCTCACTCAGCAGCCAAAGAAACGCTCACACATGGACGACAGCAGCAGCTGGGACATCATTAAGGCAACGCAGTAAGTGGTGGATTATGACAAATCTGTCTTTTCCATTTCATGTCAACATCGCTTGAGAAAATATTACTTATGTATGACATTAAATCACCTAAAGTTCCAGATTGAAAGGATGGACCAAACCACACACGTTGTTTTTAATGGGTGATCATTAATGATGTTTTAATAATTTTTATATTCATTAGCATCAAAGCCTCTTCCGTTCATGTTTGATTACATCATTACTTAGTGCTCTATTACATTTAAGTTCGGCAACTGCTTTGTCCAGCATGTTTCTTCTCTTTATAGGTTTGCTGTTGCACCAATAAAACCTTCACATAATATTTTTTTTTTTCAGGATCAAATATTCCTTTGGATTTTCTGCAGGATGTGTACAAACAATTTGTTTTAATCACACACAGGAAGGTTTGTGACAAACCTTGAATTTTTTTGCTGTAGTTCCCGAGTTTAAAAACATGTCAACATGTTCATTTTTGGGAGGGAAAAAACTAAACACACATCAAAAGGTGCAAGGCGGTCCGAAGTGATTCAACAAAAACAAATAAGAGCCTGCATACTTATGCATAAGTGTTCAGGCTCTTTTCTGTTTTTCTTTTGAGAGTTTTTCCTCAGATGTTTTGTCAGATGAACATCAAAAACAAAAAAAAGAGCCTGAACACCTATGCATGAGTCCTCAGAGTGATTTCACAACAGATCCAAGATTCGAGTATGTCAAACCTGTAGCACTGAGGTAAACACACCTTGTCTCATTGATGAACAAATATTTAATCAGTGGATTTCCCAGGAGTTTTACAACTAAACTGAAGGAACGTAGAGCTCTGTGTTTAATTAGCAGTCAGAAGGGGATGATTCATTTTTTTGGCGGGATTGAAAGTTATCTAGAAAGAAAACCCCGCCCAAAGAAATAAAGGCTTCACAAACCACGTGGGATTGAGTTGAGATTAAAACTTTCTAACTGATCAGTGAGCTGAGATGCAGAAGATCAAAGGTCACTGCTTGTAAGAAAAAGAAAAGAGCCACTCCTTCTTTTTATCTCATTATCTGTTAGCTTAGTGGAAACTATGTGCAAATGTATTTCAAATAGACTGAAACTGATCAACTGAACCTGTTTCTCTACTTTCAGGCAGAGTTGACAATTTATTATATTGTCACATTGAAAATGTAATATACATTTTGTATTTAATTTACTTGTTGTGTTTAAATATAAATAATTATATAAAGTGCAACTTTAAACGTTAGTCTGGATGTTACCTCTGTCAAGGAGGTTGTGTTTTCATCCCTGTTCATTTGTTTGTTTGTCAGCTGGATTATGCAAAAAGAAACTTGGTGGAAGGATGAGACACGGGCCGAGAAGGAACTCATTAAATTTTAGCTTGGAATCAGACAAAGGGACGGATCCAGGTTTACTTTCTACAACTGTGTGAGATAGAGCGTTGAGCTCTACTGAGTGACAGTCTACTTATTGGTGTGTTTTGCTTTGTGTGATCCTCTCAGGTTCGGAATCCTGGAGCGCTGTAAAGAGCTGGTGGAGGCCGGATACGACGTCAGGCAGCCGGACAAAGAGAACGTGACTCTGCTGCACTGGGCAGCCATCAACAACCGCTCCGAGCTGGTCAAGTAAGACATCTTCCCAAAGAGAGACAAGAGGAACCTGTTGTTTAGATTGAGAAACAGTCCACTGCAGGTTACCACCTCACCCGACATGTCAATCAGTAGCTCAGTTATTTTCCTCTGGACCTTTCGCACACACTTCACTGGGTTAAGGATACTCGAGACTGCTGCAGGAAGAATTGAGAGCTGTGTTAGCATTTCAGGAGATTATTCACAGGCTCATGAAGTTTCACTCTTATCTACAATCATTCTTTGGTTTTTGTTCCTTAATTTCAGGGAAATCATGCAAAATGTTGAAGTATAAACATTATTCTCGGGTAAACAAGATATTTTCTGTCCTTAAGTTTATCATGAATTTAATTTAGAATAATTTAAAATAAAGCTAACCATAAATAGCTCGGTGTTGCTGTGGTCTTTTAAATATCACATAAAGAAGCCGGTGTTACCTCAGGGTATTTCACGATCAGAAGAATCTGCTGAGTCATCTTGCTTAATTGCAATAATTAAGAGTTTCTCAAAAACGTCCAGAGACAACTGTTCTGAAATAGAAAGAAATTCCAACACGAAATGTTCTGAACTGTTCTGACGTTTTCTCACAGGTATTTCATTTCTAATGGGGCGATAGTCGACCAGCTCGGAGGAGACCTGAACTCCACTCCTCTTCACTGGGCCATCAGGTGACCGTTTGACCTTGAATGTTTTGGTAGCTATGGTCAGCAGATTAAAAACACTGGAATCATGTGTCTAAAGTTGTTTCATTTGTCTTTCTTAATTTTAATTTGTTTTGTTTGGTTAAAAAATTTAATCACACTGATCATGGATATTATGATATGATAATGATTCGTGAATGTTCTTCAGGAATTAATAAATAGATTAAAATAGTACATTTCTAAAGGACCTCAGCTTTTATAAATGTAAAATAACCTTTTTACAAAGTTACAAAATTCATTTATTTTGAAACCCCCCCCCCCCGAACAGGCAGGGCCACCTCCCCATGGTGATCCAGCTGATGAGATACGGAGCAGATCCCTCCATCGCTGACGGAGAAGGTTACCGCGCTCTCCACCTCGCCATCCTCTTCCAGCACATGGCTATAGCGGCTTATCTAATGGCTAAAGGACAGGTCGGCACCCTCAAGACAGTTTATTGTTTCTTTTCCTTTATTTTCCCGGCTGTTAATCCATCTTTGCCTCTTGATCTGCAGGAAGTCGATGGGCCTGACTGCAACGGACAGACGCCACTGATGTTGGCAGCTCAGAAGATTATTGGGTAAGCTCGCTGCTCCTTCACAAATACACTTTAAACCCCTCTAGTGTTAAGTAATTGTGTAAATGGCTAAATAAGACTTAATACCGACTCTAAATGAGACCATGTCTGTGATTCATTTTTTCAGATGTTCAGATTTTGCTTCTCCTGAGATAGATTGTTTGATTTCTTCTTGTTCTGCTGTTAATTCCAAAACACGTTGTTCTGTCCCAGGCCTGAACCCACTAACTTCTTAATCAAGAATAATGCGTCTGTGAGCGCCGTGGACAAAGTGAACAGGAACACTCCGTTGCACTGCGCCGTGCTCGCAGGAAATGTAGACGCTGCCCACATACTGCTGGAGGCTGGGGCCAGTGTGGACGCAGACAATATCAATGTGAGCTTCACAAAATTTCATACCAGAATTTATAAAAAAATCTTTGTGGTGAATGTTTCAGTGTGTGAGCAAATCTGTTTCCCAAAGACAGTCGTGGCTCAGACTAACTACAACTTCACTTAGTGCGACGTGGAAACTTTGATCCTGTGCACATAAGGAGACGTCTTGTAGTATTTTTTGAAATTAAAAATTTAAATATATTACAAAAGTCTGGATTTTTCGGAGAGGGAGTATTATTACTTCTGATTACTTTTTCTTGTTGAAAAAACAACAAATCACATGAAATTATAATTGAAATTTTATGGTTTAAAACAAATCTTCAATTAGCAGCTTGTGGCTAAACAGCACTGAGCTGAGCTTAAAAACGTTATTAATTTTATTGATGTCCTTCTTCATGTTTGTGTTATCACTGCGTCTTCTTCAGGGTCACACGCCCATTGACTTGGCGCACCAGGTGCACAGCCCGCTGCTCATTCACATGCTCAACCACGTCAAACAGGAAAGGATTCGCTCCAACTCACGCTGCCTGCGGATTGTCAACAGATACAGGGTACACGCACACACGCACACACACACACACACACTCCGATTGTAAACATTTTCCCTTCCTCTAACATCCTCCTGTCTGCACGTATTGCAGGTGATTCTGCAGTTTCTGCTCTGCACGTCCGTGTTCGGGTGTGTGGGTGCAATAGTTGATATGAACTCAGACTCCTGGTTGCTCAAAGGGATCCTGCTGGTCTGTGTGATAGGTGGGGTCAATCTGTTCTCAAGGTGAGGAGTTTTAAAACTGAAAGTAATTTACACTGTTTGCATATTTAACACAACTGGTTTATTTAATTTTATAATGAATATATATTTGCGTCTTAACAGGAATTTCCCGAGTTCATCCTTTCAGTCTCTCCTCCCGGCTGCGTCTCTCATGGCTTCGTTCTTCTGGATGCTCGTCACCTGGTTCCTCTGGTTCCTGCCAGATATCCTGTATGTGAAGAAAAACATCAGTTAACCAATTAAGTGACCATTATTTGTGTCTCTGCAAATCAGGGTTTGATCCCTGAGACACGTGAGCAGTAAACTCTGCAGATGCATTCGCTTGATTTTGAATTCCTGTTTTAATATTTTAGCCTTTTGATGAAACAAATGAACAAAGAGTTTCTTAACATTAAACCCCACATGGACCGAGCGCCACAGTTCAGGTTCTGTTCACCCTGAATGCCACTGCTCTGCTCTACTACTACCTCCGCACCTGCAGGACCGACCCTGGCTTCGTCAGGGCAACCGAGGAGGAGAAGAAAATGGTGGGATGGATGTTAAAAGGATGTCTTACATGTTAATGTCTCTGCCAAGCTGAGCTAAGTTTTTCTTCTGGTGTTGTCAGAATGTGTTGGTGTTGGCTGAAGCCGGCTGTCTGGACCCCAGGATACTCTGCACCTCCTGCATGGTGAAGCTCTGAGCACAAACCCTTCACTTTTTTTTTACAATACTGTCATTAACACAGCGACACGACAACCCCTTCTGTTCTACGTTGCTTTGTCTGCAGATAAAGAAACCAGTGAGAGCGCAGCATTGCTACAGCTGTGACGCCTGTGTGGCGAAGCAGGACCACCACTCCGTCTGGACCAACAGCTGCATCGGTGCGAACATCATGACAAAACCTCCACTGAACAATCTGAAGATATTTACATTAAAACTCAAATTTTAACCAAACTTCATGGGAATATTACCTGGGAGGGTATTTCCAGATTATTCACCTTTGGAGCTGATTTGTTGTAGGACGTGGGCTCCGAGGATCGTAAAAACTTAATGGATAATTTAAATTACACACAGCTCACACAGTAACATCACAAAACACTAACTCTTTATATGGTATGTTGTTAAAATTCATATTACGAACCAGTGGTGGAACGAATATAGAATATATCGTGTATATATAGGATGGTATGTACAACTTGCGTGAGGTGTAGGTTACATTCCGCCGATAAGTTAGATTCATTAACAAACAAAACTTCTAAGTAATTTTCTTTTACATTTACATATCTATTTAACAATGTTTTAAAAACCTGTGGTCATATTAGAATTGAATGATGGATGGATGGATGGATGGACGGATGGATAGATAGATAGAAAGAGAGATAGAAAGATAGATAGATAGAGAGATAAGTTCAGTAATTCATTGACCGTCTGTCACTAACCTCTAAGACTTTGTAGTAAGTTGAAGACAACGTGTCACATTCCACACGTCTTCTTCTTTTCCAGGTGCGAGGAACCATCACTACTTCATCCTCTTCCTGTTTTCCCTGGTGCTGATGGGAGCCTGGATGTTCTACGGTTCTCTTGTGTGTGAGTGACTCGACGTACAGTGTGATCGAGGCGTCTGACCCGGTTTTTGCGTCGACTCTGGAGAGACTCATCCTGCGTGCTGTGTTTGTTATTTCAGACTGGTCCATTCACTGTGTGCTGCATTACGAGGAGCAGGGCCTGTGGGGCGTGGTCTCTGCCCTGGTCGGCTGCTCTCCCTGGGTGCTCAGCATCTTCCTGCTGGCCTTCTACCACACCTGCTGGTCCAGCCTGATCCTGCTGCTGCAGCTCTACCAGGTAACTGGCTGTGAAGTGTGTTACAGAGCGTCCGAGGCTCCCAAACTTCTTATGAGTCATCCTCTCTGTCTCAAAAACCCTCCTCTGAATTACTTGTTTTAATAAGGTGAATTAACTGTTATAACATTTCCTCTCGTGTAAAATAACGAGGTGGGTGTGTGTTCCTCCCCTAATAAGAGGAGGTGGTTGGTTTGATTGCCAACTACTTTAATCCACATGCTAAAGTTTCCTTTGGCAGAACACTGAACCTGTGAATGCTGTGCTGTCAGTGTGTGAATGTGACGTATGAGTTGTTTATAAATAGAATTATAGAGGCACTGTTTGAATATGTGTGAATCTTTGAATTTGACTCATCGTGTAGAGAATTTAATATAATAACTTAATGTTTCCATTAGAGCATAGCAATGAAATCAGAACTGTAATAAAAAAAAAATTAAACTAAAATGAACAATAATTATAAAAAACTTTTGATATGTTTTATTTCATACTAGAAAAATGAGGAACATAAAAATACTAAGAGTCGTCAAAGGATTTGTAACGTTGTTGTGGGAGTTCGTTCCTCATCTTTGCTGCATCGTGAAAGAAAGTAGCTCCGCCGTGTTGTTTGACTGTGTCACGTCCAGTGAGCCAGTACTGAGTGACGTCAGCGAGCAGATGGGAACATAATCACAGTCTAAAAGATAAGATGGTGACGGGACATTTTAGTGGACACTGGCAAACAGCGAAGTGATGCTCATGCTGGTGTGATGTGTTCTTTTTCTCTGGCTTTGGTTCTAGCTGCAGAATCTTCAACAAGTTGCAGATGATCAGTGTTTTTTAATCAAATGTAAAATAGTATTTTCACTTAATTGGACTCATATTTGCTTGAAACCTTCGACATTGTGTTTGTTGTTTTTCTCGTAGCTGAGAACTGGCTCCTTATCCCTTTTATAGTCATTATAATATATTTTACTGCATCTGTGGAAGGTTTTGACAAAGTCTTGGAGAATTAGGTTCAGGTTGGACGTGGTGAAGAAGCCAAACCTGACGCACGAAGTCTCTGTTACAGTCTAATGACCTGCTGTGTTTACACATGCGTCTCCTCTGCTCTTGGGGTGATTGATGTTTCTGTTTGTGTGGGAGCAGATTGCCTTTCTTGGACTGACCACAAGCGAGCGGACAACTCTGTCACTTAACCAGATGAAGCAGCGGCAGCCGGTCTCCCTGAGACAGAATCCATACAAGTGAGTTTCAGTGCAGCGCTGTGACGTACGGATCACAATAAATTCCCGTTTCCTGCGTTCCGTGAATAAAAGTTCCATATGTGATCTAATCTGTGAACATAATTAATCGGTCCTGAATCTTCTCCTCTTGTCCTCCTGCAGTTTGGGAGTGGTGCGGAACCTCGCCTCCTTTTTCCAGCTGCGTTGCTGCGGCCTCTTCAAACCGGCCGTGGTCGACTGGACGCAGCAGTTCCTGCCTGGCCGTGAGCAGCACGTGTTCGGACAGGCCGACATGGTCTGACCTCCCCGCTGCCACTCGCTCAGGGTCAAGGGTCGAACTTCTACAGTGGTTATGGACCAAAAGCACAGATTCTATTTATTTATTTTTTTATGTGTGAGCTCTTTGTAAAGAAAGGGAACGATGGCAAAAGCAACATGCAGATAGGGATTCAGTTGCTCTTTGTACAGACTGCTGCTGCCTTATACCCGACCAGTGTACGTGACATTTTCATTTGGTTGAACTGAACCTTTAAAGGCCTAAATTGTAATTGAAGTTTTTTTATAAACACGTTGGGTCTATTTTTTATCATCTGTTAAATGAAAAAAAAAAAAAAACTCTTTGTACATGTAAACGGTTTCTGAATTTTGTAAGAGTTGCATGTGTTTAATAATGAATGACCACTATATCACTTCAATAAAGAAAAGCTGTGCCTGTCTCTTCTCATGTGGACTGAAATATGAGGAGGTGAACACATGAGTACGATGTGTTTTGATTTAAATATGGGAAGAAATGATTATATATCATTTTCTCCATTAATTGATCAGTTATACTAGTTCAAGGTGACGTCTTAAAATGTGTGGTTAAATATACAAACATTCTTTCTGCTCATTGACATAACACATTATTTTTCTGTTGATTGTCTCTTGCAGCTATTTTTATGGCAGCCAGTGGAGACATGTTTTCAGTTTGTCTGTTCGTCCCATTCTTGTAAACACAATACTTCATGAACGCTTTGTGGGAATTTCTACAAATGTACAAACTTTCATTCGGACCGACAGATAATCTGATGAGATGAAGGTGGTCGGACGTCAAAGTTTGCTGTTACCTTCAAAAACATGTTTTTGTTCTTGTGAACTCAACATCTCAGGAACGCCTTGAGGACGTTTCTTTAAATTGGGTACAAACGTTCACTTGGAGTCAAAGATGAACTGATTAGATTTTGGTGGTCGAACGTTAAGGTTACTGTGAATTCATGTTCGTGTGAATGTGATGTATCAGTGACAACTTGAGGGAATTTCAATACATCGGACACAAACACTCACTGAGACTCAAGGACCAAGTGATTTGAATTTAGAAGTCGAAGATCATGGTGACCTCACAAAACTCTTTTTGCCTTGTGAGCGTGTTATCGTAAGAACGCTGTCAGAGAATCTTTTTAATTTTGACACGTGTGTTTACATCAACTCGCAGATTAATTGATTCGATTTTAATGATCACAGTTTACAAAACATGATTTTGAAACATATCTCAAATCTGCCTTAAGGGAATTTCATTTAGTTGATAGAGCACCGGTTGGTGGGCCCATCGGCTCAGTTTGTTCATTGTGTCACGTCCCCCGGTTGAGACATCAAACCATTGTTCACCACAGGAAGTCGTGTTCAATCAGGTTCAATTAGGTCACAGTGTCATGGTTGGATGCTTCTCATCCAAACTGCTTCAGACAAAGAATGAAATGAAAATAGTTCTGACTCTCCTGTGTTTTATCAGCTCTAATTTAATAAGACGAGATAACAGCTCTAATTTTAGTCACACGTGTAATCTGGTGCTGCTCTGCTCGGCTGCTCACGCTTTATTGTTGGGGACAGAAGCTCCACTTTCCCCTTGTTAATCACTTGTTGCCGTAATTATTCTAATTAAATATTGCACTGAATTATGTATGAATGTAAATGAGGTTATAAATAATTAACTTTGACAAGAGGAGGCTCTGCCTATTGCCTTTTCACAGCTGGAGGTAACAGTGGTAGAAACTCGTTGACTTATAAACGGGGTCAGGAGTCGTTTTTGCGGTTGTGTTGCAAACAAAATGATTATATAAAAGCGATAATTTATTCTAAGCATGAGAATTTCAGCTGAGTGAGATATAGAAGATGATGTGACGATATTTATTATTTTTGAAAACAGTAAGTGAAATGAAATGACGTTTATTATTTAGAAATAACGTCAGTCATCAAGATGCATTTTAAAATATCAAAATGTGTTTATTTTGGAATCAATCATCATCTGACATTGATCCAATCGTTCTGCTGTGAAAGTAAGATCATGTTTCACAGTTGCACAGAATCTTAAATTCTCATCACAAAGTATCACTGACTGTAAATAACAGAGTAACAGACGATAACATTCACTGTCGTTACTCCAGCATGGCCTCGTTCCCCAGACCGAAGCCTTTCGGGCCAAAGTTTTTAGCGTAGCAAACTGAAGAGATGAAAAGAAAACAATGTTAAAGACAAACTCTTCAGCTTTGATTTTCACTAGTGTGTGTGTGTGTGTGTGTGTTGTGTGGTCAAGGTATCACTCATGTTGTGGGGCCCTAAATCTGTTTCCAATCTTCCTGATGGAGACAAAAATCTAGTCCCCATAACATAAATCATTACATTTGAAGGTGAAGACGTGTTTTAAGGTTTGTCATTAGGGTTAAGGTCAGTTTAAGGGTAAATAACTGTGGTTCAGGCCGAGTAAGTCTTCAGGAAATCAATGTTATGTGATGTCATGGAGACGTGTGTGTGTGTGTGTACCTTTACAGTACAGCTCTCCATCCTTGTCCGTCACTGTGGTCGACTCGAGGCTTTTACCACACAGTGCACAGCGAAAACAGGTTTTATGCCAGGGCTACACACACACACACACACACAAACAGAGTAAAGATAAGATAAAAAACTGTCTAAAGCTTAACCCCCCCTTATCTATTTTTTTAACATATGATATATTGTGAATTTAACATTATCAGATTACACAGAAATATTTTTTAATGAATATAATTTAGCACTAATAGGAGCAGTCTGCTGGAGCAACAGCAAAAGGTGCCAACTTTAAATGTAACTGTAAATGTGTATTTAAAAAAAAGGTGGACTTGTTTAGAAATTGCAATAAACACAATACATGAATAAGATATTTAAGTGACAGATGCCCTCCTCACCTTTCCTGCTCCCATCACCCTCTCCGCTGCGTACACGGCTTTAGAGCAGCGAGAGCAGCGGTCCGACCCTCCGAACCTCTGCTGAGATTTACTGGGATTTGAGTTTGTTGTGGCAGGTTTGGGTTTAGATCTAAAAAAACAGAAGATAATTAAAAGATTCTGATGAGAACTTTGAAAGGAGATTTCCCAAGTGGATTTCTCAAAACCTAAATAATAATATGCCTTGTTCCCTTGTGATTTGGGTGAACTTGGTGTTTCTTATTGGTTTGTTCTGTGTTTTTATGACAATGCATTGTGTCATGTGAAGTGTCTCTGAGCGTGTTGAAATGCTAATGTATGCATTCGTTATAATTGTTGTTACTCGTGAGGCCGCAGGTCGAGGCTGTGTCCGGGGGGATCCGAGCTCAGAGCTCCAGCTCCCTGCCCGTATCCGTAGCCTTTGGGCCCATATTTCTTGCCGTAGCAGGACTTGCAGTAGATCTCGGACTCGTGCGCTGCCATCGTGGTGCTGTCCAGCCCTTTTCTGCAGCTCACTGTGTGACAGACAGACACGACTCAGCTACACACACTTGAACCTGTTACCATTAAGACTCTGTCATGGAGGAGTCACGGAGTTTAAATAAAGCTCCTGCACATCGCTGGGTTTATCAGTCAACAGTGGCATTTACACGTGTACACATGTTTCTATTTGTGGGACGAGAGGAGAGTGTTGGAGAAAAGATGAACTCTCATCAGATGGATGAGGCCTCCACAGCTCCAGCTCATGACAGACGGCAGAGAACAGAAAACCTAAACAACATGGCCGCTGCCCAAGGCCGTGGATCAGAACTAAGAGAGGCTGATTGTTGCCTAGGACGTTTTGACTGCAACACAACAACAACACAACTGAAATCCAGGTCACAGAGGAAGAGGAGGAACCAAAAGAAACACAACAGATTGTAAACTTGCAAGAAAGAGGGAAATGTTGGATGGAGAACGAGGACAAAACAGAAAAGATTATGGAGGAGAGAAAGAAAAGAACAAACTGACAAGAACTAAGATGAGAAATGGGGAAAAGAAAATGCCACAAGACAAAGATGAAGAAATGAAAGGAAAACGCCTGAACTCTTCTGCTGATCCACCATGAAACTGGTTCTGTTGGACAAGAAGACGAAGAAGACGAAGAAGAAGAAGAAGAGGAAGAAGAGGAAGAAGAGGAAGAAGAAGTGAACTCACTGCAGATGAAGCAGGTTTTATGGAAGCTCCTCCCATTACACTGGATCTCCTCTGCGTGATACACCGTCTTCTCGCAGGCTGCACACTTTGCTCCTCCTCCCCAGTTTGGCATCTTAGAGAAACAAAACCAACAATTAATGCTACTGAATAGAATAATAACATTAAAAAAATTATAATTTGAAAGATTTATAGATTTATCATCTCCCATGATGTAATGTGACATTTAAACTATTCCTCATATAAATAAATCACATTTATAAAGTTATAAAACAGAAACAGATTATTTTTAGCTTCTCAGCTGAGACGCAGAACTGTGTTTGACAATTCCATCATCCAAACTACTTCCAATTAAATTTCTAATTAGTTGATAAACTGATTTAATGAATCAACCAGTGATTCTGCTGATAACTTAAAACTGATCAAATATTCAGTTATTATGATATAAAGTGAAGATGAGAGAGGAACTCCCTCCCATTTAAGCTTGAGAGTTAATGAAGACAAAACCAAACCATTTATTGAAATATTTTTCTTTTTAACAAATGAATCAACTCACTCTCGCTCAAATGACATCATCAAATACTCTGGATCATTTTGAAATTTCTTACCAATTAATTATTGTTTGATTTACCTTGGAAATTATCACTGTCTATACGTCAAAGTCAAAGTAGCTACAAAAAACATTTTGGGGCGAAAAAAGTTTTTGTGCTGCAAATTAAATTGAATCAAGTCAATCAACCACTTCAGCTTCAGTAAAATAAATCCTCCTGGTTTTTGTCTTTGACGTTCCAGCTCCCTCTCATATCAGACGCTGCCCATCACCTCACAGCACTGGTCTGTGATATTCCAGGAATAGAGGCTTCACTGAGACGTCACACACACAAAAGTCAAACTGTCTGAAATCAAAACGCTGACGCAAACTTCTGAATATGAATAAAATCTCATGTGGAACTGAAGAAAAGAGTCTAATAAGGTTAATTTAATTCCACCCAACTAAAATGAACTAAATTACCTCATCATTTATCAAACATCAGCCTCGTGATAATAAAACACAAACTCTGGAAATGAGACCTTACCTTGAATCAAAGTCTGAATGCTTCAGTCCTGTGGCAGGGAACAAACCCGGGTGGTTTATATATCCTCCATCGCCACAGTCCACCGGTGACACTGGAGTGAAAGCATCCTCCCAAAATAACCTGTGACAGAGCGGAGGCCTCTGACCCTTCGTCACGGCCCCAGAGACGCCTGAATGTCACAGACGTTTGTTCCTGGGTCCACACACACAGGAAACCGTGACAGCTGCACACATGGAGGCATCGATGCAGGATTATCAACATAAACGACGGGAACTCAAAGCATGTAAATGACAACTGCAGACGCACCAGTGACGTGGTGCTGCTCGGGACACACCGGGAAACCAAACAGCTGGGTGGACAGACGGAGAATGCAGAGAATTTATTGAGATGTTTGGTCTGAAGGTAGCTACAATGAAGAGGTTGTGTTTTTTGACTTTATAAAATGTATTTATCATCTGTATTGAGGTGATTTTTAAACCTCTGGAGTCTATACGTGATGTGTCTTCCGTGTTTTTGGTTCCAATATGTTGAAAAATTCAATTTCTGGTCCGATAGATGATGTTGTGCTAAAACAAAAGATGCCAAACATCAGCAAGGTGAAACTGTATTTAATGTGGATTTTAAAACTGGCCGAGGACTCTAAAGGGTTCAGACATGTTCGAGTTAAATCATAGAAATGGTTAATTTGCAGTTAAACGATGGACACAACTGAATTCAGATGTCTGATCCAGGAAGCAGATTTCTGATTTATTCAAAGAGGAAGAATGAGGTGAAAGAAAATGAGAAATCGTTTTAATTATAACGGAGAATTGAGGAGCTAACAAATTTAAAAATGAAGTTTAATGAGGAAGAAGGCAAATATATATGAATCAAACTAGATTGAACTAAAATAATTCAATCAAGCTCAATGGACATGCAGCATATGGAGATATTCCTCTGGAGAAGAAAAGAAAAAACAGACATGACGTGCTGTTCTTAGAAAAAACAGATTAAAATTTATTTAGCATTTTACATTTCGCAGGACATCAAAAACAATTTGTCATTTGCTTATAAATTAAACTCATCAAAACTTTTGATTAGTCTCAAGTATTCACATATTCTTGACAATTCCATTTTTTAAAAAGGGGGCGACAGTTAACATGTACATATGTGCAAAAGTAAATTCATCTTATTAAAATTATCAGTCAACAATGTTTCCAATCAAACTCGTCTCTTCAGTTCAAAACATCCGTCCGAGCTGCGTGTGGCGCTATTTATAGATTTTACTTTTACTACTCGTGGTAATTAGAAGAAAAAGATTTGATACAACAAAAATAAACAAAAATTATAATTCTGTTCCTTTAGTTTATGTAAATTTCACCCTGGCATCACAATGACAACAGTGTTGCCGGTGAAGTTGGTTTGAAATCTCCGTTCCGTGTGTCCACTGGGCCACAGTCCCAGTCTGGCAGTTTATTTTTAGAACCGACTGGGATGAGAACCGACGCTGTTGTGAAATACTCCGAGGTAATGAATACTGTAACATGCTAAACAGACCAAATGAAACAAAAAACACCAACCCGAGCAACTGACCACCACACAGACGCAGCACTCACACACATAATCAACACAGACACCAGAGGGTTTCCCTTCACGACTCCTCGGAGGCCACGTCCAGCTTCCTCTGAGGGATGTAAACTGTTTGGGAGGCCGCGTGTCCGCCCGTGGTTACCATGGCGGCCAGAGGCGACAGGGGGCCGGGCGTGTGGAAGAAGCTGTGCTGGGGGAGCACGGTCCCTTTGGGGGTGGTCATCAGAGGCTGGACAACGGACAGAGTTCAGTTAGTGAGACGGATCATGTTTCACAGAACGAAGAGCAGTTTCTGCGTCTTTACAAAATCTACAAACCTAAAGATTTTATCGGAACATTGTTTTTGTATTTAATTGTCAGTACCAGTGATAAGATCAAATGGATGTTATTGAGTTTTTGTGAGAATCAAAGTCTGTGATGTATTAACATCTTAATTTGTTAATCAGCAGGTCCAGAGTCAGGTTGTGTTTGTGTGTGTGTGTGTGTTTTTGTATTTTCACCTGTTGTACACTGATCAGCGTCACTGGGTGTGCAGGAACAGACTGGTGAACAGGCACAGGGGACACGGGTTTGATGAAGACCATGCCTCTCTGCTGCAGAGACAGCGGGGCCGGCAGTGGGCTGGACAGGGTGTTGGTGCGCTCTGGGGTCTGAGGGGTAGCGAAGGCGTTTCCTGGGCTGGAGATCAGGCCCAGGTTCTGCAGGGTGAAGTTGAGGATGGCCGGACTGGGGTTGTGGAGGTGGTGAGCCTGCTGCGAGGGGCGCGGAGAGTCTGCAGCAGTGGGTCTGTGGAGGCGAAGGCTGGTGGGTGTGATCTCCTGGGCCAGGGCAGGTCTGGAGCCTGTCGACGAGGAAATAATAAAACTGTCTGATCTCCTCTCATGATCTATGATACGTATTAGTCCATTCATCAAGTAGAAGATAAATTAGCTGTTCAAGACTTTTAAAAACAGACTCTGGTCTCTGGTATATTTCTGTAAATGTAATATTTTTGATATTCTACCATTGATCAAACAAATCGATTATTGATTATCTGATTATCATCAGCTGAAAAGTGATTAATTTAAATAGTTAAATCCCAGTACAGTGTAGTGAAACATTAGCAAACGTCACATTCTCTGTGGTCTTTACCTGCGGTTGGTGTTTGGTAAATGTACGTGGGGGTTGAGGTCTTGTTGCTTTCTCCGCCTGAAGCTTTATTTTCCCTGTAGCTGATGAGGGACTGCTGGGAGATTGGGATCAGGTATCCGGCCGGTACTAAAGTCTGGACGGGCAGAAAAATAAATGTCACGTATGCAGCTAAAAAAACAAGAAACTTTCAAAATCCTTCCTTGAAAAACAGGAAGCACAGAAAGCGTTGCTCATTATTTACCTCTGTGTGGAGTTGTCCGGGTGTGAGGGGCACAGCTCTGACCGGAGTCAATCCCGCCTCACTGTCAGAGTTGACAGTCTTGTCCTCTGTGTCCAGGAGAGTCTCCAAACTCTGTTCTAGCGTCTGATTGGCCACAGCACCAGTGGGGGTGTTGACAAACTCAGGGTCCAGGTGGAGGACGCGGGGCGAGGGCCGGCTGGAGAGCTGGTCGCCACGACGGGCTTTCAGACGGGCCTGCAGGATCTCACACAGCTTCGGAGAGGTGTCCTACAGGGGGCAGAATTCAGGGGGTGATTTTGTTGGACGTAAATGTCCCAGAATGCATTTTGTGTTGCCCTGTTGCTGTGTCATACATTGTGTAAATTTGTCATTTAAAAGTTAACATAGCAAAAAGGCTGTGGGCATTTTCTCACCTTAAAGTTTGGGTCGGTCCTCTTGACTTTGGACGGGCTGCTCTCCAAAGCTGGATCTGGATGCAGCCGTTTGAGCGCCACGGGGCTGGAGTCTGATGCCATGCTGGCAGGCGGCGCATGTGGGCTCTGTCCGCTTTTTTCCTCAAAGGTCATGGAGCGCACGGCGAGGCTGGTCGGCTGCGGCCTGGCCAGAGGGTTTGACCTGAGGGAAGACGGTTGGAGATACACAGCGTAGGGCCCGCTCCCCCGCTGCTGAGGAAACAGGACCGGGATCAGGGGCGAGCACTGTGTGGGGATGTAGGAGAAGGAGCCTGCGGACTGTAATGCCAGTGGGTGATGGGGGGTTAGGTGGACTGTAGTGTTGACTCCAGGCTCCTGGGTTGACGTTTGTAACTGTGCTTGAGGCGGTTCCATTGAATGAGACGAGGCTGGCTCGAGCCTCGCGGCGGCTGCGTCTGCCTGAGCAGCAGCAGGTTTGAGGTTTTTACCTCCAGACCTGGAACAGAAGCAAAACTCATTCAACAATCCAGAGGATTTCACTTCCTTTAACATGGTGAGATCGAGCATTGGCACCGGGTTGGTAGTTTAGATTCCAAACAGATAACTGCTCCAAATTCGATTGGAAGGACTCAACCTGGAAAAAATCGAATAAGGGACCAAACTTACACAGACTCCTGGTCGAGCTGGATCTTACAGATCGCAGCAAGTTGGGCCATTTTGTTCGGGATGTCTGTGTTTGATGAATCACCTTAAGACAAGAGCAGATACATGTGTCATCACACCATTACCAAACACAGAAAACCTGCAGAAACATCTGAACTCTACTCACTGGTCTTGACGGGACTGGTGGGGGCCGAGTTGATCTTGCGTCGGTCGTCCTGGATGCTCTTTACCAGCTTTATGAGGGAGGGGTGCCGGGTGAAACTGCGTTTAGCCCCGGGTGACGAAAAGAGTTTTTTGGCACAGTTGTCCACAGACGCACGTGATTCCAGAACATTTTTCTTCTTGGCTGGACATTCAGTCGCAGAGCTCTCCAAGTCTGAAACAAGAGTTTAGAGTTTGTTGCCTATAGAATATGTGTTTACATACCACAACATACTTTAAATGTGGAGCCATAATTAAAAAATAGCAAATAAGAACCGAGGTCTTGCGATACCTTTGACTTGTGGGAATTCTACGGGGCCGACCCATTCGAAGGCAGGTTTCCTCCCCCGCTCTTCTGTCACGTGGACCTTCTCGATGAGCTTCAGGCTACGCAGCACATTAGCTATATCATAGAGCCGCCGCACTTTGGCTGCAAACACATAAGCAAACAGTGAAATTATTTATGGTCACGCAGAGACAGAGAGTAATAAACCCTTTATCCGTCAGACTCTGTGCTCACTCTTGAACTTGTTCTTGTCTTGATCTGCGCCTTGGTCCTCTCCGATCAGGATCTTCGCAGCCACGTCCAGACTGACCACACGAGGATAAGACACCAGGAAGAGCATGACAAACTTCTGGCTCATCACCCGCAGAGATTTGTCCTTCCGGCTGTTGACAGAGGCTGGACGGGACAAACAGCGAGTCAGGAAGAGGACATTTTGTATAAATATGAATCACTCTAATAGCAGGTTCTTGTCATTTTCTCTCGGATGTTTAATTCTAAGACAAACGTTGTGTGTGTGGTGTATCCACAGTTTCAGAAACATTCGAAGAGGTCTGGAGAGTTTGTGGTGGTTAGAGCTGATAATGGTGTCAGGGTGATGTAAACATGATCACGTGATCTCCGCAGCAGAGTTAATATGTCACTTCCTGTCTCTGTCTGCTGCACACAGGGGTTTGATGCTGTTGTGAACGCGTCTTTGCAGAAAACCTGCTGTGTTGTGCATTTGTGAAGGGAAAACTCTGGGAAAACTCCAAATCCAATTTTCCAAACTTTAAGACAATTAAGAAATGATGAAGACTCTCCAGCTTCTCACCTGCTTTGAACTCTACTCCCGGAAGCTCCACGAAGAAGAGCTCCTTCTGTCCCTGCTCGGTGCTCTCCAACTCCACCACCTCCTCGTTCTCCTTCTCTTCCAGGAGACGCTGCCGGATCTGCTGCATCTGCTGACCGTACTGCTGCTCCTCGCCCACCCGCTTCAGAATGGCCAGGGTCTGAGCCAGCTTGGAGCGGCCGTGCCACGTGTAGCGGTTCTTGGCCGAGCGGCTCACCATGTGCAGGCTCTCCAACACGTTCATGATGTCGTAGATGCGCCGGCGCTCCACATCTGTACAGACAAAAAAGGGGAAAAGACGCTGAAGCAACTCTCAGAACAAAGTAGCACAACATAAGTTACTGGTGAAAAAGAAAGGATGACAACGACAGAGAGGACGTACTGAGCTCAGTGGCCACGTCGTCCAGACAGATGTCATTGTTGAGGGCGGGGTTTGGGTAATTTGGGTAGCGGGCGAGGAACTTGTGACAAAGCAAACCCAAACTCTTTTCTTTTCTGCTGATCATTCTCTCAGACTCTTCTGCGTTTTCAGCGTCCTAAAAAAAATAACACAAACAAGAGCAGGAAATATATAATTTAACAGCTTGACTCAACAGAGAGAATCTGTCATGTGTTAATGCTCGGAGTTGTTTTAATACCTGTGCAGAGTCGAGACCTTCCCGTCCCTCAGGGTCCATGCACAGCTCCTTCTCCCGGTTCCTGATGTCAGGACTAGCAGCACTGATGAGCATTTTAAGGTTGGAGGTCGGTGTCCAGGGGTCAACAGAACCTCCCTCTCTTCCTTTTTTAGGCGTAGCGAGGGGACCCATGGTTCGCTGGTTCTCCTCCGACACTGCACACGTGTCAAATGATCTCTTTGAGGTATTTACAGGAACCTGAGGTTTTATAAGGTCATCACTCTGGTCAGGAGAAAGAAATCAAAAACAAGGAATGAATGAGTGAGATATGATTTAAATCATTCCAACGTGGTTGTTTTTCCACTTTGATTCCTCTGCACTTTCTGACCTTTAAACACAATTTTAGATTAGATTTCGAAATGTATTGCTGTATTTGACATTTTCCAATGTTTTAGCTAGGCATTAATGTAGAGATACATTCAGCTAAAGGTTGGGACATAATTTGATGAATTATTATCTTTAATAATCAAGTGATTCCAGTGTATGAAATATTCTAATTGTGAAAATAAACATTTTAGTTTTTCAATGACAGTCTAACCTTATAAAGTGCCTTATAATAAGCTGCTATAACTTTACTGAACCCTTTAAAACTCATACAGAAAGGAATGGAATAGATTTTAATTACTACCTATGACAATTACTCTCTAATAATCTTTTTTCAGTGAATAAAATAATAATAACTTAGTTTAAATATAAACTTTCATATTAGATGTTATTAAAGTGCTTCACAAAGAGGATAAATAAAAGCATCAATCATGTATAATGGGACTGTACACTAGGGAATAAAATAAATATCATTATTAACGAGTAAGACAATTACTATCTAATAATCAATATATTTCCAGTGAATATAATCTCACAACAATAATAATATCTTTACACCAGCTTATATTGACTTTACAAACTTAAGAACAAACTCATCGATATCACAATAA
Source organism: Paralichthys olivaceus (assembly GCF_024713975.1). Lineage (NCBI taxonomy): Eukaryota > Metazoa > Chordata > Actinopteri > Pleuronectiformes > Paralichthyidae > Paralichthys > Paralichthys olivaceus. The sequence goes on from NC_091093.1 coordinate 27,035,449, forward strand.
TGATAATAACTTAGTTTACACTAACTAACGTGAGCTCCACTCTACAGACGTTAAAACAAACTCAACTGGGTTTTGTTTTTTTAATTGAAACGAGACTTTAAGTGAATAAACATGATTATTTCAGTTTTACCGCTTTCACGACGCAACGTGTTCGTCTGTTATCAACTTCTTCGCGGCAGCGCGACGACGTCGAGCGAGATAAAAGCGAGTGATTGAACGATCTTCCTGCTGTGGAGGGTAAACGACGAGAGATAAATAAAATAAAACCAGTTTAAATCTCACTCGTACGTCTCATCCGTGTTTGGCGGTAACTGACGTGCCATCCGTCGAATCCCCGCAGCGGTCCCGCCCTTTTTCTGTTAAAGGCGGCCAATGGGAGCTCGGCAAGAGGCGGCGTACCGGAAGTGAAGGCTGTCCCGCGCAGGTGAAGTGTTTTTGAAAAATCCTTGGCGCGGAACGTGTGTACGGGAAACACCGGCGGATCCGCTTTAAACCTTTTAACGCGTCAATGTCTGGTTTGACGTTAACGTGACGGCGAAAGGGACAAAGTTGGAGAAGTGCGTCGGTTTGACGGGAATGGTTCGGGTTCGTGTTTGTGGTCGCGGAGCCGGAGACGAGCGCCCGACGTCCGGTTTGGTTCAGAGGGGAAAACACGTTAAATCAGAAGAAAAGAAAGAAAAAAAAAACCGGACGATCCGGTTACTTCACAAACAGACACAGTTTAATTCGACAGATTCAAAAACGCGACGGAGAATTACGTTAAGCTTACGCAGCCTGTGCGTGAATCCAGCAGTCGGTAACCACAGCGACACCAAAAACCACAGATTCAACCGAGCCAAACTTTCTTTTATTTCTCGAAAGCCAAGAAACGACGCTCAGATGTTTCCAGACTTACCTTCAATCCACGGAACGATCATGTGCTCAGAAGAATCCTCTCATCGTCTCAGTTTGTGCGTCACAGTGTCCAGATGTGAGCTTTAAAACACGAGATCTCAAACTTCTGGGTTTTTAGAAATAAGCGCAGAACTCCAACGTGAAACAGTGAAATGTGTTCGAGGCTCTGAGCTTTCTGTGTTTTCATCCCAGTGTTGGTCAAACTTTTACAGCCGAGGAGAAAAGTTCAGTCCCGTGTGTGTGTGTGTGTGTGTGTGTCCAGCAGCGTTTGGCCCCGCCCAGTGTATACATGCTGCCAACGTCACCAAACACCAGCCCCTGCACTTCCGCCATGTCCTCCTCCTCCTCCTCCTCCTCCTCCTCCTCCTCCTCCTCCTCCTCCTCCTCCTCCTCCTCCTCCTCCTCCTCCTCCTCCTCCTCCTCCTCCTCCTCCTCCTCCTCCTCCTCCTCCTCCATGTTTGTAGTCCAGAGTCAGTGAGGCAATTATATTTACAATAGATTGCGCATGCACTTTGTTAATTGTTTTGAGAAAGGGCTTCACTGTGGCGTGTGTCTAAATTAATTTGATTATTTGTCATCATCAGATTTTTATATTATATTTGCTGTGCATTGCAACCAGATGTTTTAATGTATCGAACTTCATTTACTTGCTATGACCTTTTTTTCAAAGTACTCTAAGGATTTATAGGAAATGTGAAGACGATTCAGGCCTGTTGGATTTTTACAAGCCTCTGTGTCTATTTGCAGTAAAACAGAGTGAAACATGCTCTGCGCTCTTTTAGCAGCAGTGGAAAACGTGCCTGGAAACAAATATGTGGCTGTTTGGTTTAAAACAGCTGTGAATCGTGCATCACATTCACGTGCACAGATGCACAAGGTAACCACACGACAGTAAATAACCGAATTAACATAGTTGTTTGATGGAAGCATTCGCACGGTTTGCAGTAAACTTAGGTTTACGTGATTTAATTAACAGGCAAAGATGTTTGGCTGCCCACAGGAAACATTTTAGCAACTGTCCAGGTAATATGATCATTTACCTCACGGTCCCTAAAAGCCCCTGGTTATCAGAACGTCACTGGACTTTGGTAACTTGATGAATTGGGAATTTGCACCTCTGAAATATCAAACAAGTCAGGTCTTGCATTATTAATTATATTTTGTCCTGCTCTGTAGATGGAGCCTGTGTCAAAATCTAGCTTGGTGCCGGGGCCATGTAGACTGAGCTATTATTCCAGTACAGAAAAGGTTTCTGGGTAAATAATGTAGCTGCCGTGTACAAATAGCCTTTTGTGTTTACCGGTGACAGGGCACATAAATAATTCACAGGGAGCTGTCGGTGTGTGAGGTGGAGGTGCAGCAGCTAATGTTTACCCTAAACCCCCCTGATCTGCTCAAGCTGCCCACAGTGTCGTAAATTCAGGCCCAGTCTCATTTTTAAATGTCGACTACTGAGTTGCGGAGAAAGACTGTTTCCAATAGACCACAGCGCATGACTTCATTATTGCACTTGTCATTTAAATAAATCAGACCATGTTCTTGCATGTGAATAAAGTCCAGTTAAATACGTGGCCCATTCCTGTTTGGGATTACAAGACACCCATGATTTTGAAAAACATGCATCACACCATCTTCTGGTAAAATAAAAACAAGGAAGAAAAAGAGAAAACGTATTACATGCAGAACTATAACAAGTCAAAATGTCTCTTGTTGCAGGTTTTCCTCAAGAAAACATGCGTAACATATTTTATCCAAGTAGTCGCTGACGTGTCTCTGTCTTGACGCTAGGTGGCGCTACAGCCCTCCTCACTGGTACATCACCATGGAAACCGACGGGGACCTTCAAGGATGTTGGGAGAAAACACTTTCGAGCTCGAAGCATCCAGTGACGTAATGTTACCGGTGTGAGAACGAGGACCCTGATGCTGCCTTCACGTACTGCTCGTCAATTTGACCTAGCCTCTCCAACTGGGTGAGTACAGCACCTTGCAGGGCTTTGATGAGTTTGTCTGCACATGAAGAAACAATGAGTAACAGTGGTGAATATGTCTGAGAATACTGAACATTAATACTTTTTTCGATGGAGAAAAATGTCCCTCACTCACAAAGTTTTTCAAAGTGATGACACAAATTCTGTTTTAATCAAAACATTACCAAAACAACCATCAATTACTGAAACCAGATCCACACTGTTGCAGCACCAGTCTGTTGATTAATACAAAATCAGTTCAGCATAAGAAATAAGTTTTCCTATAACTTTTTGACATGTAGGTTTGTATCTGTGCTAAGTTAATTTGTTATTTATGTCATTGATGACATGTTTTAGTTTTTTCGTTTTGTGTGGCTCAAGTGTCCATGCTCCATATCAGCCATCTGGGATGTAAGCATTATGGAAAACAAATGAGTTTGAAAGAACATTTGAAACAATTAAAAGAGGAAATAGTTTGTGCTGCAAAAGAAAACGTGATGCGCCAGTGTTTTTAAAATGTGCTTCTTTCCGACAGTCCGTGAAGGCAGCAGCTGGCCGCTCGGCTCAGCAGCTGGCCGCTCGGCTCAGCAGCCGGAGGAGAGGAGAGAGAGAGAGAGAGAGAGAGAGAGGGACAGAGAGAGGGACAGGAGGAGAGGACAGAGACAGACAGGAGGAGAGGACAGAGAGACAGGGAGCATCATCTCCACAGACAGAGACGGAGCGGTGCGGGGTGAGCATCTTTTCTTTCTGCAGAAACTTGTGTTGTTTTCATCCTCCCGGTGCGTTTTGTGTCCGTGGATCCAGACCTTTACGCACAGTTCCCGGAGAAGCTCGCGGCTGCAGCTCACTGAGTTCTCGCACATTCTCCTGCAGAGATGCTGCAGCAGCTCCGAGCTTCTGCGAGCGACTGGTTCCACGTCTCAACTCTTCACTTAGTGTTTTGTCCGTCGTCAAACCGAGGAGGGGAAACGTGTTTGCTTCCATTTGCAGGAACTGCGTCGCACGATGGAAAGTTTGCAAACGATGAAAAGTGAGAAAGTTGTGTTTGTGAAAAGCTCCACACCTGCAGGAACTAGCTGTAGACTGAACTATGTCCTGAAGGCAGTGGATGGTGAAGACAACTCTCAACTTTCAATGCACACTGCGGTGTTTTATTGGCTGCAAATCCCACATTAAAACTAAAACATTCATTCTTCTGTGCCACATAGATCTTAGCGGTTTTTTGTCCTGAAAATTCACAAATTCCCGTGTTTTAGTCACATTTGTTAAAAAACTACAGTGTCCAGCTGTTTTAGAAACGTACCCTTCAATCAAACTGTTTCTTGTAAAGCAAGAAGTAAGAATAAGATAAAATATTTAGACTTTCTGTAAATGAAATACCATAAAATAGATTTATAAAGATTCCCATTCCATCAGTATTTTTCATGATGCCTGTGCTGCTTCCTAAAGACAAGTAGGGGAATTTGTAAAGTATTGAGAGATGGACTAATTCAATTGTGTTTTTTTTTTGGTCTTTTCATTGGATTTGTTGACATTAATAAAAATATTGAATTTCATGAGTCCTAAACTATGAAATAATTTCAGTTTACTCTAAGACCTTTGACAACACAGCTTTTTCAATAACATTTCTATTTGACTCTGTTTTTCTCAAGCACTTGTTCCCTGTCAGGACGCAACACTCGCAACACCAGCTTTCACACATCTGCCTTTGCTGCACATCTTTTTTTATTTTTTTATTGCCTTTCTTTTATTTACACTTGTGGATGCTTCCTGGAAAACTGAAGTCTACCCATTTTGCTGCACAGACACAGAATCCTGCCCTCGTCTTCTTCCCAGCGTCAGACGGATCACGATGATCACACCCTCCTTTAGGATCCCATGATGTTTCAGGCAGAGAAAACCATCCTGTTTGTCTTCAGTTCCTGTTTTCTGCCCTGATGCTGCAGCCTCTCGTGTCCAATAGCTGTGAAGAAAGAGCATCGAGGAAGGATATGACTGAGACGCGGCATGTTGCCGAGCTCGGATCCCCCTGGAGATTGGGTGCCGTTTTTTTCATGAAGCAAAGTTGATGGACAGACCATTATTGCTTTTGTGTTTTTTTGGGATAGACATTCATGCACCACAACTGGGATCCACGCGGGAAGGGGACTGAAATACTCTGAGCAGGTATTTCCCTTCAATCCCAGAAAGGATATTTTTCGCCGTGGAAGAGTCCGAGAACTCACTCACTTATGGGAAGATGGAGGCAGGAGCAGAGGCGAGTCCACAGCAGCACCAGAGGAGGAAAGCTGTGCTGCACGGCTTGGAGGACCAGAAAAGGGTGAGTCGAGGAATGATCCTCGTTATCCTCCAGATGTTTGCATCTGCACTGTGCTGTGTGACGCACGATGAGGCTGAGTCAGGGCTTTGAAAGTTGGGTTTGAGTGTTGACAGTTAAATCTGGATTGGTTGATGCACAGGCAGCGTGAACAACACAGGTACTGCTTCCTGAGAGGATATTTTAAGAAACATTTTCTGGTTCATCTAAATCAGTTTCCATGACGACTTCGTGCTAAAACAAATGTTTTTAAAGCGTCTCCTGACCTCCCAGCTTCTTTGAAATTCTAAATTTACATAATCAGCTTTTAAACAAAACAGATTTAAACCAGGTTGTTTAGTTGCAAAAATACAAAATAACCCTTTGCTGGGTCAGGGATGACTTTTCAATATCTGCATCCTGACCTCGTCTGACCTTCATCACTTTCACCACAGAAAGCAGAACCGTGCTGATTAAAAGCCGAAGCGTGTGTGAAGCGCTGAGGCATCTTGTTAAGTCTTCTTTGATGCTTTGTGGTTTTGTAGAATTACTTCAGCAGCCTGCACTAAGATTGATGGACGACTTAATACCGCTGCTCATTTTCCCGGTTTCAGCTTCGCTCTGCATTTTCCACATGATGTTGATGTAGTGCCGTTGTTGTACGCAAACCCCACAGCGCTCTGCTCTTCATGGTTTGACTTTATATAGAGATTTTGAGAAACCTGACGGTTCCTTAGGTGTGTGAACCCTCTCAATGCTTTTCCTGCAGCAAAGCTTTTTTAGTCATCGCTCTGTTTACAGTGTGTTTACAGCTCAGGCAGCAAAACAGGAGGGATCCCCAAGTCCTCTGAGGGGGGGAGACCTCATCTGTATGGGGTCCACCTCTCGGGGCAGGTGAGGATTAGACAGCATGGATGGTGGAGTTTGGTCACTGCTGAGTCTGCTTCTTTTTTTTCAAACTGTGTGGAGATATGTTCTTGTCTGCTAAAGGTGCTGTCAGGGGTTACAGTCCTTTTTCTCATTTCTTCCCCATCTTCTCTCACCTCCCCCTCCCCTTGTGAATTATTGATTTGATCAGGTGTGTTAAATTAGTCACTCGGGATTATGTACAACATGAATATTAATTGATCGACCAAAGTCCCAGCTGCTGTTTTCCAATTTTCCAGACTGTCGAGCTTCTCTCTGGAAGCTAAGTGACACGCTGAGCCGCAGAAAGACTTTAGCGTCTCTGTCAAGTGTTTGGATGCAGTGTGACACTATTTACAAACTCTCGTCCAATTTTTATTTTTTTGTTTTGTGGCCTGTCCGATTTATCACTTAGCCAACATAATCTGCCGATATCAGATATTGAGAAACTGCTTTTACTTTAGTTTCTTATTTCAGCTTCTATATATTTGTTTTTTTTATTGTGTTTTCTTTTTATTTATAATAAAGTTCATAAATCGATATATCGAGCCTAAATTACTTATTTTTTTCAAAGGGGTTTGATGACAGGTATCAATACCAATGTTTTTTAAAGACATATATTATTTAACATATATGTCGGTATTTTAAATTTTACTCCCGAATATCGGAATCTGTAAATCCCTCAGGCTCTACAACACCCTGATATGATTCATAAAGTTTTGTTGCTCAGAGAGTTATCAGCAGCGACATGTCTAGATTTCTTCAGTAGCCTCACATGTGGCGGCATCATCAGTCCAGACGGGGCCCGCCGCTCTCCAGGGAAGAGAGGCTGCGCCAGACTGAGCCAATACTCACCTTCCCTCTTAATGGACATCAGCCGACTTAAATAAATTGAAAGCACTGAGGTAGTAATGTGGACACACGGGCGCTCATTGTTGGAGAATTACCCCAGACTCCCATGCAGCAAGATTCAATGTCCCTCGACAATTACCTCGGCCGTGTGATTTCAAGATCCTATATGTGATACTCGCCCCAGTAGGAGGTAATTGGATTTTGTTCTCGTTGTGGATTTACTCTCTCGCATGTCCCCTGCTCCATATATAAATGTTCATTGAGTAGCAATCATGGAGAGCGTTAGAGGAGAATCAGAGATGTATTATGATGATGTGACACCGGGCTCAGGGTTTGATAGAGCAGAACTACGGACGATCAGAAAGATTAGTTTTTGTGATCTTCCTGTTTTACGTCTTTGTTTCTTTCCATTTGATCTGGTTAGTTCTTGTTTTTTCCTTAAAAGCTTGAATCTTTTTTGTGTTTCTCATGATTATCCAGTTAAAAGCAGGTGAATGCTGGGTTTTATTGCTGCTGACCAAGAGGTCCTAAATGGGAATTTATTATTTCAGCAGATGATATTTTGGCAGAGGAGGACCAGTGCAACCACTCTGGGCCAAATCTGAGAAATCTCACAGAAGTACAAAGAGACAAGGTTCAAGATATAAGGTTTTGAACTCTTTCCAAAGTTATCATCAGGTAATTAGATAACCTGAAGAATGTCATGTTGTAAATCTAAGGAAAAGCCACCACCTTTCTTCGTTAAGTTGCTTTTAATGTGACAGTCGCACCATACACTACATATTCATCATTTCTGATTCCTGCATTGCGCCTCCCGTCTATCGCAGACTTGTGAGAGCCAGCGTGAAATTAAGACTGAGAAAGACTGAGATGCCGGTGAACTCCAGGTCTAGCAGGCACGTTTCATTTATTGGAGCACAGTCAAAGAAAAGGAGCACTGAGCTGATCTTTGATTAGCAATGACTGTGCAGTGAATTGGACAGCTGGCATATCCCCTCCTCTCATTCAGCCTGGTTCAGCAGAAAGCGCTCTGAACTCGGAATTAATGAACTGATCTTTGATTTATATCCTGACCTCACCGAGTTGCAGATTTACAGCGCTAATACTGAATATCATCCACGGCCAAGCTTTGTGAAGTTGAGATATTGCAAGTTCTTTAAATACAGATACAGTTTGCGATACCTGGACTTTTGCGTATCTGCAGATTCCAAGTACCGTTCTGATACCAGTGCATTTAAAAAAAATAAAGGATATAACGTGTTGTGAAAGCTGTATGCTGCTAACCCTGTGTTGAAATGCTGATGGCCTTATTGTTTGGCCTGGCTGAGGTTAAACCCTGAATACCATAGAACTTCTTTTAGTCTCTAGTTTTATTCTCTTAGTCATAACTGCACAAATCATCAAATCTAGGAACACACAACAATCAGCTCACTAAGTTTCTCGGTTATCTTTCTTGGTTTGGGTTGTTTTTATCGAATTCATTGCTTCATTTGAATTTGGTTTCCAAAGTTTGTAGTTGCAGTTTGTACCTTTTCCCCTTTGTGCTCTTTTGTGTGATGGTTCGCATGTAGTACACGTTTTGCCGTTTTACTCTGGCAAGAGCTGTTTGAAGAAGAAGAAGAAGAAGAGGTGATTTCCCCTAAAAGAAAATTGCAGTTTTATCTGGGTAAAACGTATACTTTAAAGATGATGGGTACTTAGATATATGCGTACTTGCCTGACCCGGGATTTTCTGCAATATATGGGAGGCATTTCTGATGTTGGTATGGGAACATCTCTATTTTTTAAACAGGCTGCTTGGCAGGACACTAATTGTGCAAGAACAAAAAATGTATGTTTTTAAAGTAAAGATCAAATCCCTATCCAGAGTGATACAGATGACAGAGGGCACTGAGGAGGTGAAGGAGAGTGCTCTGTAATGGAATCCATCTTTGATTCAGCTCAATGAGAATGAAAGGGAATGTGACACTAATTGTGCAAACAGAGCCATTGCATATTATGTATTTATTTCCACCAGTCTAGTTTGTGACTGCTCATTAAGAGGCGTTTGATACGGTTGGATGGGGTCCTGTAGGATAATGAGGTATTTACAGCGGATGTGTCTGCTGCCGACTGTTCTGCTGCAGTAATTCTGTTACAGCCTCATAATTAGTTAAGAGACACAGATGAGTGGGAAAACCTACATGGCTCAAGATGGACTTAGTCCTGAGGCTCAGGATACAGGTCTTACTCTGGTTAGTGAGCTTCACAGTGTCTTTCCATGGCTTCTGTGATGTGGGACGTGATGATGAGACATTGGCTTATTAATAGTCAAACTGACAAGGACTTTGTTATGTATGGGACAATTATAATTGGTTAATTAGTTCTTGAAGCAATAAAAAACCTGGCTCGAACAAAAACCAAATAGAAAATTATCATTATCAATTTACCAAAAGTGATGTTCGAAGGAATAACACACAATTTGTATTCAGATGTATGTATTACAGGCTTACTTTACTGATAAGCACTACTTCAGATAGTCTAGATAGAAAAATCAATAAATCAGATCTTTAAACAACCTGTGCGCTGTTTGCTTTGGTAAATCCAGGTTAGTGTATCTGATGATACTTGACAGGATTTATTGAACAAACTGGTCAATTGACAAAATGGCTAAATTGATCAGAAATGTTGATCTTCTTGCTCAGAATCAATTCACACTGTAACAATTGATGTTCATGCTTTTGATTACAGCATACGCCTCAGTTTTGTCAAATTAATCTGCTCGTAAAGATAATCAACAGAGGAGTTATTTGCTGTTTCCTCCACAGTGTTTCCTCCAGCAGTGGACAGTTAGCCAGACATATGGGCAAGGTCACCGCAGCCGTACCCTCCCATGAGCTGCCAACCTGTTCATTAGGACGGCAACATCTGTGCCAACTACCACTCACAGAAGTGCAGTCATCACCCTCGTGCATTGTTCTCTTAATCAAACAAACAAACTGTGTGCACATTCTCAACCAGTTGCGATCATCTCTTTCTCATACCTGAACAGATCTGAAAGATCTTTTTGCTGGATTCAGAATCCCAGGTTGAGACTTGGCGATCACCTCTCATGTCTCCACTGGTACGTTGGCCTGCAGCCGAGTTATGGAGAGCGACTGCAGAGGTGACAATTTGTCATTGACAGGGTTTGATTGATTGCGTATGCCAGCAGCCGCGCAGGGCTGGTATCTGAAACTAATTGAATGTAATATCAGGGAGATAGGAGAGGGTGATGACAAACGAGCAGCCTTGTGAGATTGTTTAAAACCTATTGTACACATTATCCCTCTTTAACAGTTGCTCTTTCCCAGCCTGCCTCTGAACGGCCGGCTCGGAGAAATGATTACTATCTTTATAGATCACAATGGCCAGCACTCATTATCTTATTTAGCTAAGGTGCTCTGTAGCTGGAACAGACATAGACCATTTCCCTTGGAAAGATTTATTTCCAGCACCAGGAGCAGGTTCTGGCACTCAGTGATAGTGGAAATCTTAATGTCACGAACGCTGTTTTGCCAGCAGAGATGAAGGCGCCGGCTAAGCTTTTCTTGCAAACCAGGCAGCTGCGTAGGAGAGACGGGGATTTATTTTGGTGAAGGACTGTGTTTGCTCAGTCATGCAGCACTGACGAGCGCTGGGGCTCAGGGGTTTGGATTGGGGAAGGGGAGGATGGGTCAGAGGGTGGAGGTGGGACCAGGCATGGAGCTCGGAGGCTGGGGGTGGGGAGAGATGCTGCACTCAGGATGCTGCTTGGCCCTCAAAAGCCATCTGGCCGTCACCCTCTCCCCGCACCCTGAGGGAGGGTGAAGGACAGGTGGCAGGGGCTGGTGGGATGGCCTGGACTTCAGCTACGGGGGCACACGATTGGCCAGTTGGGTCGACTGAAACATTGACCCATCAGATAACGGAGGCCTGCTCAGCTTCCTGTCAGGAAGGACATCCTCCATGACCCTGGATAGAAATCTCTCATTTTCAGACCATCTACAGGATAACGCATCTGCTGTTCATTTTCAGTTTGACAAATTTGTTCGACAAAGATCATTTCTAATTAAATCATCAACTATATCAACTATAGAATAGTTAAATAATAGGACTCATGTTTTGTTTATTTAATAATTGCTTAGCAAGAACACACTTTGAAGAATCATTTCCACCTAGTGGCCAAAATGAAATGGCATTTAAACGAGACATCAGTACATGACATTCATAAAGATTGAAAGTGTAGTGTAACAAAATAAAATATATTTTTAAATTGCATGAGCAGGCGTTCAGGAGTTTTCTACTCATATCACGATACACAGCTGAATTTGAACTGTACATCAGCAGAGGTCAAGTTTTGCACTATATGTGTGTGACACGTCTATATGGCTGGAGAAATTGTGTTGTCAGTAACACGCTCAGCAGGGTGTGAGATGGTCCGGCTGTTCTGACTCACACAACGTGATAAAGCCTGTCTGGGGGTCAGTGGGCAGGGGAGGTGCTCGGCCGGTGAACAGGTGCTTCAGCTCGCTCCTGTGGCGATGGGATTTCCTCTGCGCTGCGCTCATTGCATCAATACACAAACATGCACATCGAGAACAAGACGTTTTAATAATTTGAGCAGGTGGCTGTGAATTGGAAACAGTCTTAATAAATTAAACACTCTTTTATCTTTTCGGTGTCATTTCACTGAATAATGAGGTTATAATTAAAGCTGAGAAGCAGCGTTTGTCATATCAGGGGAGAGCTTATTTTAAAACTGCATGCCTAACTCCTATCAGACGTCAGTGCTGCACCCATTTTCACTGTTATTGTAATAGGTTCTTGCCAGTGGATATATTTTTTATATTATGAGGCATTCTTTTACTTTTTCATTTGAATCTCATAAAAAAATTAAATCACATCAATGTGCAGCACCTGTTAGTATAGCTGCAGGCTCAGTTTGTATGTGACTGGAATAGATAGAAAGGAGAAGTCTCTAGATTAAAAAACAGCAAAGGGTCTCAGGCTGCATCGACACTACATTTTCACTTGAAAATGTGTCCACATGAGCAATTTTGGTTTCAGATCAGTTTTAATCCCCGGCGTCATAAACTCGTGGACACCAGGAGTCGACGTGGCAGAGTTGATGTGTTTTAAAAACAAATATATATTAGTCTTTATAGTCGTTTGCTGCTGTGAACACATGCAACGTCTTGACTTAATATGAGTTCACTTACTTTGTTCCAGGACGACAGAGACTTTATCTTGTGTCTGCAGTTAATGTACGTGTGTGGGTGCAATAGAGGGATTGTGTTAAAGACCATTTGTTGCAGCTTCTGCACATTATGATTTCGTCAATCCCTTCCCTTTATCTTGATCCTGGAAAATATGGTCAGAATTCAATTTTACACACCAGGGATTTTCCAACCGATGGCAAAGGATGAGGGTTAAGAAAAGGTGCTGTTTTTTCATCTGTAGCCTCGAAAGCGGAGCTGGAGGTTCTTCAGCCAATTCCACTCCCACATAGACACACACTACACAGCCTCTTAACCTTAACCCCGTCTCCATCTTGGTGTAAATCCGCCACATCTAGAGAGGAACTCGAATGGTGAAGGGGAGCAGAGGGAGGGGGGACAAACTTTCTCTACATCAGCCTCCTTTGTTGCAAGAAAAAGACATTTCCACCGTGTTTTGTTCAGTGAAATATTGCTGGACACTTTTTGCCTTTAGGGCTGGAGAAAACACAATTGGCACCGGGATGATGAACAGTGGGGCTGAGGGGATAGGAGGCCTTTTCTTTGTTGCCTTTTTCTACTGAAGGAAAATTATATTTTTCTTTTAGCTGTTGCTCAAAATGTGACATTTTTTTTGGTAAAAGAATCAAGAACCATGGCACAATGGGTTCATATAAACCCAGGTAACAGCACGTGTGTATGAGTGATAATTGAATCTTTATGAAATCCATGCTCAACCGTTGTCGCACCTTTGTTATCACTGCAGGTCCATGAGATCATTGTTGAGATACTTTATGATTCTATGGAGGGATTAGACCTTCACGCTTCTTTTATCCTCCTGAATAAATAATTCTCTTTTATTAATAGTACAGATTTTTCCACCGGTGTCTCCTCCGTGTTTAATCTGCTGAACACAAAATGATAAATCAAACAAAGATTTCCTGTCTCCTGCACCTTCCCCCAGTCTTTCTCCACTTTCCCAGACACCGCTGTGGGTTTTATCTGCATGTCGATGTCAGTGCGCTGCAAGAGACTCAATGTGGTGTCGAACTGTGAGATGGAGCTATTTATGACCATTCCCCACCTTTCCAACACCTCTCGACGTCGTCCATCTTTACAGTCTATGGTCTTTACTCTTTGGTGTGATTACTGTTGGCAAATAAGGGAATGCTGCACTAATTCACCCCCTCTGTTGAACTAGAAGGAATCAGATGCTCTTTGTGGTTTAGATCAATGAAATAGGTGAATGTGTATCTTAAAGGAAATGGGGCCTACATTGCATTGATTTTGGCAGTAAAATCACTTAGTACATTTAGTTAATGTTTAACTCCTATTGCAAAAAAATCAAGATAGTGACGATCTTTTTTAATTATAGGCTTCTGATCTGTCTCTGCAGCCAATTTAATGAGGCCTTGCTCAGAATTGAACTGTTTTGCACACAGCTTGCAGACGTGAACTCTTGTTCCTACTACAAATTACAGTTGATTAAAATGTCCCTGCGCTCTGACAGTATCTGTGTTTCACATGTGATAGTAATGGCTCATTATACCACTGGGATATTTGATATTTTTATCACAGTGTTCCTGGATATATTCAGGATCTGGGGTCTCAGATCCCTGGGGGTCGTGTCGGGTGCTGCCTCAGCACTGTTTTGGAGGGTGGTGCTGCTGCAGACATGCAGCTGTAACTGAGCCTTTCAATTCCTCTGAGAGCACTAAGCTTCGTGTTGGAACAGATGTTTTTCATGTGGCTCTGTCTATAGCAAAAGCAGAATCAATATTAATAAAGGGCAGCTGGGATGACAGGTGGGTCAGGGTTTCTATTTTGGTTAAAAGAGGAAGCTCGTGAAGAAATGATTATGAGCAATAAATCTTTTTATGGTCTTGAGTTGTCCAATATTCGTTCTGTTATGTGTGTTACATTGGAAAAAAACGAAGTATTCAAATGGGTCAGAAGGTCTTGAATTGAAATTCCTTTGTTCTGTCTTCAGAAAACCAGTAGTGCTGCAGGTGAATTTTCTTAAGCTGTTTAATCCTCAGGCTGTGTTCATGATTTGTGCTTTTAGAGGTTTAGAGATTTGTGTGAAGTTTGATGCACTGAATACAAATGAGGCATAAACAGACCATTTATCTATTAGCCTGCCCCAATTAACGAAGGACTATCTGTCTTGGCTTTTATCACGTTGGTTTCTCTTTAGTAGGTTGAACTGTTTGAATTCCAAATAGGTTTTGGACATTTTTTACCAGCAGTGTTGCACATGTCTGCAGTCTGTAGTTCCATGTGTGAGATATTGGGAGTAACACTACCAAAATAACCCTATGTGTATAATTAACACCTGCCGGGAAGCTTAAAGGAAAATAGTTTCACACTTTGCTACCTCCAAAAATGTGGATTAACAGAAGAATGATAGATATTTTTCGGCTAAGTTATTCAAGAACTGACTTCAAATGCTTTAATTCATATATTAAACTATCCATTATCTATACTCTATATCCTATGAGGGTTGGGGGTGGAGGTCATGTCAACAGCAGTTGGTCCTAAGAGATCGTGCCATCCTCATATATAAATGAGAACAAAAATGTATATTTTGTCAAGAATCAGACCAGGACATGATGTGGGGGGGGGGTATGGAAGCCTTGGAATTCAACGTGTATTAAATGATATGACATTCTGCAAACGCTGCCCCCTATGTGAGAGAATAGGGAAACCAAATAGCCACATGCACACGCAGCTCACTAGGGTCACCACAAGGCTGTATCCCTGTTACCTTAATCCAGGCCACCTCCCTCCCACCTCCTCCTCTCCAAAAACAACCCCCATTCTAGTATCACTTACACACATAATCAATACAGGCTCTCTCCTGTTATTGATCCGTGTACTGTGTATACACAGCTGCTGAGCCCAGACTGTGGCCTCCTGCCTGGAATCAAGAAGCCAGAATAAGACACTTGATCACCTGCACCTGGTTCTCCTCAGTCCTCTCCGTGATGCATCGAGCTCAGGCAGATGAAAGCAGAATACACACATCAAAGACTCTTACTTTATACACGGAACATTGATCAGTATTGTCGGAGAATCTATTTGTCGCAGGTCAATGACTCTCTTTCACCACGCAATGAAGTGTACTCTTGAATTGTAACTGGAAGTCTATACAGAGACTGATGATTATTGACTTTTTGATTAGATAACATAAAAATTAATGTTGTTTGTTTGAATGCAAGTGCCTTTCTCACTTGATAGTGGCTGCATGGACATCCATCAAGCAATGAAAGGAGGATTAATGGCTAACTATTTGGTAATAGTGAAGTTAATTGATTGATCTGCGGTTGAAAACCATCTGCTTTAAATTGGATGGCAACAAAAAACAAATTTATCTCATGATTTCAGAAATATCAGTTTGTCTGTAGCTTGCATATCTGTTCATCTTAACAGGCAACATGTGCTCTGCAGTAGCAGTTCCAGAAAAAAAGCAGCATTGACTCAGGCCAAGGACACCAGCCATCCCAAACAGGCAGGTTTAGAGAGGGCTCTACTCTAGAAAATGCAGATGTTTATTCTTTGCAAAGAAAGCTGTTGCTTCCCCCTCTAATGTGTTTTGGTCTAAATAAATGAAACTGTTGATGTGATTGTTGCTCACTCTGTGGCTGATTGCCTGGAGGCTTTTGTGGAGCTTGGTGATTGGAGTGAATATTGCCTGGAGATCTTTGCCTATAATGACAACAGACTGTAACTGCATCCATAGAATTCAATTACCTTTAATTTTACCTTCCCCACTTGGACATATTACCCTCTGTCAGAGCCAATCACTTTAATAAAATGAAATCAAATATGATGCCGTTTCCTCTGAATGATTCGTGCATAGATTGACCTGACTTTCCTCAGCGTAATGAAATTGATGAAAGCATCATATGTTTTTCAGGTGTGGTATTGACAGTATGTCATTCTTATAGATCAAAACTGACTCCAGGATTAGAGAAAATCAGTAGGTCTTGTAGGGCTTTTAATGGTGGCTGTATTCTTGTCTTGACGATTGGATTTAAATTGGTGCAGGAAAAAAAGATCACCGTCTTCCAACCACACAGCGTGACCCCCAAAGACTGGAGCTCAGCCCCTACATCAGCACTTTTCTTTTCTGTTCCCCCGCTCTCTCATCTCTCATGACTTTGGTTTCTCTTGTTAATGATTAAGGAGGAAGTAGAATAAGTCTGAGGGCGATTATTCACCTTAGAAATAAAATTATTCTGACTGAAAGGCAACCACATGCAGTAAATTCAAGGATGAGTGGAAAATACTCCCAGCAAATTAAATTAACAAGTTTGAATACATTGTCCCTTTTTTTCTGAAGGATGCTTTCAGAGAAAAATGTTTTCAAGGCTCTTTGCTTTCCAAGGCTTTTTTCAGGACGTCTCATTTATGCCTCCACTAAGGAGGTTATGTTTTCATTGTCGTCACTTTTTCTGTCAATCTCTTCGCAGTATTACTGAAACTACTGAGCAGGTTTAGGGCGTGAGTCAACGAAAAACTCATTCAATTTTACAGTAGATCCAGATAAACTTACACAGACTCCTGGTCAAACCGGATCTTACAGATGCTCTGTGTGCCCTTCAAGTCAGAGACAGTGACAGTTTCCAGGTCTTACCTTTCCTGCCTTGTTTTATTTCATTCCTTAATAAAATACAGTTGTTTTATTGAAGCTGATGAGGAATTTGGCTGCATTCATACCAACAATTGGATCAAATCTACACAGCCTCCTCTAAATAAAAGGGATTATTTTCGAATCAGACTTGGCTTCTGTTGCAACACAATTTAACATCATGAAGCAACATGTTGCGTTGGCCATCATACATGTGGCAGGAAGCATCCCAGCATATTTTCACATGAATGGTTTTAAGTATTGTCTTTAGTCACTGTATTAGTTAGACTGGCTGGATTGGTTGTGTAGCTGTACCTCATCCTCAAGAGTTTAGACACTTTGCTCCCCTGCGCTGGCTTTATTGGATTTTTGTGTAAGGTCAGGATTATGTGTTTCACCTCACCTCACAATGTTGCTGTGGAGCCACGATCAGATTAAAGTGGCTAATAAGACTCTTCTCCTTTCCCAACCCCATACACACCTGTGCTGAGGTGGTAGTTCCCATCACATCTGAAGGCAGAGGTGCTTGTGTAAGCACTTCAGCAGGGGTCACCCAACGTGGGACTCAAGGACGTAACGGTAATCTCAGCTGTTAATAGGACTCATAGGGAGGGAATGATAGGCTAAGAGTGGGAAAGCACTGTAACCTGATAATGGCCACTTATATGCACCACAGGGCATGTGCACACACACAAACACACACACACAAACACAAACACACACAGAAAGACACAAATACACATATTTTGCCTTTATCTGTAGCATCTGTGCTGTACGGTTGTGTTCTCTCAACACCGTCGTCTCATTAGGAAACACTTTAAGTGAAGCTAAATGCTCTAAGCCTTTAACCTTTCATTCTGATTTGACATTCAGAGGTTACAGAAGCATGTGTGTGTGTTCATGTATACAGTGATCACAGTCAGTGGGGATCAATGAAGAGCGGATAAGGGCTCTAATCAATACCCATCAGAGTTCCGCTGATCAAATATTTATCCAGGAAGAGAGAGGAGAATAGACTCCCTGTCTGTCTCCCTGCTTTTCTGTTGCAGGTCTGTCTGCACGCTCCAGGCTTCACTGTCTCTGTAACAGGAGTCAACCTCAGTGTCTCTGTTGACACAGATGCTGAAAAGGAAAAGTTGTTTTCAACTTTCTCTATCTTGGATCGGCGACTGTGACTTGTTGTGTGGAGGTGACGTGAGGAAGAAGTGTGAGAGCAACGTTAAAGAAGTTGAAAATAGTCATTTGTTTTTAGAAGATGCATCTTCAATTTCCTGCCAAAGTGATGACCAATGAGTGACAAGAGCTTCTGGAAAAACAATCTGTTCTGCTGTCTTCGATTTCATTGTGGTCGCTCGCACGTCCCGTCTCCCTCTTTGTCTCCGTCAATTTCCTTCTCTGTGTCTTCTCTTCTGTCTGAATTGGTAGAGACATGCTTAGTAATAAGTCATGTATGAATATGTGACTTTCCAAACCCTTTAACCTGTAGGTTAATCATCATTTTATACCTTCTCTTTTAAATCTTTTCTTCTTTAATCTCACATGATGACCATTATTTAGTTCTTTAAAAACCTTTAATGTAGTGGATGACTCACTGTCACATATCGATCCAACGTGTATTTCTTCACCTTTGGTCTAATTCATTTGTATTATCTACATTCTTATTTAAAGCTTCGTCGCTCAGCCGTCGACTGCTCTGTTTTGTCAGGCGGAGACAAACACATTAGCAGCTCCTCCGCAAACAAGATCCATCCAAACAGCTCATGATATAACCATGTAAAAACATGTTAATTTATTGTCTGTTGGGAGGCTTGTGTACCTCGTCTCCGTCACCAGGGGGAAAAGGATTACTCCAACATCTGAGGATGGGAACGTTGGACAAGGTATTACAGGGCGACTCTGTTATCCTGCTTGTGGTAACGGTGCGTGTTTATCGTGTTCTTCTGCCCACCCTTCTACATCTCCAGCAGGTTTAATGCCATTTGAGTTGTCAGGTTCAGGGGGTTAATTCGCCGCTTGTGTTTTCTCTCCCATTGAGCGTCTCCTTCCAGCTGTTTCGGCTATTGGCAGGCGGCTCCTAAAACTCTTACATCAGCCCTCGCTGGCTCGCTGAACTGTGGAGCTGGCAAAAGCGAACGGTGAGGGGAGGAGGTGCTGCAGGAGGTGGTGCCGGGCGGCTGAGGGTTTTTTTTTTTTTTCCTGTAAAGAAGACCCCCTGTAGCTGCAGTGATAACACGATGATAGTATGTGACTGAGAGGCAGAGGAGCAGGGTACCTCGGTGCAGTGTGGAGCAGCAGATAAGACAAATAAAAGCAGCATGTTTGGAGAGGTGTGTATTTGAAGTGGTTGAGTGGTGCAGAACATACAGACTTGGAATGTGTACGAAAGCAGCTGGTCATTTTATGTGTGTGTTTGGGCCAATGTGCATGTGTGTGCGTTTTCAAACCTCAGTAACAGTACAGAACAGACAAAGCAAAAAAATCCAGCAGCTCCACCAATTTTTTCCATTTTCTTTGTCTACTCTTTTCTTTCTTTTCCTACGTGATGCAAATTAATGTCCTCCATCTTAATGAAGGTAACATTAAAAATGCAGAAAACATATGTTAAGAGCCCAACAGATGATTCCTGCTCTGGTATTATTGATCTTTAATGGCTTGCTGCATATTTCTTGTATGTGGTTATATATCAAGATCACAATATCAAACTGTATTGGGTATTATTGGGTTTTATGACCAGTGGAAAAGAGGCTGAACAGTGAAACATAATAATTGTAAAAATAATCTAGTTTGAGAAACGTTTTAAAATCTATATTCTTTTATGTAACGTGATTATCTTAAAAATAAACATTGGCCAATCTCTTTTTAAATAAGCTTGAGCTCATGGATACAGGTCTGGCCTCATATGTTCTCTGTGATATTTCTGTCTTAACAGGAAAATGTTTTTAAGAATTGTGTTGTGAACCATCACAGTGGATTTGTGTCTGATGTGGTTGTTTGTCTTTCTTCTCAGTCTCGAACTCTTCCTCTTTCCGCCTCTTGACCTCCTTCCTTCACCTGCTTTTTTCTCCCCTCCGTGTCATCCTCTTTGCCTTAGTGGTTTTAACTGCAGAGCTGTGAATCCTGCTGGTAACTCCTTTAAAATCCCCCTTTCTGTCTGTTCCCCCCTCCTCTATCTCTGTCTCTCTCTGGAAATCTTTCGGAGTGAAGTGGAGGGTCACACTGAGATCAGTGACATCATGTTTATGATGGGGACTAACATTTGTATTTCCAGTTGAATCAAGTTGTTGTCGAAGGCCATAAAGGCAGAGATGATCTCAGAACAAACAAAATCTAAATCTATAAGTGATGATATGTTGTATGTAGAAGATGGAAAATTATGTCACCCAAAAAACAAAATATCCACGATCATATGTTGGGATACTGATGCTCTATTGCCATTAATGACGTAATGAGGATTTTCATTGTACTCTGTAGAAACTATGATATGACAGGACACTCATGTTTTTATTAGTTAAAGTTCATTATGTTCCCCTGCCAGATTCTATTATTCTATTGTATTACTCTCTTCTCTATTATTACATTCTGCTTTACTCCGTCAGGGTAATTTCCCGTTGTCACAGCCTGACAATTGCATTTGTTGCTGTGAAGGTGCGGATCGTTTGTAATTGTGCCAATCAGGCTGAGCCTATTTTCCATACAGCACGTGAGCTCTGTTAAACCACAAAAGTAGAGAGTATTTGTTTCCCTGTAACTAAGTGCTGCAAAGCCTCATGGAGAAAGCACTGATTTGTCTGTTTCTGTGTTGGAGCACTGCATTGAGGTCATTTCGGGCTGAAAAGCACCTGTCAAAAAGTGAAGACTTTGCCTCATCCAGAATGCAAATTAGGCTGTTTGTGTGTTTGCACATCTTAATTTAGACGACCATAAGCACTTTTGACTGAAGGTTAACATAGATTTGGATGCCAAGCCTGCAGGCAGCTGAGTTTCAGCTGTTTTGGACTGATGCAATATTCACCGGAGAGGATGGGAGTATTGTATCCTCCCTGTTAGTGTATTTGTGTACAGTTGTGTGCTCGCATAAATGTGTGTCTGTATGTGTGTATATAAATGTGGTGGTGTGAAGAGGAAGAAAAAGCTCATTTATCACAACATGCTCCGGAACCTTCCAGGGGTCAGCTCGCTGTCCAAGTCTTCTCTAATGAAGAACGCAGCTGAGCCAATCAGGGCTCGCCTCCAATGAGGTGGCCCCAACTGCCAGCCAATCGAACGTGTGAGGTTCAGCCGAGCGACAGGCAGAATTGATGAGAGGAGTAAGTCCCGGTGAAGGATCGCCGCAAGCTGCCGGAGATATCACTACGCCGGCGCTGAGGAACACTCAGCTCGGTGGAAATGCAATAAAGCCTGAACCATATCTCACCGTTGGGCGATGTGTGATAACAGTGTTATAGTGGAGGATGGAAAATAGCCCATTGAAATGCAGTGCGACTCCAGAGCTCTACATTCAGAGCAATGAAAATATATACATATTATGATATATAATATATATAACCTGTCTATGGTATTACCTCTTGTTACTGAATATTCTCTAACAGGGTGAACAAGGAGCAGCTCAGACGATTAATGAAATCATTTCAGTGCAGGTAGATACACACCAGGACCTCTGCTGTCGATATTAGCAGAACACAGATTACAGTGCGGCTCCATGGTTCATCCTGAGGGAAGATCCACACTATGGTGTTTTAAAACAACTGGGTAACTGAAGGATAATTTAAATCTGCTGCTTTTACTTTGCAGTTCTTGGTTTGGTGCTTTATCTCTCCTGTAAACACTTTTTATCGTGTAAGGTTTAAGACTCGTGAGACTCTCCATTTTGAATTATCAACGCGAGATATGAACATCCGTATGACAAATGTCTGCGTCTTTACCATAGACTGTAAATAAAGATGGATAATATGGCAGCTTCCCGAAAGTGAAGCCAAATCACCTGATTAAAATCCTGGATGAGTGATCCTTTTGATTTTTCCCTGTTTTTATTGTTTCTTTCTCTTATGAGAATCTGTGGTCTCCTGTTGGAGGGAGTTTAATGTTATAAAGATTGTAAACCCTACACTTAAGTGTTGATCTAGATAAACACGACTTTAAAAAAAAGCTGGAAGATTTATGTATGTACAGAGAGTGTGATCTTGACATCTGTTCTTCATGCTCTGAGCATAACAAAATGAATATAAATGCACCCTCCTTAAATTACAAGGATCCCGGTTGATTTGTTTTCACTGACTTCACATCACAGCGGTTTCTTTGACATGATTGATGGCTGCTGGTTTTGGGGCCTTGACCAAAGATTATTGGACCATTGCATCTCTTATCATTCCTGTTTTATCAACTCGCCGTTTGTCTGGATAAAGATGTCGGTAACAGAAAATAACTTCTCAAGGATTTAGGTGTTGTTGACTTGCAGTAAAAGTATGTCAGGGGAGCAAACTCCACTAATTGTTTCCTCACAGAAACTTGGCCTCATTTTACAAGAGCTTTCACAACGAGGGGTTTACAGGCTTTACAAATGAGCCTGAGATGAACAGTCTCTGTGGTCGGATTTATTTTTGGTAGTCTTGGTTTTATGTTCTGTAATAAGTCACTGATTTTAATGAATGAGTCACACACTTGTGTTTGCTGAAGTTAGTCCAACCTAATCCCCTGGTATTTTATCAGTTCATCAGAACATTGCAGAGCTGGTGAAGCAGTCGTCGTATTAGAGAGAGCAGGTGAACAGAACATTTATCATTTTCTAAATCTGGATGCTGCTTATTAAAATAGGACTGAACCAGCTGACAGATTGTTTTCCAAACTGTGACCCTGTCCATGCATTTTTAATTGTCTCTGAGGGGCAATTTGTCTCACGATAGTAAGTATAAAGTAGTAAATAAATAAGTAAGAATGATAAATATAGGACACAAATACACAGATATTCAGTGGGAGTCGTGAAATATATAAACAATGTGACCTACAGCTTGTTTAAAAACCCAACAGCTGATAGGACAAATACATTTAAGTATCACTTAGGGACGCTTCCCTCTCAGCATGATGTGTGCTGATGATGCTTGTCTTGTACTTGTACTTCTATTTGCCGGGCATGAGACGCTCTCCAGTTGTAGAAGTAGCATCGGTCAGAAAGTCTGAACGAGCCCAATAAAGGATTCTTTGTCTGATCTGACCAGAGGTTAGAAAATATTTTGGTCAGGCAGTGACCTGATGCACATTTCTCACCTGTTATCTTGATTCGGACTAAACTGAAAAGTGCAAAGGTCCAAACACGGTTCACTTCATAAACAGTTTATGCCTGTGCTGATAGAGTACAACAATCTCCCCCAGTCTGATGTTATTAACTAAAACTCAGAGACTGTGTTGTCTCTTTGACTTGGTTAGAAATTAAAACAAATTCCTTCATGCTGTAGTTGTCGAACAGTCGCCTCTCCTGTCACTGGATCAGTTTTGTAATATGAGATTCTGGAGGAGAGAAAAAGTGCATTGAACTCTGATGATATCGATCAAAGACCAGAGGTGCTGTCGCCTGTTGATGATGGATGAGGTGAAGAGAAGCGTTCATCAGCGAGCGCACAGATTACTCCTCCATCCTGAGACACCTCTCTCTCTCTCTCACCTCCCCAAGTGAGGATCCATCACTCTACCTCTGCCTATCACGGTGTCTCCTCACAGAAATGTTTTGTTTCTATTAAGTCCATTTTTATATATATGTATATCTATATACACACACAAGAAGGCACTCATGTACAATACTGTTTATAGGGGTCACATATCTCTGCCCCCTGACCATCAATCAAACACACCATGAAATTGAAGTGTCACCAGGAGAACAGATCTTATTCAAACTAATTCCCTAACACATACATGTACAGCCATGTAGATAGTATGGGACGGGGGTGGCATCATATAGTCCCACCAGTGGCCCGCCCACCCACAATTCTCCACAACAGAGCATTTTGTGATGTTGAGATAAAATTATCCTTCTTTTTCCGATGAGGCTCTTCAGGGCGTTCTCACGTCATGCTGACATCAAACAACGAGTGGAGGAGAGATTGATGGCTGGTGTTGAATCACCCTGTTCTTTATGATCAGACACAAACCAGATGAGGCAGGTTCGGAGAGAGAGGTTACAGAAGCAGTTGGTGAACTTAGTTAACCCCTGAAGTTAACCATTAAAAACAATGCTCTGGTAGGTTTTTCAAGGGCTGATTGGTTGGGGGTGGGGGCTTCTCTGATCATATTTTTCTGTAATAAACTAATAATGATAATAATAATTACAAAATATATTATAATATATATTTATAATACACAAATTATCAGTT
This sequence comes from Paralichthys olivaceus, assembly GCF_024713975.1. Taxonomy (NCBI): domain Eukaryota; kingdom Metazoa; phylum Chordata; class Actinopteri; order Pleuronectiformes; family Paralichthyidae; genus Paralichthys; species Paralichthys olivaceus. The sequence goes on from NC_091093.1 coordinate 27,059,576, forward strand.
CTTCCAACTGTAGATTTGAATGTTTATTTTTTATTGAACAAGGTCGACAGGATCCTCTTTGTCCTGTCAAACATTGACTAGTGTCTCACTAGATATCAGTCTTAGGTTTATTCTCTGTAGAACCTAATATTTTAGTTGTGTCCGTCCACACTGAAATCTTCAGATCCCAATCCATCAGAGTGACATCGAACAACGAAGAAGGTTCATAATATTTCACCAGCAGCTGGTGTAACAGAAACATTAAACCACATAACTCTCGTACTTCCGGACAAAATCCTGATCTCGTCTCTTCCTCTTGACGTTCTACAGAGAAGCTGCACACGCATGTACACGTTATTCACAGAGAGAGGGACACTTTACACGGAAGCCACCCACATCAGCGTTTCTGTCATCTGGTTCCCTGAGGGTAATGGCTGTCGACATATAATCCTCAACTCTCTTTAAAGGCCCAATACCCAATTCCTGATTTAAAGTTTAGAGCATGACATTCCTGCAGTGTGCTCCATTACACTTGTCACTAATCATGGGAATCACGGCTTTAGGGGGCAGCTTCGCTCACCGCAAATCCTACAGCTGATGATGCAATCAGAGGCCAAGCAGTGGCAAGAAGACCTCAATTCAACCCTGAGACCTTGACTCATTCTCTCAGTCAGAAAATACAGAGAAACTTTGAAACCAGCAAAGATAACGTTAGAATTTCAAAGCAGGAGAACTAAAGTTATAGACTTTGAATCCGGTGTTTGGTTGGTGCTGCTGCTCCTCGTCCAGCGGTGACATCAAAACCTGTAGAATTCATGTGTGAAGTAGATTACAATACGTTTAAAGCTTGATTAAATAGGAATTGAAATTCTAGTCCGATTACAACTCATAACTGATGCTGTCATTCCCCCCACTGCCCTTTATCTACTTTTCCCTTCGTTATTATATCCAGAATTAATATTTAAACCTTTGATGCCTTTTTTAGAAATTAAGAAAACAGCTAATTGAAGTAGGGTTAGATAAGAGAGGGAGTGAAGGACCCCAAAAATAAATTACAGCTCTTGAAATAACTCTCGCACGACACAGAGCAGCAGCCTGATGAAGTGTCTTTAGTGTCTGTGAGTGGAGTTTCCCTGTGAAGTGTCTGTGTGAGCAGTGACAGAGGCTCCCAGAGGAATCAGTATCAATAGAAAACTCCAGGTTTAATTTGAGGTTCATGGGGGGGTATTCAGTTCAGGACTTGTTTTTTTAATGGTACCAATCACCTGATACTCTTCACAGACCTTGTTAGTCCCTATGAGGCACATTGTGATTTTTGAATATGGGCTGTTTAAATAAAATGTAATTGATTGACTGCAGACAACATTGTAAAATGTTTACACTATATGGTCTTTAAAACAAGACACAGGCCTCTAAGTTAAATTTAATTTGGCATCAAACAGGAAACCTCATTTTCACTGAACTGGACAGCAGCAGCAGCACAAAAAAAAAAAAAGATTTGCCACTGAGGAGTTTAAGATGAAGGGATGAAGGATGGAGGGTTGAGAGTTTCCTCTTTCGCCGAACACAAAAGCAGCTGATTTCACCTTTGGCCAGTGAGAAGGAACTAATCGTTAAAATCAGCAGGCACAGATTGTGGATGGAATAAAACCCTCTCAGCCCTCATGTAATTATTCTTCCTCAGACAGACGTAGCCTTTCTCAACACACACGCTCAGTATTAACACAGGGACATTGTCTGACCATATAACACCAGCATATTTGAATATTAATGAGCATTTTGTTATTCCATATATCAACTCCAGCCACCTTCTGCACCTCAGCAGCGATGAATGAATAAATGGATATGTAAATAAATGGATGTGAGGTAAATGGAGTCAGAGAAGGGAGAGGCAGGAACTGTGAACGTTCCAAATTGATTTCTGCTTCCCCGTGCTTTACATCATTTACTCAGCTCAGGGAAGAGCTCATGAACCTTTGATAATCTCTCTCTCTCTTTGTCTTTTGTAGAAGATTTAGTTTGATGGTGCACTTTTTTTTTCTTTCTTTCTCATGCTTCAGGGCCTTTTGATATATATTTCACTTTTCTTCATATGCATTAAAAAACCTCAATATAAAGATGGACGACACATCACCACCTCAACCCCTTGTACAGAAATGAAGCTAATATATTATTGAGTCTGTGCAGTAGAGCTCTTGCAGTGAAACCAGGAGATTGACGTCCCACTGATACACACTCTCGACCGATCACGAGTCAGTTATAGCGTTTTTATATGTCAAATGGAAACTTGAACATGAAAATGACGGAAACCATCTTTTTGAAACATTTATTTGACGCGTACTTTGGTTTTTGTCAACATAATCTGATTTTTACACTTTATTAATTAAAACATGTCAGTGAGTATTATTGAAATATGTCCTGCTCACTTACTATGATACAGAACATTAAGAACATGTTCCTGTGTGACAGTTCTTTTTCAGATTTTTCATATCTCTCCTTTTCTTTATAACCATCTCCTCTTTCATTCTCTCCTTTTCCTCCTCGTTTTATGGTCGAAGAAACGTCCAACAGATGAAATCAATAAAGAATCACAGCTTTCATCTTGAAGTTTTATACCTGCTCCAGCTGCTCAGGAGGTTTTTATATAAGCACAGGTGGTCTTGATATGGTCTTGACATTTTGCATTCTTGATGCAGATGTGCACCATGTATTTGTTATCTTAGTTTGCAAAAATACAGAAAACCTCAGGCTTCCTCATAAGCAGCTGTGAGAAGAAGAGGTGAAAAGAAATGCATCGTGTGGAACAAGTACAGCAGAGAGGTCAGGTTCTTGTCCCTGTCAATGATTTGTCAGTTTTATCAGATACAAAACACTGTGTTAAGCTTAGGTCGTAATTAGAGTCTGATACTGATATTAGAGAGTAAAAGATCTCTCATACCAATTTATTATATAAGACAATAATTCCCAAGATGTGGTCATCAAACCCTTGTGACAAAGAAATCGAGGCGTTATATTTTATAATTAACTTATAATAAAATAACTTTAAATAAAAAAGAAAACACAAATACAACCAAATATATAGAAAATTGAGAATAAGAACAATAAACGTAAAATCTTTTCTGTAGTTTATTCTAAAAAATAAAGTTTTCACATCAGATCTTTGGGTTATCATGAAGCCAAATATCTAAAGTTTTTATGCATCACTGCAACAGTTAGAAAATTACTTCCAATTCTCCAGGGATGTTTTAATGGCTAGTGTAAGTGGGTTTAACAAAGTCAGTACGATTACATCAGAGTTGCATCTGCAGTTTTTTCTTCTTGCTCATTTCACACATTTCTTTCTTCTTCCTGAGAATCATGTCTTCTCTTGTCCCACTGTGGGCAAGCAGGTGTGTTGAGACGGACCGCTCACTGTGCTGCCTCCTGGTAATTGGGGGTTAGGGTGTGTGTGTGCGAGTGATTTTTGAAGAGGCAGCATCCAGCAGAGGGGGGGAACACCCTGCTGCTGATTGACAAGGTCTGTGCTTTTGATGTGACTCGTAGCTTTCTCCTCTCACCATTTATTTTCTCTGGCTGTTCGCTGCGAGCCAGTTACAGAGTGAATATATGCTAATGAATGGAAATGCTCCTGTGTGTGTGTGTGTGTGTGTGTGTGTGTGTGTGTGTGTGTGTGTGTGTGTGTGTGTGTGTGCTGCAGGGCTGAGACGGATTGCAGATATGCGGCTGCTAATAAAGCAGCACAGAGCACATCTGTGTCACCTGTGTTCATTTCTTTCTCCTTATTTCTGGATCTGCTCTTCACTAACGGAAGCTGCAGAATAAATCAGGACTTGTTGTCTGACTTTGGTTATAGTTCTCAAACATTAACATTTAACGAGCACGTACTTGTTCATATAAGTAATCTTCTATAGATCTCAGGTGTGCTACCATTTTCATTTCCCCACCACAGCCACATCACAACTCGAAACGAGTAGTCGTACAGAATGAGCAGCCCAGGCAGCACAAGGGGCTTCCTGTGGAGGTATTGTTTATACCTCCGACTGGGAGAAGACCCCGGGGCAAATCCAGAACACGCATCTGGTCTGGTGACACCCCAGGATCCCTGAGGAAGAGCTCGGGGATGTGGTGAGGGAGAAGAATGTCAGGGCTGCTTTGCTTCTCCAGCTGCCACTAAGACCTCGACCTGGATAAGTGTCAAAAAATGGGAAGAATGAATGATGTTCCACGTGAACTCATCTGGGTCACGGGTTTGTCCGATGGCAGGGCTTTGTACTTGAGCACCGGCAGTGTTTATATTTGCTTCATGTGTGTGTATTTATATTTATACGTCTTTCTCTAACCAGCCCCATCCATCATGACATTACTGTCTTCCCTGTGGAAAATATCTCCACCCTCCTCTCGCCATCACTTCTCTTCCACAGGCGTTCACTTGTGCTCATGTTCCCATTTCTTTCTTTTTCTTTCCTTTTTTTTTTTTGCACTTGCACATTCATGTTTTGGAGACACACCCCTTCTTTCACACACTCACTCCCAACATCACGATGAACCAGGCGTGATCTGACTCCCCTGAAACACAGCATTCAATGCTTGTGAGGACATTTAATTAGATAACTTTCGCCTCGCTGTGTTTTCTATTGTTACAAGTAGAAACAGAAGCACCAGGTTGTCCCTTATTTTAAATGGAACATTGCAACACAATTATTCTTCTGAATCAGAGATGCAAAGGTGTAAAGTGACAACATGTCGCATTACAACTGGGAATTGAGAATCACCAATCAGTGCTGAGCATACAAGCTTGACAGAAGGGCAAGAGACCATGTTAGTATTATGTATGTGTGAATTTGCAGGTAGTCATTCTCATTCAATGTAACTCCAACCTCCACAGAGGAAATTCAAATGAAGCCATTGACCTTGGAAAAATATGAAACATGAATGTGGGGGACTTCACTCTACCTGGTTTAATGAATCATGTTGTCCAGATGTAGGATAGAGGTTCATAAACATAGATTGATAAAGGTACATAATCGTATATATTTTTTAATAATTTTTGGATAACCATTCATCATCTGTCCTTCCCTGATTCATCCCTCTCTTATCATCTGACTCTACCTTTGGTCGCTTCAAGCAAATACGTTCCCTGCTGTTACATTTTGCCATTCCCCTCCTCGTTCGCAAGCGAACTAGGCGACAAACCATAGATAATCTTCTTCAGTACGTGACTGTGATGTGATATGAACACAGATTTCCATTTAAAAAACACTGTTTTAGGATAAAAACATATTGGTTTGAATGGAGAGTACAGGAAGTCTAACCTCAGCCGAGGTCCATTCATCCTCAGCCATCAGTGACTAGATAAACTGCAGGACCTTCCTCTCTCTATAGAACCGCTTCACCTTTCTGTGTAAGAGAAAATTCACCAGAGAGCTCAGAAAATGAAGCAGTCACACTGCTGAATACACATTGGACTCGCTGAGCAAACTCTCGCTACACGTCCCCCCCTTCCTCCCTCCCTCCCTCCTCTTCTTACCTTTCTCCCCCCCTATCTACTCAGTCTTACCGTCATCTCCCTCTGACTCTCCAGAGGGCTGGTGAAAGGAGAAGACTGTGGAGGGGAGACGGAAGCTGAAGGCAGATCTTGATAGCATTGGCAGGGGAAATGAGTGAGAGCCTGCTTGTGTGTACAGTATGTGCGCAGCATTGTGGCCATCATGGAAATTCATGTTTATCTTTAATTTTGTATTCTTTTGTTGCTTTGAAGACGCTGAACAGGAGGCAGCTCAAACGGCATATGCTGTTTGTAGAGAATCATAGAATTCAGGGAGGATGACGTCATGAAAATCAGGCAGTTTATTCTCTTTGCTTGGGATGTCATGGAGCAACAGGATTTGAACAGATCAGTTTTTTCTTTTTTCAAAATCCCTTTGTCGTCACCAGTGTCTCTAATGCTCTGTCTTTGTAATTCACAGAAGTGAAATCTAAAGACCGTTGTTATCCCCTCTAAGGAGGTTATGTTTCCGCCCCTGTACATTTATTCTTCATCAGGATTACGCAAAAACTACTGAAAGGATTTCCATGAAACTAAAGAAAGAACCCTTTTAGTTTTGGCATGGATTTTGACAAAGGAGCAAATCCAGGAGTTTCTTTTGTTTCTTTAACATTGTCAGATAGATGTTTTGGACATTTTCACCAATTTCTTAGGGAATAATTAATAGATTTGATGCTCAACTCTAGTGAAATAACCATCTAAATGTTGGAGCTTGTTAAAGTTGCCTCCTTTTATTTTCTCTAGTTGCTTTAATTTATGTTTTTAATTAATTAATTATTTATTTAGATTTTTTTGCAAAAATACAACAGAAAAACACAAAAATATGAATTGTGAGCTGCCAAGGTCTGTCATTTTCAGAAGGGTAATAAACTATATCTGGTTTGCATGGTAGACAATATTAAAATTAACTTAGCTTTGCCTTTGGTCCAAATACTTGTGACTTAATTGTCCCTACCGATGGAGGTCAGTTATGAAACCAAACCTGCAACACAAACACTCAGGACCAGGTCAAATTTATTCGAAGGTCAGAGAATCCCTTAAGTTTATGATTAACTTCTAGTTTCAAAGAACATTTAATATTTAATTCAGCTCCATCCAGTTAGGAGAGAGAATGTGTGCAGAGAAGATGAACGAAGTGACATTTGTGAAACCTTTCTGTGATGTTGCATAGAAAAGTTTTCTCTGTTCTTATTTTTTCTTATTTTATTCTATGTGTAATTTAATCCATCGGGTACCTGGTGCTCATCCAGGTCTCATCAGATGGTTTCCTCCTCCCGAGCTGTCGCCACGATAGGAGCAGGTTGTCTCTAGTTAACTTTTATTTATCGATGTGCTCGTGACATGTCGTTTGTCACACAACCTCCTTCTCACCGCATGGATAACAAGACCACGGTGCACATGGTATCGTATTAGAGCGACTTTTACATCTCTGCAGCTTAGGTAATGAGATGAGGTGAGTTGGGGTAAATGTGATCAATATTCTGCACACGGAAGCTGGTACGGGCTGCATCTCTGCAATCTGTGGAGAGACCAAGAGAGCAAAATGAATTTCCCATCTTTTCATTCCCCTTCTGCTCTGAATGCAAACACTCCCGTCTGTTGCTTGTCTCATCATTATCCTGCTCATTTAGGATGTTAGTTTATTACTGTTTTCATCACCGTTTGTTTGTTACTTTCTGTCCCAAGAGGATTACTCACAAAGTGTATTCAACCTATTTTTGTGGAAGTGTGACCCAAACAAGAACCTGTTAAATACTGAAGTAAACCGGAATAAACAAGCAGATACAGGGTCTTTTTTTCACTTCTTTAACCTGGTGATAGAAGACGGTAGCTTTGGTGGAGGTATAGCTCTACGAGTGCCCTGTAGAAAAGTGGTTATGGCGATTAATTAAAAAAATAAACTTCTAATCAAGATTGTGCTAAATTTCAATCCGAAGATTTTTTGCAAACGGAGCTCCAGGATGACTGGTGTCCATCAGCAGGTGCTGTCCTCAATCCCATATTTGTGGCTTCGATTCTTCGGTGAGAATTACCTCAATTATTCAGACATGGCTGAAAAATCCTATTTGGATTTGTCGGATGAGACGGTCCAGTGACCTGTAGGGATGTGTTCCTGTACACTCCATGACCAGTCTGACCCCGGCCTTATCTCAGGGATTTCTCTCTTTCTTGTGACACTTCCTGTCACCTCTCTCATTTTTCCTTTCTTACCTCACACCTGAAAAGCAAAGCTCAGAGCTGGAGCGCTGACAGAGCTCCTTCCTGACCCAGACTGTAAAAATGATTGACGCCGTCACTGTCTCTGCTCTCTCTCTGTCAGGATATCAACGGATTGGTGGGAGAAAGCGGATGAGACTAATAAAATATTAAAACGCAGAAGCCGACATCTGTGTTGGGCTCAATAACGTGGTGACATGAGCTATTGAATCTGGGATTTTATCACCACTACGGAAGAAGAATGGTTCGGAGTTTCTATTTTTTTATCACAGATACACTTTGGCACTTTAGGCAAAAGTCTTTTTAAGCCTCACAGCGTTGAGTCATCTGCAGCAGTTGTTCCTCAGGAAACTCCTGTTGGAAACTAGAGCTTCTGTTCAGATATATCCCAGCAGAAACACTTTCACTGTGCGTGTGTGTGTGAATGAATGGAGAGAACGGGACTCCAGCCAACAACGAGCTCGGCATCCTGGAAACCGCATCCTCTTTATGAATAATAAAACAACCATCGTAAAAGAAAAAAAAAAAACCTCAGCCTCACGTTCTGCCAACCTGCCTGGCTGCACTGACTCCATTATATATTTATTATATGATCTCTTTATGTGTGTGTGTGTCGACAGAGGGCAGATGATTCCACTGTCCCACTACCGAGGCCGTGTCTTTGTATCAGGCTAGAATGCAGCGGTGCAGGAGTGTGACACAATTGAATTATGTTTCCCATGTTTTTCCACCTTTTTGCTCCATCTGCAAACCCAATGAGCTTGTGCAGGTGCAGGCAAGGTGCAGTCAAACCTGTGTGTTAAAGATAAAGAATAATCTGAATAAAGCAGAGGAGGCTTGTTTCTTCTGCAATGCTTCGCTCCTGCTGCTGCTGCTAGAACTCATTAAGACAAGCCTTGTTTAACGCTCGGCTTTTAATACATTTCCTGCAGCACACAGAAAATGTAAGTAACTTAATGTAACTAAGATTCTTTTCTTGCTAAAGTCGCAGCTTAATATCCCACAGATTTGTTGGTGTGTTGTGTTGGTCTGTGGTTCAGGCTGCCCAGCGGTGAGGAGAGGAGACAAAGACACAAAGAGAGAGATCACCTTATTCAGCCGACCTGACCTTTCAGAGCAAAGACGTTGTTGGAGGATAATGGGGGGTGTCTTTAGAAAGTAGGAGAGAGGATCACTCTCCTTTTCCTTTTACAGGCTTTCAGCAGTGTCTTGATAAAGTGTGCGGATAACACAGAGAGACGATAAAATGTCCGATTCACCGTGTGAACGCTGAAGGCCACCTGGACGGATCATTCACCATTTAACAGTGATGAAAAACAACCTGAGGATAACAGGTTAAATATGGATGATGTAAATAAAGTCAAGTCAGATTTCTCTATATCGCTCATTTAAAACAGCAGGAGTTGAGTCAAAATGCTTCACAATCATGGCGAAGTGAAAACAACACGAGTGTGGATATCAAGAAAGTACAAATTCAAAATAAAAATAAAAGATGAAGACGATAAGATGAAATAATAACAGAATCATAAAACTGAATCAGGGTGAATTAAATGGAAGATTTGAAAAGTTGGGCTTTAAATGATAACATCCCCTGTCAATCACTACTCCTCTTCTGTGCAGATCTGCAGACAGACACGAGCGAGGTTCATGTTGTTATCCCAGGCGCTCTCACCCAATCACAAGGGTTTAGTGGTGCAGTGACACTGATTGAACCCTTCACTGGCTTCCCACCCTCAAAAATCCAACAAACAGTTGAGCCCTCTGTCACGGTGGTAAACTGCAGTTTGACATAATGTTCAGGCTTTGGGGTCAATCCCTCAGAATGAAAGAACTGTCACATCAAAACCTAAATAAAGGTACTGGTATGTCTGTGAAAGTCTCAATCCATTTGTGTCATCACACAAACCAACTCTAATCACCCATGATGCATTTCTCAGGTTTGCTGCCTGAGAGATTTTAAAAAGCATAGATATGATTGGATAGATTTATCTGTCTCTTCGGTCCGTCTCTCAGTCGTCTCTGTGTCTCTTTGCCCTTCGTTTGACGTCCTCTCCTGTTGTCATGTTAATTGTTGATTTTCCTCCCTGACATGTAGACACACATCAGCTCCAGCTGTGCTCAGCTCGCTCAGCGGGGAGATCCATGCGTGAGCTGTTGTCAGTGCGTGCATGTGTATCTTATTGTCGTGATGTGCTGTTGAAGCTGTCCTCCGGGCTTCGCTGTGTGTGACCCGTCTTGATGTCAAACTGTGTCTCGTGTATTTAGTTCTCGTTTTCTGCCCTGGAGCCAAGGTCTGGGTGTGTCTGTGTGAGGTGGGTGGCCGGCCGGCGGTGGGGGGTCTGCGAGCAGGTGGTGCACCTCAGGGTCTGGCACTGCACATCTGCAATAATTTGGAAGGTGGGACTCACGCTGCCTGCATTGTATTATTGTTCATTTCCAGTTCTGGTGGAGCTGAGGGAACACCAAACTACACAAGAAGACATCATAATTAAATCTAGGTCTGAGCAATATGAGCAAAATATAATCATAGCTGCTGTATGTGCAAATGCAAGTGTCTTAGTCAGTTGCTGCGGACAAGATCAATCATGTGTTATCGCTCCTTGCTGTGCTTGCACAATGAAGAACTCTACAATCGATATATATATATTGGACTTTTGTTATGTTGCTATTAAGGAAGATTATATTGTGATAATTATTGATGATTGAATTATTGTTTTATTGCCCAGCTCTAATTACAACCCACTACAGTTACTTTAAAGTGGGTGTAGCTTATGAAGGCAAAACTGTCTCTAGAGGAATGAACTGATGCTCAAAGAATATTTATTCATGTTTTGCCATCATGTGTCATAAAGAAGCAAAAAAAAAACATGAAATATAAAATAACTTTGAAATGAGTAAATACTGTGCAATACAAATACAATCAAGGGAACACATGTTTAGATACCAGCTTTCAAACGTTTGACGATAACTGTGTGATCTGAATATTTAAGGATGTGCCTGCGTCTGCACTGACTGTGCACAGCGTGTGTTTCTGATTTAAACCCACAGAAACCACTGGGTGTGTATAGGCGCTGTGTCATTTTACACCTGAAGCTCTCCTCAGAGAAGCTCTTTATAGTGGAGAAGATTTTATACTTAAGAGCGCATCGCCGTGCTCTATCAAAGACTCTCACGTCTTTAAAAGGGCCCGACGATGCACTATTCCCAGCAGAAATCACTCTGCTTCTGGCTTTCTTAATCTCCCATCTGTCATCCATCACGGGGAAAGGGCTGTCAGGGCTGTGGATCCCACCACTACCTCCTCGCCTTTACCTCCCCCTCTCCGTGCCTCCCCCTTCCAGAGTGCGGGAGCCCTCATTAATGGTGACAGGTGAGCATCCCCCAGAGGGACGGCACCAGTCAGGCCAGAGGGGTGGATGAGGATGTCGATGGAGGCATTTGGGAGATAAACGCAGGGAGGATCCGAACTGTATGATCCTGTGTCGGGTGCAAAATAAACTGTCCCTGGTGGGGGGCCATTATGGTTTAGAGAGGGTGGAGGGAGCTGGGATGAACAGAAGGTGGGATGGGATAGGGGGAGGGCTCTGACAGCCTTATAGAGCAGCAGTTAGCGTTTGCATGTTTGATTTGAAATCACACACTCGCCGCCTGCTGCACACGAGAGGATTTTCAAATCTTAACAGATTTTAAATACATGGGAGACCACAGACATAACAACAGATGTAACCGGTTCTTAATCTTTTAATAATGAAAATGCACACTTTAGACGATCACTCGAAACGCACGACCACACGCTTGGAGTTAAAACCATTTCTGAGTGGTTCGGAGTTATCATATAGTTCTTTTACACCAGTATTAGCTGGTAAACCTTCCAAAAAAAGGCAGCACATTTGAGTGCTTTCTCATTGCAAGTAGAGGAGTTTGACTTCCTGTTTTTTCCACTCGATGAATCGTGTTCGACGTCATTAACACATTAGAACCGTCGCTGTCCTGCCAGTGTTGCTATAGGAAAAAAAACATTGTGCACATTTGCACGTTTTTTCCAAGATTCAAAGAAACAATGAGTACTAAAACATTCGTGCTTTTTATGCGTCGACACCCGCAAGTGTCAAAGTGCAAGAAAAAATTAGCGCATTTCCATAGCTGAGGATCGGTTCAAGTTTAGAGGCAACATCAATTTCAAGCGAATAAAAAAGCAAAGTGGAAATTACAGATGAGGAGGAAAAGTGATTTTCAGATCAATGTCACAAACACACTTTATGATACTGATAAATCCTCAACACACGTTCCTCCCCACGGACTCCGTCCATGCATGTAAACATGATGTCTTTAACAGGCACCAAGCGTAACAACAGACACAAAGCTGGAGGTGTTTACTGCACAAACCAGCTCACGTGCACCATCGCAGACTTCTGCAGCGCTGATCAGATCTTTGGCTCAGTGTTCTGCTGCAGGGCCAGCGTGAGCAGATCAGAGGCTGCAGATGACCTCCTCTCCGCAGGAGGGGGGAGGCGAGGGTGTAAGGACGGGGGAAGCATCTGGAAACATGACTGAGACACAGATTGACACACAGCACCTTGGGTTAATTTTAGCCTGCTGCTGACGCTCTCTTCTGGGCAAAAAAAAAAAAAGAAAAGAAAAGTTCCAGCACATTTCCAGTTTCATTTTTAGCAGCTTGTTTGTATTAATTTCACCTCGCTGTCAACACGTTCCCTGGATCGCTGCTGGGTGGAAACATGGATCTGAACGTGTGCAGAAAGAGTCAGACAACTAATTCAAATTTCCATCCACTTAGCATGGAGGCTCTTGCTCCAAAACTAAAAGCAATGTTGTGTTCCATGGTAAAACATTTCAATGTGAAAGGTTCTTCTAATCATGAAAACGCCCTTCACTATAATGGAGCGTTGTTTTACTTGCTGCTCAGACTTTCTGCAAGTGTTTGCTTTGCACCACAAAAGAAAAACAGTGGTTTCCTCAGCCCACTGGTCTGACTGGTAACTCCACACTGGAAATATGTCACCTCCACTGACTTTATTTTTTCGCTTCAAAGCCTGTCGTCTGTGTTGGCTTACACCAAATGGAAAGCTCACACGCTTTGGTGGCCACCTACATAGTATTCACCTACCATCAGCTCAAATCCCCAACCAGTAGTGGCTGTTTATAATTACCTGTTTGATGAGACTGCACGGAAAGTGTCGGAGTTGGTATTTCTCACCATGTGGACCGCCAGTCTGGAGATGGAGGCAGGCAGGGGAGAGATGAGAGGTTCTCTGGGTTGACGAGTCACATGTTTTTTGTATCTGGAGTAAAATGCTGCTATTTTTAACTCTGCATGGAATTAGGAACAGATTTTGTGGACAGATTTTCCAATCATTTCTTTTGATTCTTCTTGGTTTACTCTCGCAAACATTGACACATTGTTCTCCGTTGACCTCCCCAACTACAACACATGGTAGAGCACGCACTTACCTCCACCAACTGCCACCTCAAATTCAATTTCCTTTCATCTTTCACTTGATACTGCAGTGGCCCACATGTGACCTGCAGTGCCTAATTTGTTGCATGAAACTGTACATGTGGAGATCTATATGTGAGCTTTTGGAGAGGAAGGATGGCTGTATAATGTGATGGAGCTGGTGAGAGCTGGGAAGTCGTCTCTGTGCTCAGACAGATCCACCAGGATGCTCACACATGCCGCCCAGATGCTGGAAGCTGCTCAGCGCGATCCACTGGAATTAGAGACGAGTTCTTTTCCTACCTGGGGGGAAGTACAAAGGCTTCCTCCTCCTGCAGCGGCTGCTGGCTGAGCCACAAGAGTCAGCAGAGCCAGTTTACCGCCCGCACTCTGCCGCCAGCCTCACCGGGCAAACTCCCATGTTGTTCTGCATACCTCACGGATCCCACAGTTACCTTCCTGAAGCTATAAAGGTTTCACAGCATCTTCTGTGCTGCGTTAATTCGCCTAATGCCATAAAAGTCTAAATGTTCTTCTACATGTACATTAGGTGGATGGTTTTACAGGCTTCTGTGCAGTCGACAGTGGCTGGACATAAATCATTTATCTGCATTTAGTTATTTACTTAATCATTCGTTTAGATTTTGGAGTACTACTTCCCAGCTTCTCATTTATTAATGATTTATTTAAATCCTGATAGTGAGCTGGTTATCTTTGGGTTTGTAACTGTTGGCTGTGTAAAACAAACAACTTGGAAAAGTCTGCGTGGATATTTTTACCCTGGTATATAAAGTGACGGACAAGGAAGTGATCAGTATGTTCGTCTGTAATCACTTTGTTATTTGAGAAGTTAATCAAGAGATTAATGTTTCTGCAAACATGTTTCTGTATAAAACAATAACTGTTGGATAAGGCAGCCCTCAAATATTCATGTTACAAAACTTGTCTTCATAAGTATAAGGAGCAAAATTCATGTAAATATCAAAAGTGAAAGTACTTAGTATGCAGCAGAATTCCCCCTCTCAGGGTGTTGTATTGCACTTTTGAATTATTACTGCTGTTGCCTTAAGGTGGAAGCAGCTTTTTAATGGAGCCGGTTTTAATTACAGGCGCCTTTATAATGTTGCCAAATTTAATCTATATAAAAATGTGTTTGAAGCTCATCAAATTTTCATATATAATGTGGTGGAGTCTAGATATAAAGCATTAAAATGGAATTACACAAGAATCTATAGGAACTGTAACCAAGTGCAGATTTTAAACCCTACCAGGCGTTGTCAGAAAACAGACCTCCTCCCTCTACATAATGTGGAACGTCCTGTATCTTCATCCCGTGGTGGTTTTTAATTACCTGTTTGGGGAGACAGCTAAGAAAGTGTTGATGTTGGGATTTCTCACCATGTGGATTACCAGTCTGGTAACGGAGAGGCAGACAGGAGAGAGATGTGAGCTCCTCCGAGTCGTAGGGACACAACTTGATTGTAAATATATCTGGAATCATATGCTGCTATATATTTTTATATTCATATTTAATGCTGACGTGGTTTTCAAGCAGATTGCATGTATTGTGACTCGGCTGTTGTTCTGCAGCCAGGTCTTGTGATCTCTCTCTCTCTCTCTCTCTCTCTCTCTCTCTCTCTCTCTCTCTGTCTCTGTCTCTGTCTCTGTCAGTGTCGGGGAGGTTTGATTGTTTTATTGGCCAGTGAGTCCAGCTCCAGTCCAGTGTTATACCTATTTGTGTCTGCCTGCTGAGGAGGATGGTAAAAGCTTTATCGATTTTTTAATTTATTTTTGATGCCCATGGATTCTCCTGGTGCCCCTGATGGACAGTCCGACTATTTCAGGGAAGGCTGCCGTCAATGAGTTTGTGAGATAAAGGGGGAAAGGAGGGGCAGTTTTTGCAATAATGAGAAACAACAGACTCATTTACCTCCTAAATTACTTGTAGAGAATTAATTTGTTTGTTTGTGAGAAAGATTTCTGCCCAAAATGTTATTTTTATTTTCATTCACTATTATCCAACAGGTGTATTTCCTGTTTGCCCAAGATGAGGAAACAAACTGTGTCTTCATCTAAGCTCAGATGATGCAAGTTTTCTGGAACTTTCAACCATATGTCGCAGTCTTCATGTAGTTCCCTCAGTAGATCTTCATTAGTCCCTTTCTCTAATGTACAGTCAGAGCTCTGTGCTGTCGTTGTTCTGGAGATGCTGAGGTTCGTCTCTCGGTTTCTCTTTTCCTTTGTGTGTTCAGCGTGCGGTACGTAATCGCTGCTGCATTTTAATTGTGTCGTATTGTGATACTCAGGAAAGCTCAGCTCAGGGGTGGTTGTGTTATGTTAATGTGTTTTCTGCTGCTGCTCACACACAGGTCATCTGAGTATGCATGAATATACAGGTATGTCTCAATTACCAACCCCCACACTACACACACACGTCTTTCTATAGTTATGAGGACCCCCATTGACAAAATGCATGCCTGCTTTAACTATCACAACTAAATGCCAAACATTACCCTGCTTCCTAATCCTAAAACCAAACCTTGACTTTTAAAAAGCCATTGATGTTGAGATCTGGACAAAATGTTTACACACACACACACACACACACACACACACACACACACACACACACACACACAGTCTGGCATTATGATACAGCTGGGTCCAACAGCTGGTGTCTATATCCCGGTGTGTGTGTGTGTCGGTGTGTGAGTGTGTTACTGGGGGTTGCTGCCAGTCGAGGCTGGCTGGAGATGGCATGCATCAGTCTGGATTAAGGGATCAGTGCTGGTGTCAGACAAACATTGGATTAGCGCTGTAATCTCGGCCTCCTTGGCCTGAGCCTGAAACTGAGACTCTCCGCACCTGCCTGGGTTCACACATAGAAGATACAGGCCCCTGCTGCCACCTCTGACCTGGCGTCCTGTAATGAGACTGGTAATTGAGTGCACGGCCATAACTTTGGCTGTCAATGCCAATCACTGTGCCCCAGGGGTCGATACGCCAGGAGGTGGGAGACGTGTGTGTTGCGTAATGCGTTCATACATTTCCAATGGCAGGTTTTCCATTTACCCTGGCATGGAGATAACGAGCTGGAAAGCTGAGACCATGTGTCACTGACATTTGTGCTTGTGCTAATTTTGTGTTCGTGACTGGGATAATGTCCTGCATGCAGACCATTATCGTAACGCTTTAAATCCCAGATGCATAATCATGTTTAAATCACATCTTAAGTGCAAATACATTAAAAACATATAAATAAGATTTCTACTCCCCACATGGAGTTCTCATTTTTTTCTTTTAATCCAAATATATAATGATATTTGTATTTTTAATATATTTGAAAACTGAATTTATGATAATCAGCAGTAGACTTCCTTGTCTGGGTCTAATGCTCAGTGGTTGTGCTGTGGACTTCAGAGATGCCACTGCTCAGGTTTCTCTGTTCTTCAATGACATTTGCTTCTCACAGGCGATAGTGAGGAGATATCAGATACTTCACACTGGCCAATGGATGGTCACATTCATTTCAGACAGAAGTTTTGGAAGGTCGTCTTCAGGCTCTAAGCCGTGAGTCAATTCCAGAAAACTCTGCACCTTTGTTTCTAAGTGTCTCTGTGAAAAATGGCGGGTGAGATGCTCTCTCATTGATGGTTGTTTAGTTTTTAATTCAGGTTTTAATGGAACAGTGCAGGTCCTGATAGATTTCTTGGGTTAAAAAGTGTTTTTTTTTTTTTCACCTCCCTTAAGACGACAGACAGAAATCCCTGCAGGAATCGTAGCTCGACGGCTTGGAGACACGTTGGAAGAGACAGAGACATGATTAGGTTTGTTGTCTCCCGTGGAGCTGTGACTGATGAGCAGAGATGATATTCAAACGGGGGGGCGACTCGACATTTGCTGACGAAGGCACAGTGATGCAGCCATGATCTCTGACTGCCCTGCAGTGAACTGTGGGTAGCATTAGCCATTGGTATTTTCAAACCTCTAAGTTTAATCTTTTCTACTATGGCACACACAAATACAAGAAAGTGTCACGATGAGCTCAGTAACGTGACTTGGCAGAAGTTTGCGATTTGGCTGAAGCTGTGTTTGTTTGCTCAGCGTCTGGGACATTTGCTGCTACAGTTATTGCAGAGACGTTTGTAGCTGACGGGGAAGCAGCTGGGACACTGAGGCGTCAGTCAGACTGATGAGTTAATGGCTGGTGAAGAAGCTAATGTTGTTACTGAGCGACTGATGGGTTGTAAATTAAACATGTCCAGTTTAGACATGGACACACTGATTTGGCAGGTTTTACAACTTCCTGTCCATTTTTTTTCCCAGAGGTCTACTATCAATTAATCTCCTGATTTATTTAAGGAAGGTTTATTGGTTTTTGAAAAGCCCTGCATCCTAACTCTGTATGTTCCAGACATGCAGGTAAATCAGATATTTCTTAACTAAATTAAATATTTATATATGATAAAGTTGTTCTTGAGCACACTAGACATTACCTTGTGAATCCTGTGTCCATATATTTCTTTTAAAGCTGTCCTCTCCTGTTTCCCTGCTGAAGTCCTGCAGTGCAGTTGGACTTCACCTCCACCAGTGCTCCTCTTTGCTTTGTGTAAACCCTCAAACATTCATCACAATTTGAGGAGCACTCAGTTAGCGAGAGTTGCAGGTTTGAGTCGCTCCCCTGTCAACCCCGAGGTCGTCTTCAGGGAGTTTGGTTCTGATTCGTGGTGCAGTTTTTAAATTTGAGAGCAGTATTTGTGTGAAACTGCAGAATGGTTGAGAGGGGCCGAGCTGCCATCTGTGAGCTAATGGTGAAGCAGTGGTCTGTAGTGCTATAATGGCGACTGGCCTCTCAGCTGGAGCAGCGCTGTCATTACCCCGCCTGTTAGTGGAGGGGTTATTAGACGGGGGTGACAGCTCGAGGCTGGAGACAAGGTAGGCCTGGGTTTGCCCCTTTAACAACCCCAGACTGGGATGAGGAGCTCGATGAAGAGTGTGGGAAGGATTGGCAGTGAACAGGAAGATGTTCTGCCAGCCCAACCGAATCATGGTTCAGCCAAACACTGGATGTGTTTCAGCTCATATTGTCTCTGCTGGGGTTGGCATCTTTTTAATTGATTCTTATCCTTCCACATTACAGGAAATGTTTTTAAAGATGACTTAAGTTCTTTTACATTGGAATACAAAGCATATAACAAAAAACAAAAAATGTTCTTTTCTTAAAAATAGCTTTATGGATACAGGAATTTAAAATTAAAAAAGGGGAAGTACACCTTGTCTGGACAAAGGCAATCTGTATTTCTTCTTTCTTCATGATTGGTCACAACAATTGTCAATATCACTGTTCTTGAATATTTGATGGTCATGTAATAAAAATATATTTGTTTCTATTTGCATTTCAAACTTTCAAGTAAATGTCATGATAATAGTTGATAGCTGGTCATTGGTCTGCTTGGTCCATATTGTTTCCTGCTGTGTGACTTTAGATCCCAGAAGAACTAGAACAAGTCAGCCTTTCGTGTTCCACATACGCTGCCACAGCATCTGAAAAGAAAAATTCCTTTGCGTGTTCGTTTTCAGCCTTTTCAAGATATTTTTGGCGTCATCAGAGACAAAATCTTTATTTTTGTCTCTTGACGCTCTTTTACTTTTTAAGTGTGATGTTCTCCTTTCACTATTTTGGGGGTACAGTTGCAGCAAATCTACGACAGCACCCTCTCCTTAGAAAACTCTCTATTCTTTTTATATTTGCATTCTCACTCTGAACTTCTCACCCTTGAGTTTTCTTCTTTTCGCTCTTGAACCGTTTAGTGTTTTTTGTGCAGCACAGTAAACCACGTCAGGATGGCTGCTTCTCTTGTTGCCAGAGAGATGGTTGCCGGGGTAACGTACATTTGACAGCTGATATTACTTTGGGCTCCCGTCGCCGCTGAGCTGTGAGAGGGTGCGGTTGAAATAGGGAGCGTGTTATTGGCAGCCGTTGTTGTGATTGGATCCTGGATAATTAGCACTAACTGGAAGAGGCCAGGCTGTTAGCGTGCTGGTCGTTTTCTGAAGAGTGAGGCTGAACTGCAGGGAGTGGACCCCCCCCCCCCCCCCACCGTCAGGGCACTTGGATGTGTGAATGACCACACATCAGCAGCGGCGCTGTCTGAAGGCCAGCAGCCAACTGCAAAGCATTTAGAGGCCGTGTGATGGCTCTTTGTGGCTCTGTCGTGGGCTAATGAAGGTTCCCCAGAGATTTACGTGTCCAAGGTCGTTTTTCTATTCACACTGAGGCCACCGGGCCCCCAGCGTATCTACAGCTCCCGTTCATCCGCCTGGACTGCTTTATGATAGATCCTAACAGGCTAATAAATCACAGCGCCGGTCGTTACGGCCACGGGCCCACTCAGAGATCTTACACGAAATGAGCGGAACATGCAGCATCTTACAGCCGTTGTTGAGCTGCATGATAGAACAGTTGTTTCCTCTGTTTTCATTCTTCACTCCGTGGAGACGTCACTTGGGTTGAGGTCAGAAGACTGTCTTGTCCTTGCGAGACAATTATTCCAATCTTGACGGTAGTTTTATTAAGCACCTACTTATACCTCTAACCGACCCAGTGTCACACTTAATGAAAACGAGAGACTGTCGCCGCACAGACTCTAATCACGCTGCTCTAATTCAATTATCCTGAAATTGAGAGAGAGGGAGGAGAAAGAGCAGTCACTGTCTCTTCCTTTGTCAAACACCATCATATCCATATCTATTATTCCCACACCCTTGCTGTAAAATATGCCATTTATTTCCCATCAGTAATCTGCAGACTGATATAAATGGCTCAGTCCAGGCTTATTTGGAACAAATTTGTAAGCCGTCGCTCTCAGAATACCGCAAATGAAATCAATTAGTTGTTAATTAAGTCTCCAGTGAGCTCCTTTGCCCCCCCAACCCCACCCAAACGCCATATTACAGCACATACAGCGAATGCACCAGAGTCCTCATTAAACACTAAAGACCTCATTTGGAGTGTGTGTGTGTGTGTGTTGGTGTGTGTGTTCAGGTGTGTGTACATGTGAGAGAGAAGTTAAAAGATGACAGCACTGGTGGAGAGAATAAGGCAGAGAGGCAGTATCCTCTTAATCCTGCCATCCCTGAATTACCAGACATCAATATTAAATAAGACTAATCATGTCTGTAATTATCGGGTGTTTGATGCACCTCAGGTTAACGGCTTGTCTTTTACCCTGTCTCTGCTCTGATTAGTCCAGTCCTCTGAGGATCTGCAGGCTGCTGAGTCTAAAAAAACCCAGATCGCTCTGTCCCCAGATGCTTCATCAGTTTTAGAGATTTTATTTAGTTTTGAAGCTGCAGTCAAACATAAACAGTGGTGATAAACAGCTGTCGGCGGATTAGCTCGTACGTCAGGGCAAACCTCGTGTATACCCTCGTTTGGATCATGAAAACATCAAAACGTGGAAGAGGAACTTGTGGAAATTGTGGAGGCCCAGAGAAACATTTGAGGGGAGCAGGAAATGAACCAGAATGCGATGAAGCCACAAGACATGTTGGATCGTGTCTGTGCTCGTGATTAAGACCAAAGTTCAAAACAAAACTTAATCTCACTTTTTTCTTCACCTGATATAATATTTCTACACTTGTCTGAAGCCCCGACTGAGTGAATGAGAGTGACTAACTCTTTAAAGAAATGTTTCGCTGAACACAACTGTGTTTTTTTCTGTTTGAAAACTTCCTTGAAGGCTTTGTGATAGTGGAGGTCAATGTGCAGATTTATCAGACAGCAGCGTCGTGTTTCATTTCACTTTCTTTTCCTTCTCCTGCCATGAAAGAATTGTTATTTATTGCATGATGCCATCATTTCTGTTAATATTCAACCCACTCTCACGCTGCAAGTTGAGAGTCTAACCAGAAAAAAGGTCCGAGTTCAAATCAACGTTTCCTCGTGATTGGCTGGTTGGAAAGTTTTGAATCTTAACTGTCATCAGACCTTGGAGCTGCCGCACTGCTCACACTTCTTCTGATGGTCAGACTTGGTTCACAGTGTGTTACTCTCTCAAAGACCGAGGCTCAGTTCGGTAAGTGGTAGTTTGCATTTTTCTCCTGATCTCTGCTGTTTTTCTTTTTGTGGCCGCTGCGTCTCTGAAGCTACTGTATGAGCTCAAAGGGATTCGTTTCACTCCAGGGAAGCTTTTGTCTCCTGAGTATAACTGACAGCCTCTGTGTTTTTTTGATGGGATTTAAGAATTTGGCCACCTCGGTGTGATTTTACAAGAGCTAATTTGCGCCGTCTTTTGGGGATTTTAAAAGAGACAGTGTGTTTCTTGACTTGTTTTTTTTCTTTCTCCCAGCCGTGACACTAATGTACACAGTGGCATTGCTCCAGTGGATGTACCCCACACTGACTTGATTGTGTGTCCCAGGGAAGCACCATCACCCGTGGGAAAAGAGGGAGTCCCAGGGGTGGGAGGGTCACTGTCATGTGAAAAGAGCAAGTGAGAAGCTAAAGGATGGACAGTCTTTGAAGGCTTTGTCATTTTTTTTTTTTTTTTCTTTGCGAGCAGCACAGAGACTCAGGACAGTCAGAAAGAGAAAGCAAAAACGAGTATTCTTTTGTGCACGATCTTAATGGCCGTGTCTGGACATCATCTGGGCGTTGTAACGAGCTGATTTTATCCCCCCCATGAACGCTGATGAAGAGAAGGGGAGGAAAGAGGAAAGCAAATGAAAGACTGAGGAAGTGGGAATTGAATAAATGCATAATTCAGAGAAGAGGAGGAAGAAAGCGAGGTAGAGGGATCGCCTTGATCTCCCCACCTCACTGCGCCTTTTAATGTGACGCTGACGCCTTCACTGTACCGTCACATCCAATAACAAGAGAGACGCAGGAGTGGCAAGGTGATGCAACTTTTGTTATAAAGCACATTTCAAATCAAGAAAACGGAAAAAGAGAGACAAACACGTTTAATACAAATCTTTTCTTAACAGTTATGGAGCCATTTAAGGATGATTTTAACTATAGTTTCCCACATCACAACTGCTCATCAAGTTGTCAGGGGAGTTTATAAAACAAGTGCCCCAGATATTATTTTAATCTAATATTTAATATTTAAAATGTTGAAAAATAATTTAAAAATACAATTACATTACATGTTTAACACTAATTGCTTGAAAAAAAACCCTGAAACATTGAATCGATCATCAAAACGTTTGAATACATTTCTATTTCTTGAATAATTGATCGATTGACTAAACGTTTCCGCTCTATTTAAAACATTTGACCGTTTAATCTTCATCACTGCGATGTTTCAAATGTTGACCACGCCTCAAGTGCTGCTGCTGGAAATGACTTTTTGAATTCCAGCTGCGATGAGAGACAGTCTTGGTTTTTTTTTTTAGCAATTCAAGCTGCATTTGTCCATGTCCCTGTCCAATGTGGCTGCAGACACTCACACCGCTCCTCTGTTGATATTCCACTGAATGCAACTGGAACCTTTGGACATTTCTTCCCATCAGTCGGGGGAACGAGGGACCTCTATGTTCTCATTTCTGCAGACGAAGCTGCCTGAACGCCAAAGCTAATTTTATTAGAGAGATACCTGTGCCTGGAGGGGGTGTGATCTCTCCCCGGTGTTACTCACCCACACACACACACACACACACACACACACACACACACACACACACACACACAGGCCAGAGGGCATGTGTTTGTTTCATTTTACATTTCTGCATATACTGACTCAAGTGCGCATGTGCACACAATGTCCCATGTTGTCCAAAACCAGCGGGCTGTTCGGTTCTCCCACTGTGCCAGTCCTCGTGATTGCTTTTTTTTGGGGGGGGGGGGGATTTCGCTTCATTGCAGCTTTGCTTGCGCTGCAGCGTCTGTGTGATCTTGAATATAAATCAGTCCCCCCCCCCACCTCCCACCTCCCACCTCCCACCTCCCATCCCAGATGCCTCTACCCTGTCCCATTCTCCACGTTCTGGCTGCATGGCCGGGACCCCTGGCAATGCATGAAAAAGATTCAGCACGCTAAGGGAACTTCAAAGGTGAAAGTGATGAGTGTATGTGAGGACAGACGGGTCGGAGGGGTTACTTGATAAAGTGAAATTGGAGGGCGGGGGGGGCGTCGCAAGGTAATTCTCCGGTGACTTGAGGACTTTACAAATGGCATCCGGCAGTCACATTAATTCTGTCTGCTTTCGCTTTGTCTCTCATGTGTCTTCAGATTTCTTTTCATTGCCCCATTTCATCATCGCTCTCATGTCCTCTTCACGTCACATTTGATCTTTTCAGTAAAGGGAATGACAGTCTTTTATCTTACCCTGTTTCCACTTCCCATTGCGTTCCTCTTCCTGACATTCAGGCATCCTCCTGCTTCCTTACTGTTGTAGCCCTGACGTCTTTCCTTGCTGGGAGGGAAGACGTCCTTTGTACTGTGCTGATGAAATAATGGACGAGCATGTCTTTCCTTGCTGTCTCTATATAGTCTTTCACACACACACACGCACTCTCTCGCTGTCAAATGTCACAGGCGTGCCGACTTGGCCGTCCTGTGCTTTGTGGATGCAGGCTATGGGGAGCTGGAGCTCTCATGTGGAACAGCCTCAGGGCAACCAGGAGGAAACTTGATTTCACTTCCTGGAATGAGGAGTCTCGACATTGCTGCTCCCTCCGTCCACCCACCATCCATCACCTCTGCTTAATTTCTCCTCGTGTCTCTCGTAGTTCATTTCCTTCTGTCTCGGGCCTCTGAACACAGTGATCATTTTTACTTTCAAATGAGCCATTTCGATGATCCCCCTGTTCCTCCAGGCTGCTGTGGTCTTGTTATTGCAAAATCTGATTCATATTCAACCAATTTTCTCAGTTTTTCAGAATTATTCACAAGGTTTTTACATATTTCTCAACACAATTTCCAAGTCAAAGTCAAACCAAGTCTCACACTCACCAAACTAACATTCTTTGTAACTGTATGAATGAAAATCAATGTAGATTTCAGACACTTTTTTGAAAAAGGTGTAAAAAAATTCAGTCATTTTGGACTACGTTACTTCAGGGCTGTGCCATTTGACCAAAATGATGTTAGGTCATTACATCCAGATAATGATTTTCTTGTTTTTTTTAAATTGGGGCCACATCTTTACAGAAGTCAAGTTGCAACATTAGCATTTATCTCAAGTTCTAGTTCCATTTTTCAGGTTGGTTAAAGTTTCCTCACTTTTGTTGTGGCGGAGAGAAAGAGTCAGGTACATTGAGCCGAGGAGCGTTGGCCAAAAAACAATGAAACTCAGACTTGGTTTGGGAGGAAAGTAGCCGTGTGTCACTGCCTGTCAGACTGCGAGTGCCTGTTGACTGTACAGCAGCAGAACCTTTAGCAGCTGCAGTAGCTCGGCTCTGGTGTTTACCCAGTCCTCCGTCCAATTACAGGACCAAGACATGTCTGCCACTACAGCTCGGACTCTGAAACCCTCACAGACCTGGAACTCCTTGAATCTCCCTGTCAGGGCTGTGGTTACTAACGGCTTCACTAACAGCCTCTGTTACCCTGTAATGAAATCATCGCAATAGAAGATGAGTGTTTGGTTTAAGTTGATCATTAGTGTCTCGACGAGTGTGAAGCCATAAAGGGCAGGTTGGTGTGATATTGAACATTAGCTCTGCTAACAGTCGTTAGACGTCGTGCTCCTGCAGTGTCTCCTGCTCCTACAGTGTCTCCTGCTCCTGCAGTGTCTCCTGCTCCTACAGTGTAGTGACAGTTTGTATGTCTGCTCTGAGGGTGCCGAGGGAATAATGCTGCCAGGGAGGCTTTTTTAATAAATGCTCAATATGTCCAGAGTGCCCTGTCTCTATGGTAACTGAGGCTTACATTGTGTATTTGTGTGTGTGTGTGGTGAAAGTATGCTTTGTGTTCAGTGCGTATTTTCCTTAGAGTCTTGTGTTTGAGGGGTTTTGTGTGAAGCCCTTTACTTGTGTACATTCTGTAAATTGAATGTGTGTACTTCTCACTGTATCAGAAGATATTTGTGTTGTATTGAAAATCGGAATGACCGACCTGATAATTTTCAATAATTCCCCCTCATACGACAACAAAATACACAAAATGTTGTGCCTTTTTATTACTTTTTCAATGTTTTCATTGCAGCCAGGTCTCCCAGTTAAATACCATTGAGTTAAATATGTTTTCTTGCCCTAGGAAGTAGCACAAAGGCTAATCGTGGTGTTTATCACACAAAGTGATCTGACGCTGCGTGTGAGGCTGCGTTTGCATGTCACAGCACGCCTCATCATGGAAGTGTGAAATTGGGATGAACATACGTGGGAAAACAGATCGTTGTATCAGCTCAGCCTTGTTACTGTTGTGAACTGAAAAACTGCTCACAGAGTCATAGCCAAGGGCAGAGTTAATACTGCCATGCCTCTAATGTCGTGTCACCCAGCGTGCAGTGAGTCTGCGTTTGTGAATGCAGAGGTGTCATTGCTTCTGTGCCGTAAACATTGTTTTCCATTCAACGGGAACAGTAGAGTAAGAGCTGTTGTAGCTTTTGGATTCAAGTCAAATGCTCCTAGATGTCTGGAAAGATTCTAAGTCTTTCAGGTTATGGTGTCTCCTGTGGTGTTTGGATTTCTTGAAGACACTTTGAGAAGTTCCCTCAGTTCTGCAGAACAAGGTGAAAAATAAAACATAATTTTATTGTACAGCAGCAGTAGCGAAGAAGAGTAGATTTAAAACTACGATTGTATTTGTTGGACAGTAACAAAAAATGTGTAAAAACATGTAACTATGGATTTCACCAGTTGCTGAAATACACAGTGTGTTGAGCAAAAAATAAAAAATAAACTCAACATGCATTAAATTTTTATGATTCAAAAATACCTTTCAGGATGCTTATAAATGTACAACCCTGATAGAATATGAAATAATACTCAGCAGCAGTTACGAGTTAAGTTCTTGACCACAGATATAGTCCATTGTTTGCTTCTACAGACACAAGTCAAGTTACCATGGAAATACATACGTCTTACCACAGAAAGATGCCCCTCTCATGAACAACGCTATAATCCAGAGGAGGTGATGAAGTCATTAGAAGCCCATTAAGTTCTGATGAGGAAGACATTGCAGTTTAATGTAAAGTAATTAGCATGTACGGTGAGAAAGAGCATGTGAGACACACACACAAACAAACACACACACACAGAAATACAAACAGATGCATATGAACATATTCACAGAGATGCAGACACACACAGGGAACAATAAAGTTTTATTGCAGCTCAGAAACAGTGCAAACTGTGCACACTGTGAAATAAAGGGATCAATCATGATTTCACATAAAGTCTGTCACAGGAAACACTAAAAGACTGGCTCCAGAAACAAGCTTCTTTTTTACACTTCTTATAGAACGAGACAAAAGAGTCTGAGATCAATAATCATGAGTTATTTTACACTAGATAATGATTGTTATCTTTTTTCAGATCTATCTTTTGTTGTGTTGTTACTAGATTTGCAGAATTTGACCTCCAACTTTAGTGCCTTGAATTTATGTAATTAAAAACAAGGGTGTAAAAAGTGTATTGTATTGAAACATTCATAATACGCACGTACATACATATATACAGTATATAAATATCTATATATGTATATATGCAAAACACTATCAGTTATTTTGTTGTTTGCCGCCCGAGTTTTATCAAAACTCAAGTATTCTGAGTAAAAAAATCTCAGCTCCGTCTCCGTGTCAAGAAAAAACAACACAAAAAAATGAAAACTTGACAGTCAGCATAATAAAAGACCAGACCTGTCTGCTGTTGTGACAGCTTTTTTCAAAATATGTCAAGAAATAGGTGGAAGGATTTTGTGTTTGCTTTGTTTTCTGCACTAACAACGTTGAACCTTTGTTCAAAAACTCATGGAGCGTGAATTAGTGAGGAAGCATTTCAGGAATCAGCCAGACGAGAGTGTGCTGTTCGTCAGGGACATAAAAACTGATCTGTATGGTTGTGTCAAGTCATCGAACAGCCGAAATTAATAAATGAATGTACACTCAGAGGAAATTTTGCCTTCAGAGTTCAGAGAAAACCTGTAAATAAAGAATGAAGGGGCCTTTTACAATTAAAGTAGCTGCTTTGCTTTTGAACCTTTCTACAGATTATTCATTGACTTGATAATTAATGAAAATCCATTTCTGCCGTCCTCCTGGTTGAAAGGAATGACTGTTGAATGGAAAACACAACATGCAGTGAAAGTTTGCACTGCAGACTTTATATAAAGACGAACAACATGACAGCTATAGGTCATAAACCAAGCCTCCTCCATGTTAGTGGATGGAACATGGAACAAAATGAGGAAGAATTGTAGTTTTTATTCACCAGTTAGTGTTGGAAACCCAATTTTTCACATAAGAACTGCACAGGTGATGTGAGAATATTGTATTTACTGCGATTCTACTACATAAGGAACATCAATATGGGCCTATAGGCTGCCTATAACTATTACCATATCCATTTTCTTCTGAACTCAACCAATGGCGAAGCAACTAATTTATTCAGAGCTCTACGAACAAGCTCCAGACTTCACTGGTTCCACTGGTGCACCAGTATGAGCAGGTCGTCTGTTTCTGCCTTGATAGAAACACAACCAGTGAACCATGATCAGAAAAACACATCACATGACATGCTGGGTTCCTCCAATCCTGCAAACTGGAATATGCGTGTGTCCTAACCGATGGGGGGGGGTGGGTTGTGAGTACAGCAACAGAGTCTCTGAATCCATGATTTCCTCACTGGTGTGTGACATGTGGTGTCATGACAGACAGACTGTACACAACATGTCAGATAGGGATGAGAGCCCTGCACACTCTCTCTCCTCACACGCAAACACACATGATTTTTATACTTTTTCTTTCTTTGGCCTTTCAGCTCCATTATCTCTCATTTGCTCTGCGGCGTCTCGGTGCGGCTCGAGAGGCTGAGCAGCAGCAGCAGTAATGTTTTTCTTCTCAGGTCAGAGAGCCGCTTAAATATAGTGACACGCTGCTGTAATCACAGAGGACATCCCACTGCCCCACCTGTGTGTGTGTGTGTGTGTGTGTGTGAGGATAAATAGTGATGCAAGAGGAAAAAGAGAATCATTAGTAAGTGAACATCTTCCAGTGCAGAATCCACCGGCTCCACCCAAGGTGACTCCTCTCCACGCTGCTGCTGTCAGGAGCCTGATGATTTATCACTCCTCCAGGGAGGGGGGGTGGGATGTCTTTGGCCTGGAGGCCCCCACCAGTTTGGCCCTCAAAAGCTGCAGCAGCATTGACGGAGGCTCCTCTGTCCTCTCCGGATGGCTCCCTGCTCCCCAGAGAGCACGAGTGCCACCACATCTCATCCCCTCTGCGGCTAATAGCTGCATTATGAGGCTGTTAGTGCTGTCGTCACTGTGGCCCCTGCTCCATAAAAGCTCCATCAGGGCAGATGGGCCGTCCTCTCGTCGGGCTGCCTGCCTGTCTGCATTTTTACAGCCCATTTTATTTCACTTATGTGTTCTTCTCAGACAGTTTGTCTGAAAAAAAACTTAAATCCCACCTCTGCGCCTCAGTTCTGTATTCTTCATGCTGCGCATGTCTTCAGTCAGAACACGTTAACTCATCAGGAATCATTTTCCTCCTTTCACGTTTTGTCATCGCTCCATTATTTCACAGCTTCACAGTCACTGATAGTGGAGACAGCAGTTAATTTTAAACTAGGTTTGACACCTGAAGGTGCCACTGATCTCACTGCCTGTGGGCCTGAGAGTTGGCTGTTGAGAACCTGCAGACTCAGAGTCATTGACAGTGGGTTCTAACAATGGCAGGATTGGTATTAACATGTCCTCAGGAACTTCCTGCAACTTCTCCAGTGTCTTTGAGCAGCTTAACTTTAAATGTCTGATGGGAAATTGATGCTATTATGTGAAGCGGAAATGTATTTATCAGGTAAACTTGATATTTCATGTTGTCAGTGCACCGGTGTGAGAAGGGATTATAATATGCACTAAAAATGTGTCAGTCTTTACTCACCGGGGGCCTTTTATACTTTTGTAAGATTAACTTGCACGTCAGTATATTTTGTTGTTTGCACCACAAATAAAGGCACCAACCAATCACAGCAGTATCGTGTTTTAGGCTGTAGAATAACATACATCAGACAGAGAGCCAGACAGCCCTGCATCCTCCAACACACTTCAAACTCTCCCACTTACATCTTAGTCAAATCTATTGGATTCTAACTGTCCAGGGAAGTCAGACGGAATAACCACCTGAATCTGTTGTCATAACCCATTTGATTTCCTCTGAGACCAACTCACTCCTTCATGTCCCTTTTGATGAACCCTCCTGCTGTGACTGAGCTCAACGTATCGCCTGTGATTCTGCATCGCTGCGGATTATCCAACGCTGCTTTTCATGGATTTTTACAACTCCTAACACGAAACGACAAGTGACGCTATCGAACAGCGTTTGTCACTGCGCCAAAGGAGGCTCGTGAGTGAAAGGTCTGATTTTGACGACAGCTTACATCATCGCTTTCACCTCCTTAGAGGGGGCGGCTGAGGATAACAAAAATCAGAGGTTGTTTGTTTGGCCGTCACCGTGACAGTGCAGATATCATCAGGGATGAGCCAGCACGTTTCCAGCACTGTGCACAGTGGCTTGACCTTGTAAAATATATTTTATCCTTATACCTGTTGGGTTGACCCCTCCCTGCTGGTGCGTTTGGCTTGTTTCCCCGCTGACGCATCAGCAGGGTTTGTCCGCAGTGATGGGCTCAGCCCCAGGGGATGGTTCTGCTCTGAATGCCACAGTGACGTCCAGGTTGCTTAAGGTCAGAGGCTGTCTGCTCGCGCTGATGTGCACTCAGTGACTCAGATGTAGATTATTCCTGTGGATGGCACGTTAAGTTAAGTTAAGTTTGACATTAAAGACTTTATATTTTCAAATCCATGTACTATAACATGGGTTATTTTCTACTTGGCCACTTCACCTCATCGTCGATTATTAGGAAGTGTCAGTAATTCTGTGATATTCCTTCATATCTCTCGTACTTTACATAAGAAACCCATCCTTTATGCTTCCTCTGTACCACTTATCCTTTAAGGGTTGTGGACTGGAGCCGATCCCAACCAGGACGTTACACCTCTTTAACACCATGCTATCCTGAGAAATGCATTACAAAAATAGCACAGTTTTAATTTGCGAGCAACAAAGAGACGTGTGGGTATGATGTGGTAAATGTGTTTGAGAGAAAGGACATCACTGATTCACTTTCACGTCCTGCTGACATGGATGATGGATAATGATGATTGCGAGGCCGACGCTGGTGATGATGGAGTGGTGGACGACTGGGATAATGGTGATGATGGTGACTTTTTTTTTTTTTTTAAATATCTCTCCCACCTCCCATACATCATTCCTCTCATGGTGCACACAGCCCCTACAGGTGTACCCCCTCAACTGCTGGAATGACCTCATCCGTCCTCATTATGTCTACATCATTTCACACGCATGTAGTTGCACACATACATAGTCTGCACATGTAAAAATAGTAAACTAGGCCAGAGTATCTCCAAGGTTTTTGCTCGAGGAGGAGAAATCTTTAAGCTTAAGTCACTTTCTGTACTTTATTCCTGCACTTGTGTCTCTAACCTCTGAAAACCTGCTCCTACTGCTGCCGCTCTCCGCCCCACCGTCCCTCCCTCTGCTGCCAGTTTCCTGGCCGGTCAGGGTCATCCATCAGGGGTCACAGACGCAGTGCGGAGGCTCCCCCATTTATTAGCTCCTCATGTTGTTATGGCTCAGAAAGGCCACAGAATCAATTGTGTGCATCAAAGGCCCGGCTGGCTGTCGACAGGCTGCGAGCAAGCAGGAGGATGAGGAGTCGGAGAGGGCTGCCCTGTCAGCTGGAGAAATAGAATTTTATCTGGATAAATTGCCGCACCGTTCAACAAGAATGGGAAGAATAGGATCCAGTGTCGACACTCGTAGAATTAATGACAAAAAGCAGCCAGATAGAATCAATGGGGAAAGCCAGGAAGGCGGCGTTTGCCTTTGTGTTCGCTGTAAGGAAGCAAAAAGGAATCCCAGCTCCATTTGAGCGTGAAAAGAAGTCGTGTTTTGGTAAAATGTGATTATGTTCTTACTCCAGTAACTGGATTTGTTTTCTTTCTTTATATTCTTTTAGGTATTTCCCTGCGGGTGGGAGAGGAGGATGGGGAGGAGAGGGATTGGCAGTGGGAATTTCATGTAATCCCATTTGGGATTGAGGGAATGCTCCCAGGGAAATCCTCGCTGGTACGAACGGGGAGACGGCGGCAGGGAATAAGGAATCAAAGAGTAAACATTCAGAATGACGCAGGGAAATGTTGAGAAAACAAACTGCTTCACAACAAAATAATAATAATATTATGGAGGAAAAATAAGTGGAAAGCTGAGAAACTGAAGAATTCATGTTATCATTTTTATGAGCTAAATGTAACCTCAGGTGCAAACACAGGAATAATGATTTAATGCATGTTTAATGTGCTCCTACTCTGAGGTATGTAGATATCTTTAAATGGGGTTGGTGCGTTTAAGGTGTTGTAATTCACAGGGTCCTTCAGTTGGATCCTTTGTTATCGGCGCCTTCTTCTCTTCCTGTCTGCCTGATGAATTATTCATGAAGGCCAGCAAGTGTCAAAGTCACATACAGTATAGGAACAGAAAGAGCGGCCAGAACAGCAGCTTTACTCCGGGGAACACGAGAGGAGAAAGGGAGAAGATGAGGGAAGGAGTGAAAGGATTGGTAGAGGTTAAGGAAGAGGAGGAGACGAGGAAGATGAGAGGGCCTCTGAGATGAGATGAAGGAGAGAGAGAGAGAGCGAGTGCTCTGGTTCTTGGCTCAGAGAATCAGACTCTGATTTCTGTCCAATGAACCACTCCTGAGCTCAAAGGTGAACGGCTGCACGAAGCCAGAATGGGTTTATATCAGCTGGTTAACATGTGCTCGACTTGTGGTTTCAGATTCAGAGGTTTCCTCTTTGACAATCATTCCAAACACAATTTTATGATAACGATGGATCCAACAGATCCAGGGAGAGACTATTCAAGGGGAAGGTTTGGTTTGACTTGACGTGTTAGACAACAAGTCACTTAAACAATCATTATTGTCGTTGTGTAGATGATGCATTCGTGCGGCTCTGCTCATGAAGTTGTTACAGCTGACAGGTTTAGTTATTTAAATATTAGGTGTGTGTGTGTGTGTGTGTGTGTGTGTGTGTTCGTTCACCATGGTATGGAGCTGTTACTGAGCAGCTACAGACAGCAGACAGATGTGGAAGGAGGGAGCCTCCGTCTGCAGAGAGCATGTCAACATCACCAGCCGGCAGATTCCTATTAGATGCTCAGGTGCTTTATATCGGGGGGAGACTCTGTTGTCACGAACAGGGAGATAAACAATCCTGGCATCTGACACGGCCAAAAAAACAAAAAAACAACCAAACACACCATACAGCCGGGCTGTGGCCCTGGATGTTCAGATATATATTCTGTGTCTGTGGATCCAGATGAGATGGATAAAACTTCACAGCTCGCATGAATCAAAACCTGGCTCAGATGGTTTTTTTGTCAGTTGACCTTTGATTTTACCTTTCTTGGTTTCACTTCTAAACAGAGCAGAACTCTTTTCTCAAAGTTGGTTTGGATGTTTAAATGCCAATCATACATTAAATAGTTAGATATTTGTGTTTTTGGGGATGTATCTGTATTTGCATCCTTCGTCGTTACGCGACCGTGTTGTAATGATGGAACCTCCCATTATAAAGACACAACCTAATTCTCTCCTGTTAACTTTAACTTTACCATATCTTTCATTTTCGAGACACAGCTAACAGATAATCAGAAACTAAGATAATATTGTGGGATAGCTGCCATGGTTGGACCAGGAAAAGGATGAATGTTTTGTTTGCTTAATACACTCTCTCACGCAGTTGAGTAACGATAGTACTAATACGTCAGTGCATAGAGCTGTCTGCACTTGGGATCATTAGAAAAAGGTACATAACAAAAACATATATTAACTCAAGCATAGGTCTGCTAATTCCCTACGGAGGCGAGGAGAGAAGCAGGAGATGCATGGACGAGGGGAGGGATAAAGCATAGAGAACAGAAAACAAGAGAGATGTGATGAACGGAAAGAGAAGAACAATATAGGAGAGGAGGGGATGGTGAATGGAGGACAAAAAAGGGCACTAAAATGTTCAATCATTAAACAATAATTTAGCCACTCCTTATCCAGCAGTTTGCCCCATGATTCTGAGGTGCAATAAAACTTAATTATCTGTGTGTATGTGCCTGTGTACTTGTGTTGCTCCACTTCCCCGAGGCGCCGGGAGCCCAGTAATGGCCCCAATAGATCAAACCTCATGTGCCTTTTTATTCTCAGAGAGGAGGAAGCAGTGGTCGGCTCTAGATCTGCACAGTGTTTGAAACAGCCCCAACGTTAACCCCCTCTTACCGTCGTCCCTCAAATCCACCGCCAAGGAGTTAGCACCGGTAAAACCCAGGAAGACAGCAGGTCGGCGTTTAAAATCACCATCTATAAAATAAGATTTTATGTCCCTGAGATTACATTTATCAAATATGCCATGTTCGATTCAATCCTTTGCAGTTTTTGTATTTATTGACCAGCGCAGTGTCGCTAGAACAGCATCCATTATGGACAAGTCTTTACTTCTTGATTTACATTGGATGTATAAACGCTCAGTGGAATCTCAAAGGGTGCAAAGGTCTTTTCTGTCTTCATATAATGAAGCCAAAGCGTCTAGATTGCCACCTGGTGGATGGCTGTAGTATGAGTCATAAATCCTGCGTCCTCCATGTTAGTGGATAAAATAAAGTCCAAACTCAAAGGTCAAAATCCACGTGAAATACTGACATGTTAAGTAGTTCTTAATGCTTACTACAGAGTAGCTGCTTTGCTCTTGTCACTGCCCCTAGTGGTCAATACATTTGTGATTTTTTTAAAACACTAATTAATTATTATCCCAAGGACCACAAGCGTCATCAGCATTATAACTTGAAGGACATTTAAATTAGAAATACACAACAAAAGTACAAAAACACGGCTGAGCTTCAACTTCAACCCCGTCGCTCTTACCCACGAAAAAGTGAGGCTAACAAGGGAGCATACAGTCACTTGAGGGTTAGAGCTCCCAGAAACCCCTCTGCCCTCCCCTCAGGTTTCCAAGACTACCTTGATTTACCCCTCTCTGCCTTGCTTTCGAACCCTCTCTCTCTCTCTCTCTCTCTCTCTCGCTCGCTCTTTCTCTCCCTCTTCCTCTCTGTCACTTGCTTATCCGAGCGTACTGGTACTAAAACATCACCGTGGCTCTTTAATTGGCTCCGTCCTCCAGAAGAAGAAAACCTGTCTGTCTGTGAACACTGACATGAGAGTCAGAGGGTTGGTGTGTGTGTGTCTGTGTGTGTGTGTGTGTGTGTGTGTGTGTCTGTGTGTGTGTGTCTCTCTCTCTCTCTGTGTGTGTGTGTGTCTGTGTGTGTCTCTCTCTCTCTCTCTCTCTCTGTGTGTGTGTGTGTTTCAATGAGGTAATGGGCTGCTTGAAGAACTCTCCTGTGAAAACCCTTTTCATTTGTTGTATTTCCCACAGACCTCCTAATGGATGCAGCACTGTTATCCTGTGTTGTGTGGAGTGACCTGCCTCTCTGTCGCCCCACTCCACAGCACAGAGGACACTTCAGGCTGTGCAGGGGTCTGTGTGTCCTGTTGTGATTGTGTGTCTGTGTGTGTTCTGCTGTCGAAGCAGAGATGCTTTGAGTTGTCTTGGGAGTGGTTGTGGGTGTAGCGACCCTCTCTGCTTGCTGCATTATTCATCCTGTTTTTACTACCAACCTTTACTCCATGTGACGTTTCCTCCAGCAGCGACGCTGTGCAGAGCGAAGACAAAAATATCCTTCACTGAGGAGACCTTCTTTTCTGTCTGTCAATCAACGGGTCTCATTATTCCAGCAAATCAGCATCAGCGTCTCTTTTTTTATGTCTTTGTTTGGTCGTTGTTCTCTCAATTGAATGAATTAATTAACTGGGCTGAAACTGTTTCTTTGAGTTTCCAACATTCAACACAAACTGCAGCACAAACTGTGGTTCACTTCATATCCAGTTAGTTAGCAGACTATTTGCTCCCACCTAGTGGTTGTTCATGTTCAGTACACTCAAGTTTGATTAAGGTGAAGCTTCTTCTGGTTTAAGAGTTTAAAACCACTGAGGTGGTCTCAAGGCTTTTCAATGAGATGGTGAATCTCTGGTTAGGTTTGTTTGACTGTATGAAAAACTCTGAGAAAATCAGAAAATGCCAGTGTACTGAGTAATACTACCCTGGACTTTCTATCAATCAGTATCTTGTGTTTTTTTTACTTCATTAAGGTGGAAACATTTTTTGAAATTTTATTCTGGAAGATGCATTTCTGACTTTGGTTTTTTCTCTGTTCACCTCCAGCTTGAATGAAGCATGTTTTTTATAAATAACTCCTGGGATGCATTTAACTGCAGCTTGACAATATTTCTGCTTGAGATTTCTGTTTACAGAAGGATTTAACACCATAGTTAAAACTGTTTCCTGTGTGGGATCCGTGCATGTGTCACACCAGGCGGTTCCCCTCGGTCCCTGTCTGACTCTGAGCTCTGAGCCGTTTAAAATTTCTGTTTCTGCTGAGAATATGAATGAGAGGAGCCGCGACTCAGTGAGCTTAATCCTTTTTGTCGGCAAAAACAATGAGTGTGAAATCACACCGTGGAAGGATGTCTTCAGGCAGACTTGAATCGCGTTATAGACCCACATGCTCACAGGAGGATTTGAATGTGTGTGTGTGTGTGTGCTACAGCGTGTGTGACTATGGCAGAAGATCATATTTAATGTCTTAATTAAGGGGGATTTATGTAAATGAGGGAATTCTATTCCATTTCCCTGTCAGGCTGTTTTTTTTTATCCATTCTAGGGATGTGCAGAGAGATTTCAGGGCGTTTCCCAGGGATAAGGATAAATTATTCTGAACTTGCTAAGAGTTAATTGAATTAAAGTGGCACCCTGGGCAAAATCTGCTTCGATATGATAACGTGCTTTGTGCGACTAAATTCACTGTTAGTGCCGTCAGCTTCCTCATTTCACATTTTTATACCTTTATTCCACCGAGGAGACATTTCTGCTTTTGTTATGCTGATAGTCCTTCTTTTGCTTTGTGTTAAACTTGAATGGAGAACTTGTTTTCAGCCTGCTTTCAGGTGTTGTGGAGAGGCGTTCTGGGAAATGTAGTAATTCAAGTAAAGGTTGAAAAATCCATATCAGTCATTCGAACATCCAAATCATACGTTGCAGCACTTTCCACCATTTCTTCTCACACTGAGTCGTCAGGGTAGATCGCACTTATTCATCTCCATTTATTTTGACTGAAACATCCGCTGCTTTCACGAGCTGCACAGAGACGTCTTTGTGAAACTGACTTCAGATCTTTTCTTATCCATTTTCTACCTTTTCTCACACACCGTGTTGTTTTAGGAGCTGCTGGCTGTTTGAATGACTCCAGTCTGGAGGTGAACACACACTCTAATGTTTCAGCGCTGCAGACTCTCACACAACGCACACTGTTCGGAGCAGACTTCAATATTGACTGTCTGCAGGGGGCCCGTTTGTTTTGGCCCACAGTTCACAGACTCCTCTCCCAGTCACACCAGCAGAAGTCAAGTAAAACAGCCGGAGATAAAGGAAGAGCTCCATTCATGTTCCTGGAAAGAGATTCCGCTGTTTTTGGACAAG
Organism: Paralichthys olivaceus; assembly: GCF_024713975.1. Taxonomy (NCBI): domain Eukaryota; kingdom Metazoa; phylum Chordata; class Actinopteri; order Pleuronectiformes; family Paralichthyidae; genus Paralichthys; species Paralichthys olivaceus. The sequence continues at coordinate 27,096,603 of NC_091093.1, forward strand.
ATTTAAGTTTCTCCACAACTTTCACATTTTTCCTCCTACGTTATTAATTCTTGCAGCACAATGAAAGTATTTCCCATGTCCAGTTACAACATTCAAGACTGCTGACAGACATGTGCACCTTTTTTAATGGACCACCAGAGGCCACTGCAATCCATTTCTGTTGCTCTGTTAACCTCTCGCTGTTTGAGCAGTGACTTCTCTCACTTTCTAAAAGCACACATTTTTTTCTTTCTTCTTTTAAGAAAAGAAAGCTGAAAAGAGAGAATAAATTATGTTTAAAATGATCCATAATCTTTGCATTTTAGAAGCAGAATCCCTCACTTTCAGCTTAGAGAGATGTTTTTATCTTTATTTTAAGTCCAGTCTGTAAAATCACCTTTGTTTTCGTCTTCTCGTGAGAGGTTCTTGTCCTCTCTCTGGGGACATAAATCCTCTTCTTACAGGGTAAGACATCCAGACTCTGTGAGTCTAATCCTGTGACTTTTTATTTTGTGTACTTTGGATTTGGAGCTGTCCTGGCCTGTCTCATGTCCTCCCCACCTGCAGGATTATGGGAGGCAAGGCCCCACAGAGCTGCAGTTGTGAGAGGGTGAACGTAGAAACATAGAACTCGAGGATTTTACTTTAACGTGACTGTCCTACATTCAGTTGTGACTCACTTCACAGATTTTAGATTAGAAGCCAAGGCGTCACGTTTAATGTTGGTTGTCACTGAGAGCAGGTTGGTGTCCAGAACGCATAAGGCAAGGATAAGGAGTTAGGTGTGTGTGTGTGTGTGTGTGTGTGTCCTGGCTACCATCACACATATTCGCTGAATCAGTTTAATCTCAGGTGATGTCTCTCAGGAGAAAATCTCTTTTTACCCAGCGACTGTTCAAATTGTTTCTGTTTTGTTTGAGGGGTGATCGAGGTCAGGATAGTTTTCAAGTAGAGAGAGAGAGGATGTGTGTGTGCTTGTGTGTGTGTGTGTGTCTGTGTGTGTGTAACCATCTCTGTAATTGCCAGTAAGTGGCTTACTGGTATCTCCACCCTGTTCCTACTGATAAGGCTGCTTTCTGTCGACCGTTCCTTGTTGGACTGATAAGAAGAACTCTCCTCTGTCTCATCGGGGCAGAAATCCAAATCACACCAACGACAATACTGCAAAACATTCTATTCGATCAGGGAAATAATGAAATCAGCATTTTATTGTCGTCACAAATATCAATTAAATTTGTCCAGACTGGTATTTAGCATGTGTCTGATCATGCACTGGTCACTAAGGTAAAGATTAATAATGTGATTCAACTTCAAATAAGTCCATTTAACAACCATATCCAGATTCCCCCCAAATATGAAAGGGTCACATCAGGTGACCCTGTGTTTTTTGGTGGAGCATCACTTGCACCAGTCTGTTTAATGTCACTCTCATCGACACCGACGCTGTAGTTGCTCTGTGGCCTCAAAGTCAAAGGCGTTTGCGTCACAGAGGCTGAAGAACAGATGTGCTGTGTGGGAGAGAAACTGCTGCAGCCTCTAATAAAAAACTCAGTCTTTTAACTCAGTGTGGGACAGCTCTGGTGTGTCGCCGATGCCAAGTCCTGTTTGGTGTGAGACGCCCTGAGACCCCGTGTTGCCTCTTCTGTGGAGGCAGCTCAACATGTCAGAGACTGGAAATGAAAGTCAGTTAGCTGTTGAAATACTGGTCACGGGAGGATAAGATGAGCTGCTAGATGTCATGCAGGGTTTATGGTGATTAGAAATGGATGCACAGGATGATATATTTTCCATTTTTCTCTTTAAATGTGGTGTTCACCTTGTTTCATGACTTTAAATTAGGATTCCGCGTGTCTCCTAACTTTGTCCAGATTCACTCCACTAGTGTTTCAGTGCTTCTGTCTTAGTTTAAACTAATGTTTGACTCACTCTTTATTATTTTATCTCTTTCTAAACATTACAGTCTGCACACAATCTCTGTCACATCTTGATTTCTCATTCTTTAGCTGCTCCATCTTCCTCTCATCGACACTCTTTCCTCTGTGTGTGTGTGTGTTTGTCTTTGCTGGTGGTCCCTCAAACCCCGGGGGTCCACCCCACATGCCTGTCTGTTTACCCAGCAGCCCACTCTCTCCCAAACACTGCCGCGTTGCCTTTAAATCAACAGGTAACGCGATGAAAGGTCGCGTCCACTCTTTCTCTCCTTCTCACTGCTATGATTTATTTGCACTCTGCCGCTCCGGCTGCGACATTATTCAGGAGCGTTAACTCCTTGTGTTGGCTTCTTGCTTTTGTTGGCAACTACGTCTGGTAGCAGAATATGAGTCCGTCATTCGCTGCAGATCTGTGTGCAGTGCGGTGGAGGCCAGGCCAAGCAAAGCACTGCCCTGTGTTTTATAGCAGGACTAAGTCATTTAGAACAGAGACAGTTCACTAAACTCACTTTACTTGATTATATTTTTTCTTCTTCAGGAGAGTGTTGAGTGCCTCAGTTTATTCAGCTCGACCGAACACATGACACTCGGTGTCCTCCTGCCATGCCTGTCTTGTCTCTTCTGTGCCTCGTACCCCTGATGCCTCGTTACCCTCAGGTCTATTTATACACCTTGTTATCCGTGAGCGGAGCTTTCCTGGCAGGAGTTGCTGAGTGGTGCCAGCCCAGGAAAGAATGCCCGTCCTGGGCCTCTGCAGACGACACGGCCCCGGCCCCTGGAAGAATCGCTCAATGTCACTCGGTCGTCCGTAGCTATGCGGCTGAGTTACTCGGGCTGACACTATATGAGCAACAATTGAACTAGAAGTGTTCTTCTTTTACATGAGAGTATAAGAGAAAGTTGATGAGACTTGGTCGATGTGATTTGTCCGCAACTGACACAGCATTGAAGAGAGCTTTTAATTACCAGTATAAAGTTGTTTGGAGCACAACGTGATATTAAAACTTTAATTTTGAACAGCTGCTGAAAACCAGTCTGTAAAATGGGATTATTATTTTCGAGTTGAAGAACATTCTGAGTAAATCAGTTATTGACCCTCAGCTGGTAACCTCAGAGAATGTCCTATTTATTGCTGAAATAATATTAATCAGTTGGTGGAGAATTAATCAACGTTTATCAAAAAAATCTCAGCTGGAAGGACATAATTAAATCAAAAATACCAGTGGCATGAAGCTACTGCTTTTTGTGTCATCTGATGATATAAAACTGAGACTGAATTGGAATTGATTGACTCGGTAGATGGCAGCGTCCGTAGCCGAGATTTTTTGGAGAAAGTAGAAATGTGTCTAAAGGCTATGGTACATTCACAGTGGCTCATTCACTCTGAGGAGAAGAACCCACACTGATGGAAACCTACTTAGAGGAGAAGTGGGTTAAGACTTCCCCTGAAGTTTCCCAGCTGAAACTCCGTAAGCCGGTCGGGCTAAGAGAAGCGATGCTGTCAACGACACGCTGGAGAGAGAGGCAGGCTAATTGGAGGAGAAGCAGGCAAAGGAGGACAAGGGTGTTGGACAGCAGATGTTTTGCTACATGGTTCAAATGGAAAATATCCCAAGTGGAACTGAAGTTGTGACGCTGGTTGATTCCCTTTATGTGGCTTCCCTCCCTCCCACCTCACAGCCTTCCATTAGAGGTTTCGGGGAGATGTCGCCTGGAAATTAGGACTCTATTTTGCGTCATGGGCTTAATATAACTAAGTAACTGTGTCTCTGCTCTTACAGCATATGTGGACTTTAACTTTGTTTGTGTGAGACTTTACACTTTGTGTGTGCGCACACAACAATCACTGTGTCCGATGCACGGAGCAGCCGCTGTAGAGAAATGATTCCCAGTGGAGGAGGAAAAAAGCTCAGTGTTGATGAAGTTGTAATCGACTCTCAATAAAACAAAATATGATAACCACCTCTGAGCAGCTTGTGGCTCTTCTCCAGGTGATTTGTTTGTTGGCTCAGGTCTTATATGATGCTCAGGTGTTATCTGTGTCTCTAGTTCTACACATCAAACTTGCTATTATACGTGCATGATGGCAATGTATAGTGTGTTGTATACCCGGATGTGCAGCGGTTATACCTGCAAAGGTGAATGGACCGATGTGTTTTTACATTTGTGGTTGAGGAAGGAGTCGACGTAAATGATAGATTACCTTTATTATTCTGAAGACAATAAATATTTACAGACGATAAATATGACAAATGATGAGCACAGGACAAATGTATGAAGATATTTAAGTGCATTGAGTGGCTCGTCCTCATTAAAATATAATATAACTCGTCGATCTACAGCTTATTTAAAACCCAGTCCCTGATGAGAAGAATGAACTTAAGTATCGGTTACCGATTTGTCCTCATCTCCGATGGGAGGAGACACAACTCTGGGTGAAGCGGATGTTGCGTCTGCACCGTTTAATTTCCATGACACAAGACGCAGGACTCAGGAGGCACATTCAAGAAAGGAAAATGGTAATTTTCAAGTCAAGCGAGCAAAGCAGCTGGCAGATATTTTGACGGGGGAACAACACCACCCTGCCGAAATTCATGCACTACACTGTGTACAACATGTACTACATGGCAATATACGGACTGAGGTATCTGATTTAAGACAGCACCAGTGTAACGAGAAGAATACCTAAATATGGTAAACACATCCTAATGATTGCTACAGGCTGGGTTGAGACAAAGATGACGATTCTTATTTCCTAACTTACGCCACAGAGGTGACGGATCAGATGCGTGTTTTTGCAGTATTTTCTTTGTAATGGTGAAAGATCCTCATACAGAATATTTCCCCTATTGATAACTTTATGGTACATGAATACATTTGTGAGTACTGTACGAGGAGGAATCCTTCACAACTGCTTTCAATATTAAGACCTGTTAGAAACACACACCAAAAAAACTCCTACACGTGGGTCCCTGTAGTTATCGTAAGCAATTACAATCTAAAAACTGACATTGAATATTATATTTTATTTTAATATCAAGTCTCCCGTCTTTTATGTGAGTGGAACACGACTGTTCTGTTGCTGCGTTAAATCAACTCAACCATTTAGTGACTTCAGTTTCCTTACGTCTTGTAAAAGGTGGGGAACAAAAATAGAATCTGATGTTTACATTTTAGCGTTTTCCTCTTTGCGGTGCTCAGAACACACTCACGTAATGTAATAGTCAAATAATATTATCCTTAATTTTGTTCAGGACCCCACTCTGGGATCCTCGGTGGTCCCTGAGCCCTCAGTTTGGCAGCTGCTGCAGCACCTCCAGCCGCAACACGACCGCCACGTGCGTCACTCAGCCTCTAATAAAAACACGACACCCACTCGTTTCTCTTCTCGCTGCCATTTGTGTGTGTGTGTCAGTGCTTTCCGTGTTTGTGAAGAGAATAAAACTTAATGAGAGTCCAAACCCTGTCTGTGCTTTAAGGTGTTTAAATTCTCACACTGGGGGTAAAACATAAATCTATTCCTATAGTTTATGTTTCTCAATGCCGTAATGAAAAAGATGCATATTTTTCCTTTTTTTATGTGTGATCCACTTGCGTATATGTCACTGCAATAAACTTTATATTTAATATTTAGTGCAGTTGCAGAAGAAGTGTTCCTATGAATTAACGAAGAATAAAACAGACTTGTGGAAACAGTGTGTTAGGAGATTTCTCACGATTACATATGATCCAGTTGAGACCTTGATTTTCCATAAAAGGCTTCAGAAGAATTACAGTTTCATTAAGACGCCCAATTACCCCCACAGGGCGACGTTTACTGCTGCCACTAGTCATTGCAAAGGACAATTTTATTTTACATCTCACCTCATTACGGCTACTTCCCCGTACATTTAGAAATATGAGCGTAGTTAATATGGAAATCTGCAGGTGCAGTGGAAAGAGAGGAGGAGACTTGTTATACAGCTTATTTATATTTGTTGGTGTATATTTCCACTGCTGTCGTTACAGTGCAGAACCATCTGTGCAGATATATTTGAAGTTTGATTACAGGAAGTTTAAACATGTTTTACTGTAGTAATCTCACCGCTGCTTGTAGGACGATGCATGTTGCGGTTTTGTAAAAAAGACTATTAAGACTCCGAACAGTTCCTGTGTGCTGCTGCCACACTGAGCGCCTTAATGAGCACAAATAGCTCTGCCTGCTATTTTCTATGCTTTTCACCCCGTTTCATCGATATGCTGCGGCGGCGTGTCGCCATGGAAACAGCAGACAAAGGCGATGAGCGAGGGTGTGTGCGTGGAGGAGAGAGGGCTCCCTTGAGTAGCGGTATGTGTGTTTGCGTGTGCATGTTTGCATTATGGATCCTGAGCTCTATATTTCAGGAGCCATTGTCCCTTTCGGTGTGACACGTGCACATGCATGGGCTCTGGCCTTGGGTTTTTATTGGGTGATGCTATCAACATGGAGGAGATACTCAGCAGTGGTGTTTATCACAGGAGAAGTCATCAGTCAGCTTTATTTTCCTGGTGGGACGTTTTCAAAGGGCGCTGGAGACCCTGCATCGTCTTCACACAGCTGACGATGTTTAGAGACAGATCTCAAGTCATCAGTTTTTTTAGAAGGCAGGTTTTATACCCACTGTTAATATGAAGATATGATGTAAACACGTCATCAATGAATTTACAGTCATTAGTTCACTCTTGCAGCTGTAAGCGCACACTCCTCCTTGACAGGGACGACTTGACAAAAATCATTCCATGCACATTTCTAGATTATTATTATTCCAATCACTGCTCATGCTTTTACCCTCATTACTCTCCATAAGTATCCTCTGCAGAAAACAGCATGTAGGCGCTCTTCTCCTTGTGCAGCGCAAATTAATCACTCATCACACTCTGCAGAATGAATGAATTGCGTCGAAACCGGTTGAGTAAAAGTTTATGTACGAAGAGATGAACATGGAAAGGCTCTTGTATTATAAGGACACTGTTGATTATATTCCTCTGGTGTGGGTGCACATTCAAGACTGGTGGTGTTCTTACTTTGATTGGTTCCCTCTTCTGGTTCAACAGTCTCTCTGAGGGAAAGTCCAATCAGCCTGAGGCTACAATGACCCTCATCCCTGACATTTATCAGCACAGAGCCCACAGAGAGTAAGAGGAACGTCCTCATCACACACTGGCAAAAAGAAATTACAAGAAGAAAGAAAGAGAGACTGCAGGAGGTGAGAGCGTCGCTGGTCATGTCTCATCTCTTGTGTGAATTCGTTGCCTGATTGGAAAGACGAGCATGTGACTCTTTCACCACCTGAACTGTCGACCACATCACCGTCACCTCGCTCATCCCCCCAGAGCCTCCTGCTGACAGAATGCAGAGTGTGATGGAGATGCATACAAATGAACTGCATTATGTTAACCAGTCTCCATGTTGATCACAATAATTACACCGTTATGTCTCCACGAGACCCGGCTGGAGAAGGAGATCTCAGGAGGAGCGGGGCCTCGCTGATCAGATTTGATTTGAGTCACGCCTCTCAGCTGTCATGAGCGTGAACCCGCGTGGAAACACGGCGACGTCTTTATCAAAGAGCGCCGCCAATTTGATTAGCTCGTTTCAAACGGGTTCAGTCTAATTCAATTTTCCAGACATTTTTCAATCAGAGATTCCGGTTTAATTTAATTTCGTGTTTGTAGTCATGGGAGCAGATTGTAAATGAACGGTAATAAGCGGCCAATGGGAGAACTTTTCAAGGACATTACAGCGTGTGTCAGGAGGATTCCCCTGAAGTCTGCACCAGAAAATTCACTGTATCTCACCTCATATCTATTCAAAGTCTGACTTGCTCTGGTTGATGACGATTCTAAAACAAGTATCTCCTGGTGAAAAAGTGATGTCGTACACGTAGAAGACACTGATGACAACAATCGTGACAACAGTCGTGACAACAGCATGTTCACCACAACGCCAACCTCAACTGATTCTCCAGTTCTTTGCTCTGCGTTGTGAGTCGAGGTTCGAGGAACTTTTAATGAAAGACAGAAAGCAGCGTCACCACAGGCCAAACAAACAGCCCATTCCAAGCGTGTTAGAAAAACGATGATCTGATCTGATCCTGTGAGAGTTTCACACAGCAGCTATAGTAAAACCACTCAACAAGGAATGGAGCTAAACGTGCTATGAGCAGCGGTTAACTCTGACTTTTACTCGTCTGAGGATTTCAAGGATGTTGAAGGTGCCAAGTTGGATTTCTCTCCAACAACCGGTCCTCTCTCAGGGATAGAATGAATTGAAGGCAGCTATGAAAGCAGCGGAGAGCATTTAGTTAGCCTCCTCTGGTTTGCATCTCTCTCTGTCAGCTCTTAGCGTCTCCTGCGTGGCTCTCAGAGGCTGGAGAGTCCAGTGGAGCTGTGCCAGCTGAGCAGAGGTGGTGCTGGGCTGCAGCCAGCGACAGTCTGGAACCGGCTCCAGAGGCAGCCGTCAAACCTGCTTCAGTCTATATGGAAACCTGCTGCTGAGCTTCGGCCTCCACTTAACTACTGAAGAGGATTTATACCCCCCTTCTGTTTTGGTATACTCGCTTCCTTTTAGTTATTCAATTTACTGCATATCCCAGAATGCCTTTCAAAAAATCCCCAAGAAGCAGATATAGTTATGTCCGCAATACGTCACTTTTAATGTACAGTGCATTATTGTTCTCTTAACCTTTTCCTGTATATTAAATAAAAAAGTAGTACTCCAGTAATCGTACACTACTTCCTGCAAACAATCGCTCAATGCAATATGTCGCATTTCAAAGATGTGAACATTGTGTGACTTCACACATAAGAGAAGTGTCTGAAATCTCAAAAACAGTCAGCAGGGGTGTGATTTTTACACAGTATGTGATTTTTTATTAAAGCAGAGCAACAGATATAACTCATTTTAAAGAGTCTGCAGGTTTTAAACAATAATTGTTGACAAATTTAGAAGATGGATTGATTCAATAATGTTGGAGTTTGTGTCATGATGATGATGATATTAAGTTCTTACTAAACAATATCTAATAATGGCAGAGGTCTCCATTCCACTCCTCAAGTGTCTGTTGTATCATAAAATGTGAGCAGTAAAGAGAAACTGATGATCTTTGATTCTGAGGAACTGACGCCGGAACGGGACATTTACCACCGATGCGTCAGATAACTACTTTAGGTTAATGTTCTCTCCAATAAAGCGTCGTCCACGGAGCCGTCGATAGAGGTGACAGAGCATTGAGGTGCAGATTGAAACTCTAATTCAACTTCTCTGTGCACGTCTGAGGTCGTTCCACCTTCCTCCTCGGGGTCGTATAAAATCCAGGGCTCAGCAGTAGCAGGGGGTCACGGTGAAGTCACTCTCACTTGGCTTCAGGGCAAAAGCAGAGAGATGACCCTTCTCCAGGCGTGCAGTAATATCCTGGGGTTTCCAGGGGTTGGTACGGACCAATGACTGAACAGCATCTAAGTGGAACCATCTTTACTTTATGAGGCAATATACAGTATATACCTGTGATGGCCAGTTCCCATAGATGCCAGAGTGAACCGAGATTATCTCCTGTCACTTTGTATTTCCCGTGAGCGGGTCGCCGCTGCCCCGAGGGCCGTGTAAATACTAACTCTCATAACCACTGTGCTCCAGTGGAGCCTCACATAAACACAGTCAACGGCTGAGTGTGGTTTCTGTTGAGCCGGCTCAGTTGTGCAACCGGGCCGACCAGGCCAGTTAATTGCAAAGTACAGTTTGACCACATTGGAGCTGACATTCATTCTTCCGCTTTCTCCTCATGCTTAATCCCATTTGGGGTCACGGAAGGTGGGGCTGGAGCCCGTCCCAGAATGCACTGGGTGAAGGGCAGAGAAACAACCCCGAACAGGTTGCCAGTCCATCTCATGGCCTCAAGTTGACACGGGAGGCCCAATATGAAACCAGTGTGGCTTTTCCCAAACCCACAGTTTCCAGGTTGGAATACAGAGCTGACAAGATGATTCCACTGTGTCCTTCAAGCCGTTTTCAGACACGAACTCTGGAAAATGTCTGGAAACTTGGGTCCTGACAACACAATTAAGTTACAGCAGGTACAGGTCAGACGCTTTTATAACAGGAACATGTCCAGAATGCAATGGCGAGGGATGGCGTCAATAGAGCAGGAGGCAGGACGTGATAAATAAATCCCACTGCAGAAATCACGTTTTGATCAAAGGTGTCAGCGCTTATCACCAAAAACGTTTGAATCTCTAAGTTAACGTCTTGTTCGGTGTCCGCTACGTGTATGGTTCCTCTTTTCCTCCAAGATATTTGTATTCTGTATATTTGCATCCATCATGTCCAAGCCCTGTTTCCATGGTCTAAAAACCGCTGACATGTGGCTTTTGTCTGCGCTGGGAAAGGATTTAAATGGCGTACACTCCCGGGTCAAATGACTTCATAGTAGACGCGGGTTTTAATCGACTCTGGCACTGATGGAAATATGACACCCGGGTGAACACGCTAATTTGGCAAGACAGGGTGCATCGTGGGGAAGAAAACTGAAAGGCAAACTCCTATTTATTGCACTCTTTTAAAAACCTGTATCCCCGCTAACGTTAGAGTAAGAAGAGGTATTAGAAACGTCAACTACACAACCACTTGCTTTTGGGACATTTTACTACGAGGCTGACAGGAAAACCTCGAGAAAAGGAACAAAGCAACTACTCTGTGTCCTCGGTCACAGCCCCTCTGGAAAATTCCAGGTAAATGTCCAGAGTTCAATGCTTGTCTGAAAGCAGCTTATAAGGAGAACTCCCCCCACATTTGTTGAAAAATCTGCTTTTCTCTTGTAATAATCTCAACTTTCCAGATCTTGACATGTAGAGCAGTGAAGATGATGAGTCATCTATCGGGAAAAGCTGAAGGCGGAGTTCCTTCCTTCTCTCCCATTGAGCCCTGTAGGAATACTTTCCTCCTCTCCAGTGAAACCAATTATTCTCGACAGCGCTACTCAACAAGGAAAAGAGCGTGAGCCAGGGCAGGAGGGAGAGAGAGAGAGAGAGAGAGAGAGAGAGAGAGAGAGCGTGCCCCCGGCTTCCCCTCCGATGAATGAACCAATCTATTAGTGAGCCATGTGATTTACCCGAGTCTTGAGATAGGGAAATGTTATTGTCCAAATAAATTCATTCAGGCTGCACAGAAGCAACTGGCTCCTCGAAGGCTTCATTTAAAATCGCTGCACGCTCCTCTGCTGCTGCTGCCGCTGCCAACAGAGGCCAGCTGAGTGCTTTCTGAAGAGCTGCCTCGGGGCCACTAGCAGCGGATGGCGAACGGTCCCAGACCTCAGATCAGCTCCTCCGCTGTTTCAGCCGTTGTAGTGCTCGTCAAAAGTTTCGCCTCATTGCAGCTGGTTTGGATTTAACGAACTTTGCTCTGAACGCTAAAAGACATTTCTGTGCATTTACAGTCACATACAACAGAATCCAACGGGCTGCATTTGTTAGGAAAGGTAACGCTGCCTTGATTTTCTTTTTATCAACATGATGAACTGATGTTTATATCAAGCACATCAGCAAACTGTTCAGTGCCGATGCAGAATGTTTACGTTGCATAGTGTGCATGTTAACCTTTAATTTGTTTTCCCTGTACAATATACATTCCTATAAAGAACTAACCACCAAACTCTACTCTGAGTACAAATAGGGAAAGATTGTGGTCTGTTCCTTTTTTACAAAGTTTGAAACCTCCACTATTCACTGACTTAGATCAGGTATTTTAGAGCTGGACCTGAATCACGACCTCCGATTTCAAAGCTCTTTGTTTGTACTGGGATGTTGAGTTTCTTAGATTAAAAAATAAATCACCAGTGAACACAATCAAGGCAGTAATTGCTTTTTCCTAAAACAAAATGCAGTGCAGATTTGTCAGGAAAAGACGAGCCAGATCACAGTCCTTAAAAACTATTTACCTCAGGAGTGAGAATAGAAAAGAATAGAATTGAATAAAAAGCATTAATTGTGGTTGTATTGGTCAAAATACAACAAAAATCCAAATGTTACTTCTGGTGGGAGCAGGACGTTTTAATGATAAATAAATAAAGTCAAAAAGAGCACGTTGCACATAATAAATCTCGTTTAAAAAACAAGACAAAAACAAATTGTCTAGAGTTTGAATTTAATATCATTTCTATTTATGTATTATTCTTTTGATTGTTTCACTTTCATCTTTTACTTTTATCACTGTACATCATGTGTTTATATTTCGTCTTCTGTTTCCACACTTGCAGTATAGGGTTGTTTTCACATGTTCAATATTTAAATAACCAAAATAGAACAGAAATGTTTCAACAAAACCCATTTGTGAAATTGCTGATGTGTTTGAAACTGAATCCCTGACATGAGGTGAACAAGTTTTTTGCTCCCGGTTAATCGTTGGCCTTTTTTACGGCCCTGAAAGAGTCAGAGATTGCGACTCGATTCCAAATCCTCGGGGCATGTTTGAAGGGTCAAGACGGCAGATTATCTTATTAGCAGTATTGTGCTGTGGTCATTACCAGGCTGCTGCTCCTCTAATGTGCTCATTCTCTGGAAACCTCAGTCCGTTTTGTTGCAGAAAGAGGGAGGACTAGAAAGAAAAAGAGCTGAAGTGGGTCACACATGAGGCCGATGGAGGGAGCAGCACAGAGAGGAGTAGGAATATGTTAACGGAGGGTATTTGTGGTGGAATCCTCGGGGGGGCTCGGTGGATGGACTGTCTGTCATTCTCAGCATCACTTGAACGATTCAGCCACCAAACATGCTTACCTCCTCGTATCCATGTTTAACACAACACAGGGTGGGACTGTTTGTGTGTGTGTGTGTGTGTGTGTGTGTGTGTGTGTGTGTGTGTGTGTGTGTGTGTGTGTGTGTGTGTGTGTGTGTGTGTGTGTGTGTGTGTGTTCTCTAAGCTGTTGCTGTGAAATTGGGCTGCAGAGGTTATGGGATAAAGTAGGAGAAGAGTTCAAAGAAAGAATCTCATGAAGGCATTTTACAAGGTTTGTGTGTGTGTGTGTGTGTGTGTGTGTGTGTGTGTGTGTGTGTGTGTGTGTGTGTGTGTGTGTGTGTGTGTGTGTGTGTGTGTGTGTGTGTGTGTGTGTGTTTGCGTGCTTGTGTTGTTGTATTGGTGCATGTGAGTGTGTGTTGGCCGGGGAAGGAGCTGCCAGCGACACTGATGTGATCTGACATGGTGGAGGCTTGTAACGGGGCCTCTGTGGCTTCTAGTGCCGTGCAGATCCATCCCCCTCCTCCTTCTCCTCCTCCTTGTTTCCTCTCCTCCCTCCCTCCCTCCACTTCTCTGTCCTCTCTTCCTTCTCCCTGCAGCATCCCTCTGTCCTGCTCTATCCTCTCTCCCTCTGTTTGTTTAGGCATTTCGCCTCTCAACTGTCTTGCGGGATCATTTCATGACTATTTAGGACGGGTGTCTTCATCGGGTCAGGCATCTGTGTGTGTTTTTCTCTCTAATTCTCCATTCTCTCTCTCTCTCTTTCTCCCTCCCTCCCTCCCTCCCTCCTATCTACCACCGACTCTCCACGTCTCTTCCTGTTGCAATGATCACCCGCTGTCAGTTGGTGCGACCGCTGTGGGGTGATGAGAAGGTGCAGGCTCGGCCTCTTTATCTGTCACAGTCACTTCACCGTTGAGTAAATCCGCCAACGGTAAAGGCGAAGCAAGGATGTCTAGCATCAGATAGTGAAACGGCTGCACAGACATTTGACAAAGCCTCTTTTTAATCCTTGTATACAACAATTGAACTGACACAAGCCACTGAGGATTTGCTGTCAAGGGGCAGTTCAGTGATTTAACACAAATCATTATAGGGGGAGTGTGTTTGTATGATATCAACTGTGGTTCTGGAGAAGATTTAAAGATCCAGTGTGTAAGATTTAGATGAAAATGATCTATTGGCAGTAAATTTAATGTAAAATATTTCTGCTCATAATCAAGTTCATCATTTTAATTCGTGTTATTACATGAAATGGTTTAGAATGTTCAGAAAACATCATTTCCCTCATACTGTTGCTGCAGCTCCTCTTTTCAGTCTCTGTCTCAAACACTTGGTTTTAGCTCCTGTCTCTTAAAGACCGTCCTTCTGATAAAGCCCAGTCACATGTCCACCTCCCTTAAACCAGCCCAGGTTTTACTGTCACTTTTATGCTGTTTTCACGACAGAAGAATAGAATGAAGGTATGTGAGATCAAGATGGCGACAGAGGTGGTGGAGTGATGGTTCGAAGTTTAACTGTATAATTGTACTTAGTTTGGGTCTTCGTCTGGTGTAAGGCTTCTTCTGTGTTTAGTTTTTGGGCCTCTCCCATATTATAAAGTGCCACGTCAAGTATTGGAGCTTTCAGGAACATTCCAGTTCTGTAATTCCGCAAGTGTGACTTGATAGGACTCGTATTTAAAAGTTGGAAACTTGTGATTATGAGACATCAACCAAAGTGAACCAAAACTCTTTTCATCTGCAGCACAAGGTCGAGGCTGTTTATCATAGTTGAAATTGTGAATCAGAGGATCCTGAATATTTGGACTGGATAAGCAACATAAAGTCACAACTAATCCACCTTTGCTGCACTGATTTTGATCTTTTGTTTTGTAAATAATACCTTTTGGATTCCTCAAGTAGCTGCAAGGCTGAAATGTTGCAGCAGCCGTTCACCCTTCTGCATGTTTCAGATAAACACACAGGATCGTTTCAATAAACCAAACATATGAACAATAGATCAGCTCAGAGGTGAGGGATCATCCTTACAGCAGCTGGTAGAAAAATACCTTACACATAATGAATATATTACGTTATAAATAAACATATCGGCTGTCCATCCTGCTTTGACTTTGCTTGTGATTAACTGAAACATGAAACAAGCTTGAGAACAAGCTGAATTCACTCTGTGAGGTTTTATTCAGGCCTGTGTGATAAAACCTTGAACACACGTTTCAACCTTCTGCATTCCCTGAATGTTTGACATTCACTTTCTACGGTTGAATATTTATAGCGTCAGAATGAGAGGAATAGTCTTTGCCGCTCCGCAACCTTCAGCACGTCTCGCAGGCCTGTTCAGTCTCTTGCCCCTTGTTGTCATCACAAGGATAAACACGCTGATCCTTTGTGTTTTTCTTTCCCCGTGCATTCGCTACCGTATCTGCGGCTGCACGTTTGGCTCCGGGTTGGCAGGAACACTCGGCACAAAACAGGATTAACTCAGAGCGGAGAGTGGGCGACGTGGCGCGGGTGGCCTCCTGACCCAGCACGCTGTCGGAGGCAGACCGGGCCCACTCGCTAAGCTCTTTAAAGGATTGCTCGCTGATAAAGAGAGCGCACCTTCTAATCTGATCTCCAGATTGCTACTGTCAGAAACAGTAGAGGTGCATTTAAAGTGGCATCTGCTGCAGGATGCCACCGGCAGACGCAACAGTGAAGGAGTTGTTGCTACTTTCGGTTGAATGGAGTCAAGGACAATGTCAGTAGGATTTGAATGTGAATGACGCAGGGTTTGATTTTAAATTATTCAGGTTTAAATGACATTTTCATAATCTTGTTTTGCAAATTAATAAAAGTGTATTTGAATTGAATTGAATAGTGGGCGGACGTTTGGAGATTTCTGCTGCTAAACACATTTAATAAATTCATATTTTAAGCTGACACATGCAGACAAACAAATAACGGTAGATATCCAGTGCATATTTATGTAGAATAATTTATTATTACCTCTGCAGGAGGTTGTTTTTACTGCCGTTTCTCTGTTTAACTGTTTATCCCCCCGTTAGCAGGATTACGCAAAAACTACGGAGCAGATTTTCATTAAGTTGTTGGGAGGGCGGGGTCTGGGCTAAGTGGATACGATCAAGGATTTCTTTTGTCACTTTCTTTAACCTTGAAACATGGATCTCCTGTATTTCAAACTCTTTTTACTTTGTCTGCACGACTGGATTTAAAGTTGAAAAACTCAAAGTGAACGTTAGCAAAAGTTGATTTTTAATAATTTTTCATCAATTACAATGCTTTCCTCATGCAAATTTGTATTTTTATTTAAGGGTTATATATATATATCAGATATATGACCCTAGAGATGAACCATCCCACTCCCACACCCACTATGTTGTCAAATGCATTCAGTAAATGTGCACATACCGATACAAAGCTATAAACATAAATTAATTGTAAGTGCATCTCATCCTCCTCAGGGTAAAAAACACTTTCACAAGTAGCAGCAAAGGAGCGTAGGAGTGTTTCTATTTTTCATTTCTTCCTTCCATCTATCTGTTCATCCCGAGAAAATAAATCCTGAACAATAAGGAGAGACAGTAAAATGTATATTTCTTTAGGGATATGGTTAAAAAACAAGTATATGTTTCTTGTTGCATCTGTTGCAGCCTCCTCTGATGTGCACCAGAGTAAAAACAGTGAACTTTGCCCACAATTTCTCTCTCGTTCAAGTTGTTGTGGCCGTTTGCGTCTGTGTGTCAGAGTCATCACGGCTAAATTGGATCATGTTGAGGTGTGGCGAGGACGGCGTGGACCTATTTTTGGTTTTATTGTGGGGGATTTCCGCTCCACTCCACCGGTAGAGTCATAGTTGAGCCAAAGGCTGCTGTGTGTGTTCATCAGTTTCCATCTGAGGCCTCCACAAACTCCACCCAAACACACAAAGCAACATGTGCATGCACTTCACACACGCACACATTTTTAATTCTGTCCATAAACGACGCTCTGCTTTCACGCTGCTGCTCTTTGTTTAATTCACCAGCTCGAGGTGTAGCCCGCCTATTAGAAACATCCCCTGCCAACCTCCGCCAAATTAGAACCTTTAATTGCGATTCCATTTTGTGGCTTGGAGTCAGTGTGTTTCCTTTTCCCAAGCTGTTCTGGCTTTGAACATTTACAGGTCTTGCTTTCAAACTTTTAAGGTTTTCTTTTTTTACAGCGTTTTGTTAAAGTTCACTGTGGAACCCTTGAGTTTTCTTCAAAGTCTCTCGGGCAGGATACGAGGCCTCGGGCTTGATTTCCTCTGTCTGTAACCAATATGTTTACACGGCGACTCGTATTTGTTGTTTGTGTTGGTGTAAATTTCCTGTGAGGGTCTGTCCGGGAGAACCTGATGTCAATCTCAAGTTTGTCCTTGTTAAAACAGGTGTGTGAGCACTTCACATTGAGTTTGGATTTGCCGGCAGTAAAACAGCTTTTATTGGCTTTACATCATCGTGCAAACGGCGTTACTTATCGAATGGAAGCTGGGAGTAAGTGGGGCTGAGCTGGGTGGGCAGCACTTGGCAGCAGATTTCAGGCCCCCTGCAGGCACAAGCTGGCTGTAAACATGACGAGTGGTTCCCCCAACGATTTCAGCTGGTCGAGGGCCAAACACACTGATACAGCTTCTCAGGTTTTGCCTCTTTCCTGTTCGAACGATGGACAATGATACAAACAGAAGAGCGACAACATCCTGTCCTCTTTCTTTGCTGCTAGTTGAAAGAAAATTATGCCACAAAGCTGTTAAGTGTGTGAATCTGCAGCATCAGGCATTCCTCATAGTTTTGCAGGTCTTTTTACGTGTTTCAGTGGTTTTATTACCTACATCATTAAAAGCATTAGAGCTTTAACAGAGGTATGAGAACACAAGTCGATAAAAGTGTCTCAGGGTTTTAAATGTATGTGATATCTCGTGATGGAAGATATAACGTGTGTCTATATTTCAGACTTTTTGGAAATGATATGCTGATAAGATGGAATATTTTTCTTTATTTCTCCGCATTAATCATTTTCTTTTTCCTCTTCTCTCCTGCGTCCGTTCGTCCTCTCTGTGTGCGATGCTGTGACCTTCCCGTCACAGGTAAGAGTTGCTTTTTTTTGTATTTTTGTGCCTGTTTCCGTGTCCCATGTTGTTTCTCCAGCGCTGCGCTGGTTTTAGATTCAGCTGAGTGTGAGTTTCTGCCAAACACTGGGTCTCTCGACAGAAGCTCACACGTGCATGCCAGATGTAGATTTGAGCACAGCGAGATGAATCTTAAAATGTGTGTTTGTGTTAGTGCATACACACAATGATGCACCCATCTGTGTTTGTCAGCATGTGTGTGGAAGTAGAGCAAAGTCATTAGAAAGTGAGAAGGAAAAGTGAGTAAAACCTCCTCAGTGTATTTTATAAAGAGGGAAACTACACCATGTTTTAGTGCAGAGTTTGAGAACTGACATCTACTTTAAAAAGATCATTTGTATATTGTAGATGCAGGTAATGCAAGCATGGCGTGAATTGGAACATAAATACTTTGCTGACAGTTGAAGACAATTTTAAAGTAATTCAGTTAATGGTCCGTGATTTACACAGCTGCAAGAACCGAGTTGTTTTTAAGACGTGAAAAAAATGTCTGTACCTGTCGTTCCTCTTGGGACGACGCTCCGAAGCTTGAACGTTGAATTGTTTTTTGTTCATTTGAAGTTTAGCTGGTGAGGCCTCTGGTCTGGTGGTGCAGCGGTTTGCACTCACAGCAAGAATCTTACTGTGTTTGCACGTTCTCTCCGTGTCTGAGCTGGTTTTACACACCTCGGCTTCCTACCACCAAATGTGGTTGATCTGTACCTGCCTCTTGCCCCCTGTCAGCTGGGTTTAACTCCAGCCTCAAAGGATAAATACTGGAGATAATGGATGGATGGCCTTCGATCTGTGATGCTCTTATCACGCAGAGTCAGTTTTAAGTCTTTATGTGCTTTTATGAATTATTATGCAGTAACTTGCTGATGATGCAGAAGGAAAGTGAAATCTTTGTGCTGCTGATCTCCATAGAGCAAACTGTTTCACCGTCTCCGTTCAAGCCTACAGGCGACAAGTGTTTGATATTAGAGAGATTGTGGGTGGAGTATCACTGGAAACTTTACTGCCCTTTAAACCAGCTCAGCTCACATTATGTGTTGGCTCCGTGTCCGCTGTCCTGAGTTTAATTTTATTCACCAGCAACTGAATCTGATGCTTTTATGAGCGGCCAAGTCACCTGGAACAGATCAGAAATACCTGACTACAGGGGGAACGAACGTAGAGCGAGATTACTTATGGAAAACTAAACCACCGATTTTGGGTGGAGCAAAATCTGATATAAGTTTCTAATGCTGATTGTTGAAAATGATTGTCAGTGTCATTCAGTTTCTTTAAAGACAGATTTATGTTTCTTCTAATACTTACAAATTGACCAAAGCACCATGAGCATCAAGTATCTGAGTTTATTCAGCCTCATTGAACTTTCACTTTTCTCGTAGCGCAACCACAGAGCGTTCTTCCTCCTGCAGGGTTGAGGAACGATACCACATGTAAATAATAAGTGTTGAGCCGTTTCAGATGAATAATGCATTACTGCAAACATTCACCTCCAAAACTTTGTTGCTGGTGAATCCATTTACCATTTTTTATCTCTGAAATCCGCTAATCCGTGATCTCTGCTCTCGTTAGATGCCGACAGTGCAGCTTCCTGCAGCCGACCCGACCTCCGTTTGCTCTGAGGAGAAAAAAAAAATGTTTAGGTCTCTGAAGTACATTGAAATCTCTGTTTATTTCTTAGTATAGATAAAATATTTTCTTTCTGTCGTCTATTTTATCTGGCAGTTAAAATGCGTTTCGCTCGCTTGCAGCAACAAACACTCTCGTTAATAATAATCTGTTGGATATGCTGTATCCTTCCTGTACATGCTGCACGGCCAGGCTGCGTTTGGATCAAATGCTCGTCTGCTTTATTTTCTCTAGCTTCATATTCTTCATTCCTGCGTCCAAACTGCTGCACTAATGAGCCTTTAATTGTGTAAATGAGCTGAACGGTGTTGTTGTATATGCAGCTCAGAGCGGACGTATAGACTCGATAATGAGCTTTGTTTTCTCGTGGGAAGTTCAAGGAGAAATATGTCAGAACAAAAATCTGTATTTTGTTTTAGACATGAAATTCCATCCTGGGAGCCTTCTAATCACCATCCTGTCTGCGCCTGATGCCAGAGAACCTTTAACTAAGAAATGTTAAGTTTGACTCGAACCTTTTATCAGATTTTTCAAGTCCTGTCTCATGTGGTGCAGATGCTCAAGGTGCAGGTGACCCTGCTTCAGCTTCAGACTGAAGTTGGATGCTGAAAAGTTGATTTTAAACTTTGTACGACTTTAATCTGATAAAGTTTTCATTTCACCTTGCATTTTGCTTTAAGAACAATCATTAGTGCCTGTCAGTAGGTCAAACCCTGTTTTAGTTTAGTTTTTTATTGCCGTTTTCTGAGTAAAAGTACATTTACATCAACCTGCCGAGATAAAACATAGAGACTCTGCTGACTCTGCTGTGCACGTACAGTTGCTAAATCTAAATCTAAACACTAGGTCCATTGCACATCCATGTCAAAACTTGATGTCCCTGATCCGTCTCGTCATCGTGTCCACACCTCCGAATAAAATCGACCCATTAAATTTTTAATGAAAGTGATGTTGTGTAGTGGTTTTTCAATCCAGGTCAGTTACAGAACGGAAATATTTCTCCTTCTCCATCTGTTCTATTCTCTCCTTCCCTTCAGTCTTTTTCGACCCCTCCTGAATCCATCCACATCTCTATTTCTTCTCCCTCTCACTTCTTCTCTCTCTCTTAACCCGTATCTGCCCTCGACTGTCTCCCTGTTCTGTCCTATTTTGAAAAGGCCAAAAAAAAAAATCACTAAGTGCTTTTTTGTCACAGCAGTTGGGGGGGTAATTGCTATTTAAGCCTCCGGGCTCACATTACACCGGCTGGTTTATTGCCGCTCTTGTACGTGATGCAATTTTTTAATCTCACCCATATTGATTTTCCTCTGTTAAGGAATAGAATCAGGTATGGTTGTATTTCCACTTTCTGCTCGGTGGGGGCTGGTGTTTTGAATATTTAGGTCAGTCACAGTTTTCTAGTGGGATGTTGTCTGAGCACTGGAGGCGTAAAGGAGGTCATATCAGCTAATATTGACCCATCCTCGTAAAAATATATCATTTGGAGCATTTTCTAACGTCACTGAGGCTCCGAGGCTCAATTTTTTTTTTTGCTCTCAGACATTTAGTGTCCTCTCCTTCACCCTCATTCATTCATAAAATATTCACTGCCGTCTCCTTTGTTGAGTAAGAGGAGCTAAAAACACTGCTTCATGTCTGAAAATGTTACATTAAATAGAAAAAAAATTCTAGAAGTCATAGATGTTGTGGAGTTAATTACCAGGAGATGAGAAATGTCCAACGTAACTTGATTCTACCTTCAGTTAATGGGTATTAGATGAGCTGTTAAATCTTGATTAGTGCTGGTTAATTATGCAGACTTGTGTTAGAAAAGAGTGAGGGGGGGGGCAATCTATTTAGTTTCTGCTTTGCTTTATTCACAGTGTCAGAGAATGCCCACACACACACACACACACACACACACACACACACACACACACACACACACACACACACACACACACACACACACACACTCTGCAGGCATGTGGTCGCACTGACCTCTCCCCAGTTTCCTTATCTGTCACCTCAGTTTACTGCAGCGAGACGGTTGTTTGGGTGCTGCTGTCTCCTCTGTCTCGCTTTTACTCTATGTCTGACTTTGTGTGTGTGTGTGTAGTGTTGTGTTGTGTTGTGTGTTTGACTTTCCTCTTGTGTATGTTCTAATGTCCACGCCTCACGGGTTGTGTTGTTTTTTTGTGCATGATCTGCAGGTGCTCTGTTTTTGCAAAGACCACATTGAGTTTTTAACCCTGAGAAAAGGTCTATGAAGTAATTTTGTGGTTTTTTTTATGCCACTTTTTCTTCTTCTGATGACTCGATAGCTGAATGTTAAAGCTGTGTGTGTGTGTGTGTGTGTGTGTGGGTGCATGTGTGTGTGGGTGGTGTGCACAGTGATGACCAGTGTAAAGGACTTTTGATGATAGCAAAGTGACAGGATGCCCCCCCGCTGCCCCAGAGACCCATTTAGATCACTCACACACATACACCCACACACATGTGCCACAGCTGGAGCTGTGCATGAGCACAAACACACACAGCGGGATCCAAACCAACACACACACACCTACACACAAACACACACACACACACACTCTCTCTTCATGTTTCCTGAGCAAACAGACCTCGTGTCCCCTCCTCCCACTCACTCGCCGAGGCTGATTTGTGTTGAATATGTAGAAGGTGTGTTGTTGTTATTGTTGTTGTTGTTGTTATTTATTATGTGTGTTGGTCCTGACAGTGTGTGTTGTGTCACCCAGCGTCACTTAAACGGAGCCAGAGCTCATGAACTCGGCTCCTCTCCTCCTGTGAACCGGCCTCAAAACACTGCCACTGCTCATCATTGTACCTGCCTCGTACATGCGTGTGTGTCTGTGTGCGTCTGTGTGTTTGCTAGGAAATGTGTATAGGTCAAGTTGTAGATCCTGTTCTGTCATGGTGGAAATGTCAGGCCATTGCTCCGGTTTGCACAGCTCTTGTCAGTGAGCGCCCACTTGTTCTGCTCCGCTAACTCTGCTAATGAAAACCATCAGCAAAGGAATTAAGTGTGTGTGGTTGTGTGTGTGTGTGTGTGTGTGTGTGTGTGTGCACTTTAATTCCATTTGCGATGCAAATATACTGAAATAGTAGTAAAGCTGTTGGGAGGAGGTGGATCAACTGTTTTAATACATATCGAACGCTCATATTAAATCACAAATAATAGGCTAAATAAATGAATATATACTTTTCTCTGATCTAATAAGGTTTTGTAAATTCAGGTCTTAGAGCACAACAAGACAAACCTGGATTCAACTTCTGCCACAATACAGCCCAGTGTCATTCGGCTATAAGCACCGTCTTTGCCAATCTGCAAACTTGTGTTTTTGATTTTCAAGACACAAAATGCAGTAATTGCTGCCGTGATGATTTTGTTTGTGGTTTTGTAAACCTCTGTGCAGTGTTTATGTGTCGTGGGCTTCACTGATCCGTCACTCTGATGTTCTGGTCTGAACTAAAAGGAATTGTTCAGTTCTGACCACGCTGTGAATTCACAGTCGCACAACTACCCACTCGTATATATATTGATAAATTGGTACGTCAGCATCTCTGCTGCTTCATATAATATGTTGACATTAATCTCCCTCCACAGCTCCACACACACACACACACACACACACACACACACACACACACACACCCCACACGATTGTTTGTTATCCGAAGATGAAATACAGTATAAATACACAGCGGAGTACAACAGTAGGTGTCCTACTTATTACTGTCAATACCGCCCATTTACAGCCAAACCGGCTCTATTATTAGACTGCTCTGGACTGTCATCAGGTGTCTTCAAACGCTGCTGCATAAATCACATATGACAGTATTTTTTTTTTTTTCCTCCGGCTCTGTGAAGTGCTGCGTTGTGATCTGTCTGGGACACGTTTGCCATCACAGAGGGGAGTGAGGAAAATAATGAAAGTTTCCCTTGTTATGCTAAGCTCTGTATGTTTTCCTGGTTTTTTTTTTTCTTCCCATTTTCTAAATAACAGAATGACACATGGGGTCAGCAGACAGGAGTTTATGTGTTTTTCCTACGTCCTGGTGTGTGGGTTTTTTTGTCGAGCTTTTCTCTCACTCAGTCGTTTATGACACGGTGGAAAGTCTGGGACCTGTAGTTATCATCAATATCCACAACGGTAAATTACAAGAATCAGAGGGGTGATGCATGACCTGCATGTGCTGTAGATAAGATAAGATAAAAATCAGATAAGATAAGATAAAAATCAGATAACATAAGGTAAGATGTACCTTTATTTATCCTCTGTAGAGGAAATATCCAAATGAGACAGCAGCATGAGATACCTGGAGATACCCCCCCAATTATATTCCCACAAACACACACACACTAAATCATAATCAGATATGAGTATTTGCATAATTTAGGATTAATGTAACAGGATTAAGATTAACATACTAAACACAACCACTCCTGGATTAATTCATTGCTCTTATAAAGTGTGTGTTTGTGTGTGTTTGTGTGTGTGTGTTTGTGTGTGTGTCACATCGGTCTCTACTTACTTTAATCTCTGATTAGCTGCAGTATGAACTGAGATGATCTTTTCAATTTGAAGCAGAGAAACTGGGCTCTAATGTAATGTTTTAACGTCTCTGGTGTTTCTGGAGGTTTTTACAGACTTTGAAAGTCCACAGACGTCCTGGGTCATCGCTTTCTTCTGCATTTAAATTATGAATTAAGTTTTTTGTTACAGAGGCAGCTCTTCTGCTTCAGGAGGCCGGGGATGTTGGGTAATATCCACCACTCAGTTGTGTTTCAGTTTAGCAAGTGGGACGACACAGTCAGAGCTAAACACACTGACAGACTTTGTTTTTCTCGACATGAAAATCTATTTATCACTCTGATATGGAGCCTGGCAGGATTTATCACCACGAGTGGCTGCAGGGGGCGCTGTTGCTTAGAAAAACATATCTAGTGTTGCTTAAAATAAACAATTATCACATATGAATCAACTTATTATGATTTTTATCAATAGATTAATTGTAAATGATAATTTCAGTTAGTTAAATGTGACCTTTAAAGTAGAACTACACTGAGCGTGTGGTGTCAATGGTGTCGGCCCAAACGAGCTAAAGAAGTTCGAACTCCTGAGATTCGTTAGATTCGCTCCATGCGAACGCTGCCTTGTGCAAATTTGTCTTGAGGTTTGAAATCTGTCTTATAACAGAGAGTTAACTGTGGACAAATCTTGATTTATGTACCAATGGGAATTTGAATTCCTCTGTTAACTTGTGATGGAAGAGAAGAGGAGTAAATTTAAAATCCTGCTCTCCCCTCTTTTTTTTGGGTTCTGCAGCATAATTTGAGCCGGTGCCTTGGCAGCGTTCACGACGCCTGCTGGGACTCGGGCTGATCTGACACGAGTCCACTAATTGGCCGTGCTCGTGTATAAAAAGGGTGAACCTTCGTAAGTCAGAGGAGGGAGAGAATGTAGAGAAGAAAGTCTATTAATACAACATTTCCAGTGTCAGTACCTGTTATAATGTGTTTCCTGCAGGATTTAAGACTGACGCACTGGTTCAGTCCCATTATTTAACAGAAGGGTAAAATATTTTTCAATCAGCAGGTTGACATATTTTAAAATTGCCTTTTTCTCTGGTCTCTGTGTCCTTTACTTTGATCACTGACTGTGAGTAATCTGAGCATTCTACCATCATGAGATTCAAATTAACAAGCAATGTTTTTTTTTAAATGGTGCATGAGATAAAATACCTTCCACTGATGAGTATGTTTGGATGAATTCATGGATAGAGGGGGAGAGGCAGGCTGGAGGAGCATACTGAGTAGATGTGTTCAGCTTCTCCTCCACATATGTCAGCCCTGATCTAAGCCACACCTGCTGCTAACCACGACTTAGAGAGAGAGAGAGGCAGCAGAGTGCAGCGTCTCTGGCTCCACAGTCACAGGCTGAGCAGTCGACGAAGCGAACGGTCGCTGTGTCGCTGCTGCATTTTGATTTTTCTCTCCATTCCTTGCGTCTCAGCTCCCCCCCTCTCCTCTCCTCTCCTCTCTTGGTCTCTCCTCCCATCCTCCTGAAGCGATGGTGTAATTAACAGGGCTCAGTGGGAGTGAAGTCGCGCTGCTTCCTATAGGATCCTTTGGCCAATCGCTGACACTCACTCAGTGCTGGAAATATGATGAAGGAAACGCTCGCTCTGCCGTGAGGCAACTGGGGATTCCTCAGAGTGTGAAGTGGGATTTCTGATTTTCTCTCCTGGACTTTGCAGAGTGGATTTTCCTCATTTCCATTTGGACATAAAAAAACAAAAACATTTGGTGTCTGAAACTACTTGGAACCAGGAAGCAGGTGGGACTGGTGGATTTTCAATCCCAGTGGGGGAGCTCAGCTCACACCCCTGCTGAGATCCAGCACCCACAGATTACTCACACTGACTTCAATCAAGTGCCAGATCAGGTGCATGTGTGAATCTGGTCACACCTCTTCACCCACAGAAGCACCAGGACCACATGAGAGTTGAGGAGGAGTCTCGTTAACCAGTAGCAGGATTTCCACCTCAGCGTGACGGGGAGGGGAGCGTGCGGTCACCAGGCAGCTGCGGAGAAGATGCCAGCCATCCTGGTGGCCTCAAAGATGAAGTCAGGACTCCCCAAACCCAAACCGGTGCACAGTGCCCTGCCCATTCCCCAGCAGACCCCCAGCAGGCCGTCGGCTCTTACTCTGCCTCAGGCACCCGTCAAGAGCCACATCCCTTCGGTGGGTCAGCAGGTGGGCTCGGGACCCGCGAGAAGCAAGGCTGCAGGGTCAGAGGCTGGAGAAAACACTCAGGTACACAGTTCGGCTGTATTTAGTGAGATCAGTGCTGTGGGTGCTTACGCTGCGCTGCCCCTTAATAAGCAGTATAGATACCATGGATACAAGTGTCTGTGAGAGAACGAGGGTGAGGTTTAATATGTGGTCTGGTTCAGTGAGAACAGCAGCTGGGTAACAGTGTACAATTTGTATTCTTTGTGAGGACACATTTCAGATTTATAGATCATTCATTGCTCAGGTTTTTATCTCATGTGGTCCAGGTGATGTTTGAATAACTTCCTGATGGACGAGAATGAGACCAAGTAGAGAAAACGATGTTTGAAAAGTCACGTTATCTTTTCACATTGCGTTGTCAGGGTGTCTGTCCCTCGTCAGCTGCCGTCGTGGCTCCTTGAAGGATGTTTTGTTTTTTTAAATCAATACACAGAGTTTCAGTATCACTCTCTCTGGCTCAGTTTATCATAACAGAAACACGACGCCAACATTCAGCGAATTCCTGGAAGGAGCCGGCTGTGTCTCTCCTGTCCAGGATGGCAGCGGAGCAGGATATCACGGTGCCTGTTTTGCTGTGTTTGTGAAATATTGGCTGCGCTTAGCAACCCCATGCAAACGGCTGCAACGGCAAGAGGGATCGTTTTAACGCCATGTAAGGCAGCGAGGTGAAGGAGGTGCCTGTGTGTGTGTGTGTGTGTGTGTGTGTGTGTGTGTGTGTGTGTGTCAGCGAGCCAGCAAGTGCACGCTTGGCAGTCTGTCTTTACAGTAAGCGTGACTCAGAGCCATAGAGGCGTCCAGCACACTGTTATTTGGACGATGAATGCGAATGCGGCACTGTGGTGATCGCGTGAGGAGGAGATAAGGGAGGCCGGCGGCGTCGGTCGAGGCACGAGTCCACTGCTGGTGTCGTTTGTTTTAGTGGCTAATCACGTTTTCTCACTGACCTACTTTCCGTGACTTTCTCTCTCTGTCCCCCCTTTTCTCTCCCCCTCTACATCCCTGTGGTGCTGATGAAGCAGCCGCCATCACCCTCAGCTGGGTTGACCTCTGACCTTCCTGGGCAGACGCAGCGATGTGGACATTACAGTCTGGTGCTGAAGTGCATCAGCACAGAACGTTTTTTCAGTCTTCAGTATGTCAGTCAGATCATTTTTATTTATTTCAAATCTTAGTATAAAAAATATAAAATATAAAAACATCAAACAGTTGAATCATCTGCATCAGAATCACAGTGTTTAGCTCATATTTGTCACATTTTATGCAAGAACAAATATCACACACTCATAGTTGACAGTCCTCTAAAAATGGCCGATTCGTCAAGATCCATTCATTATTCCCTGGAAAGTCTACGTCCACATAAATGCTCTGTCTCCAACCCCTGATCTGGATCCACACCAAAATTGAATTTGCTCTTCCCTGACCCAAACCACATCCTTCCACCAAGTTTCATGGAAATCTGTTCTGTTGATTTTATGTAATCTGGCTCAAAACAAATGAACCAACAAGTAAACCTCCCTGACAAGAATAGAGGGAAGTGAAGATATGACCATTAGAATATGAAAACATAATTCATTTCTTCATATTGGAAAACAAGGAACCAGGAATAGATATATGTCTTTAAAACAGGGCAGGGGTGTCGGCTCAGTTTTATCGTCCTCATTTCTCTGTCGTCTCTGCTGGGCTTCGCCGCAGGGACTGACAGAGCCGGAGGAATTGTGGCTGAGGAGCAGAATCGCTGGCGTGGACTCGACGCTGCATCGCTGTCGGTCCAAGTCTCTGTGGATTTTATGCACAAGCACCAGTGGCACTCAGCATGAACCCAATCAGCTCTGAGGGCAGCGTGAGATGAGGGGAGACTCCCTGGAGACTGATGGGGTTTTCTCCTTCTGGTGTTAGTGGTGGCTTCTTAACAGAGGGCAGACAAATTTAGGAGACACTGTTTCAGAAAATCTTTCCTGTAAAAAGTCCTTTCACCCAAAACAACCAACGTCAATGAATTAGACTTTCAACAATCTCACAGAGAGAAAACTCCATCATAGCCGAGGTGCAGATCTCACCTCCCACCGCAGTAGCAGCAAATAGATCTCAATCCTGTTCAGTCACGTCAGGAGTGGGCTGAGAACTGAGTCATTTATCAACGAGAATAACGTAACCTCCTGCTTTTGCTATTTCTGCCACCGCCAGGCGTTGTTTTTGCTTTAAGAGCACATGTTCCTGAGGATTAGAGGAGTCACAGCCGAGTGCAGCCGAGGCTCTCGCTCCTCAGACGTCCAGCTGGATGGTCCAGTTGGCAGTGAACACACAAACATGTTGTGTACACCTGTAAAATTAAGTTAATCCATAATGCAACGAGAGCAGCAGGAGGCAGAGAGAGATGTTCAGGCTGTGTGTGTGTGTGTGTGTGTGTGTGTGTGTGTGTGTGTGTGTGTGTGTGTGTGTGTGTGTGTTAGAGTGTGAGTGACAGGTCTGGCACAATCTCCAGATTCTGACGTGAAGGTGCGGGCGGCTGGAAATGTGTGAATGGTATTTGATGCTGTCTTCTGTGTGTGTGTGTGTGTGAGAGAGAGAGAGAGACAGAGTGAGAGATAGTGTGTGTTTGTGTGTGAGAGTTTGTGTGTGTGTGTGTGTGTGTGTGTGTCTCTTTTGCCTCCTACAGATAGTGACGCTCTGCACACGTACTTTGCTGCCCTCTCGTGGCTGATTCTTGCCCTACATCTGATTCCATTCCCAAACACTACTCAGACTGTGTGTGTGTGTGTGTGTGTGTGTGTGTGTGTGTGTGTGTGTGAACAAGTCATTCAAGGCTGCTGTTGCTCTATTCATCTTTAATACCTCTCTGTTATGACCAACCTCTCTCTCTTGCTCTCTCTCTCTCTATCTCTTTCTCTCTCTCTCTCTATCTCTTTCTCTCTCTCTCTCTCTCTCTCTCTTGCTCTCTCTTCCCCATCCAAGTGCTCAGGGTTGCCAGCTCATTATTTCCGCAGCCAAAGCTTTGAAACAGAATGCGTTCACAGTCAAAAACCTCTGATTCTGCCACGTTCACAGCAGGAGGCCTTGAAATATAAATTCTGATGCTTTGTGCATGTACCGTTATTAGTCATCGCGTAGAACACACACACTCACTCTCACACACACACACACACACTCACTCACAAGTGGATGCAGAGCCACAGGGAGAGATTTGTCCGTGTGTCGGTGAGATAAGCAGCTCTTATCTTAATAAGTATCTTTCTTGATAAAGGCTTAAGTCAGACTCGGTGTAAAGACTCACTTTATTATACTCATTATGAAAACTCATCTCCGCCTGCAGCTCAATCACAATCTTATATACAAATATATTGGGAGCGGTGATGAGGGTCTTCGGCCTCCGCGGGTAATATTTACTAAGATGAATTAAATAAACCACCAATCCCTCCTCCTGCATCCAGGACAGAGGAGCTCAGTCTGGATATTAAAACGTCGCTGTCACATTATCAGTGTGTGAGAGACGCATCAGTGATGTTGAGCTCCATTAATTCTCAAAGATGTGTAATTGCCCAAGATTATGATTTCCCTCATTTGAATAATTTAATTTTATCCTGTGAATTGGTTTGACCGAGAACTATACGAGTGTGAACTTTTTTTATTATTATGGATTCAGAGCTAATTAAATGTAAAGCATTGATGGATGGAGGTGAGAGATGAGACTCAGACTGACAAACAAGTTGCCAGGCAGGAAATTTGTGAACGAAATCTATTCATTAATTGATGTACAATTGAAACTCTTAATTTATTCACAAATTTCTTCTAATATTAAATATATATGAACATTTAATTAGTTGATTGGATCAGTTGGCCTGATAAATGACAAATCATTTAAAATGTATGTTTTATTATTATATTATTATAGTTTTTATATCATATCGTTATGTTAAATCTTTTTTATAATTTAATTCATTGATTATACTTGTGTTCTATGCTGTGCCGGTTGTTTCCTTCAGGAATTGGATCATGTGGTTGGAGTCTGACGAATCAGTTGAGGCTATGTTGTGAAAGTCGACATCTCAGTTTCTGCTCGTCCAGACTAAAACGCAGCCCTGAAGGTTTCAAACCTAAACAGGACCTTCAGCTTTTCCAAACTTTTCTGCTTTTTTGGCTGTATAACTTCAGAACAGTGTGGACACCAGGCGAATCTGAAGGATGCAGCCTTACTTGAATAAAGCTAGCAATTTGAAGTTGTCATCTTGGAGCCTGGGTCCTGCAGTGGGTTGATAATGAAAATAAGTTTTCAGGCCTCATGCTGTCCCACGATGATCTTGAAGGATCTCTCAAGCCTATATACAATTAGTAATAATGCAAAAAAACAAATATTGGCCTCCTGAGTCTGAAAATGTCAGCATCCAACTTACAAACAGATTTAAAATGAGAGGTTTCCTCGAATGTCCTGAGCCTCTCACCTCCTCCTCAGCTTCCTGTGAAAGACAATAATGACATTTTTTATGGCTCCTCCATTCAGCCCGAGTCTGGTGAAGACCCGGCCCAGCAGGTGAGAGTGAAAGGCTGAGCACCGTCGTGCTGCATTGGGTTGCTAATGTGCTCCTGCCCACCCGCAGCAGCACAGATTGGGTGGGGGTCTGCGGGACTATATTGCTTCTCTTTTTTAAAATTACCATGACAAAGGACCACACAGAGACATATGTCTCCTCAGGAGGTGCTGCAAGTTAAAGCCAGATTTAATGGATGTTTCACAGATTCATTGTCGGAGAGTTCATTGTGAGGTGGAAGGATGAAGGTTTTAACAGACTGCCAGAGTTCGGACAAAGAGCGCAGGATAAAAGCTCGGGTCCTGTCGGGTCTGTGAAGGGTTCACCTCACGTGCTTTATCACTTTGTGGTTTTATTGATCATCTTCAAATCGGAAAAGTCGTCAGAAAGTGTCCACAAGTCAGTGTTTTCCCTGAGTCCCTGCCGGTTTGGAGATAAGACACTTTCACCCGGCAGTGACCGCACATGTGCTCCTATCAGCATCGGGCAGGAGGGAGCCCATGCTGCTGTTGATAAGAGAGACAACACATCTCTGATTCCTCCTCTCAGAGAACAAAGATGGTCGTCCTGCAGATCCAGGCTGGAGGAGCCGGCTGACACACGAGCTGAGCTTCACACACAGACTGCTTTCAGATGTGGAGATAGAGTCAGGCTGCTTTTATCGGAGGCAGGTTCTCCCTCAACACCACGAGCAGCTTTTCAGCACAGACGAACTCTGAGGGCACAGACTGGAGCAGATACTTTTCATTTACATTTCAGATTTACTTCTGGAAGAGTGTTTGTATGTGTTTTCTTTAAGTCATTGATTTCATTCTTAACTGTCGAGGGCGATTTTAACTTTTTCAAAGTATGTTAAAAAAGATTTGAGTCAGAAAAAATAGTGTTTTAAAATGAAGATCAGGGAACTGACAAGTTGAATGTTCGCAGGTCAACAATACAGAACAATACTTATATTTTCCCAAGTTTGCACCAAGAAACCTGCGTTTTTTTCAGATCAGATGTTTTTAAAAATCATAAAACACTAAAAGAAAAGCCGTGAAGCTGTTTTGATCAGTGAATCATTGTGAGACTCGGGTGATTTAGAAGATTTTTGATGGGTTTTCTGTGATTTCTTCATTCAGCTGTGCTCTCCTGCTGTTTCCGGGAGTTTCCCAAGCTTATTACAGTCGTCTGATTTCAACCTGGCTAGAATTTGTGTGTGTGTGTGTTGTGTGTCTGCGTGCCTGCTCTCGCTCAGTTGACACACATGTTCTCTAAGCTTCCCTGATAAATGTTGAATCCTCAAATGGGTAATAATTTCAAGACGCTTCTCACACCAAAGACTCTTCATCTCCCACAGGGATCATCGCACAACACACACACGAAGCATTACCCTCACATTTCATCTCCTCAACTCATATTTCACCAATTTATTTATTTATTATTATTATTATACCAATTTATCCTTAATCAAACAATATATCGATGCAAAAAGTTATAGTTTTACAGATTCTGTTCTCACTATATGAATCAACTTGATTTCCAAGGTTTAGTTTTACTTTCCAAAGCACAAAGGTACATACAGCATGTGTTCCATCTCTGCAGTATCCACAGACAGGACGACATATTCCAGACTGGGAGCGTGCTCTTTGTGTTGACTGGTTTCCTCAGCGTTGTGGTCTCAGCTGGTAGCTGTGGTAACCAGGCCCAGATGGCATCCTGGACCTAAAGTGTTCTAATCAGTTTTCTAATTAGATACCAGATAACGCTAATGACGTTTCCTTTGCTCTGCCGGATAAACTGCAGGTTGAGTTCAACATTAGGTTGAGAACAAATAACAGAGACCACAAGAAAATGTGTCTCAGATTTCACACATTTAGATGAAATGTACCTATAACCCTTTAACTTAATGAAATTATGATTAACAAAAAAATTTGAATATTTAAATTGCTTGCTATAGAGTAAAATGGAGATTAGCGACATCACACATATCACACTGTCTTGGTTTCTTTCCTCTGTCCACATGTGATGTTTGGCCCCAGACAAAGTTTATTCATAAATTAGCTGACATCTTTCATTGCTGCATCCATCTGTGTGGTGAACCATGAAAAACTGCATATGGACTGTGGTTAGACACGTTTTCCATTCTCTGCTGCTGAAGATTAAATCGTCCAGATGTCAAATACTTGAAATATATTAACTTTCATGTTATCTTATCACAGAATTAAACGTTTCACTAAAACTCTCATTCGTCATATTGTCCTTTGATAGTCCTGAAATTTACACATCACAACTTTATCCTGAATAATTTATGTGTCTCTTAATAAGTAAGTTATTCTTCCCTATTATTTTAAATGAATGTAAGTGTGTGATATAAAAGAGAAGAAGTAAATAAAAAGAGACATCACTTCCCCATTACCCACCGTATACTGCAGACCCCTGTCCAATTCCTTTTGTGAGAGTCCATATGTCCCTCGCCCCTCCCAAATCACCTTCACCCAGAATGCAACAGCCAGGCGGCAGAGCAACCCCACACCCCCACACACCATCGCCCCCAATCTTCCTCCCCACCCTCCAGAGCTTGGAGGTGTGGGTCCCCCAAAACAAAGACCCCTCCAGACTGGGGTTATCCCCCCTATTGTCCCCGACACACTGAGGTTTATCTGGGGCTGTGAAAGGAGCCTCACTCAGCCCATTCACTGCGACTGCACTAAACGAGCCGGTTCTAAAACTGTTAAACACCAGCTCTAAATGCTGACACATTCTCTCCTCTGAAGCCAGAGTGTCATTAAATCAATGCTGGTTAGGAGCAATGGGGAACTGAGGCTTCACTGGTGTGGCAGGGATTCAGATTGTTAGCTCAGGCCTGGATATAAATACAGTAGAGGAAGAGGTGTGTTTTACAGTATAGTAGTTCAATTTGAATCTGGCATCAGTCGGAGCTCCCTTCACCCACTAATACAGAACGCTGCTGGTTATTCCCAGATCTCAGCTGGTGTAAAGTTAACCAGGCCTTTTCTGTCAGAGCCAGAACTGTGGACTAGTTGTTAATCAGTAATAATAATCAATTACTATTTAAATCAGATAAGTATCATCCTTTGTTTCTTTTCATTTACTCTAAAACACTTCTATTTTATAACATTTTATATTGGAAAGCTTATTTTTTTTCGTTTATTAGATGTTATTGTAGTAAAAAATTATAGATTAGTTTCCAACTTTTTAATCGTAACCAGCAAAAACACAATTCTTTAATCAGATCTTGGTCATTTTTGCCCAGAAAACTGCTTTATGACCCAAAAACCACCGACCAGTGATTTTCCCATCAGCCTCAGTGCTAATAAGCAAATGTTAGCATGCAAACACGCTAAACTGTCATGGTGACCGTCGACATGTTTAAAATTCTGTCTTCGTGAGATATCTCAGCTGCTTCGATTCGAATTACTTGTGATGAGAGAATTGTGTATTTTTTGGTTGCGCTCTTTGAGCATTGCAACAAATCATTGCTCTGCAGCCGAACACATGTCTCACTCTGCAAATGTCAGTTATTTCTGTTTTACACAAACTGGAAACATAAAATGCATAATAAAGCTGCCACAGAGCAGCTGCAAGCTACATCTCTGTAGTATTTTAGAATTTGGCAGCAGAAAAGCAAAACAGACCTTTATTTCTCCCAGGTTGTTACTTTATACTGTCGACATGTTCTCAGTAATATTGTTGTTTCGTGAAGCTTCAAGCATTTTTTGCTCAACCTCCTGGATGCGATCAGCCACCCCACACCCCCCCCACCCCCCCCTTCTTTGTGGGAACTTTCTGTAAATCTTGGGCTTTTCCCAAAATTCAAATTCAGCTTGTAATTTGTGGTCATTGGTGGTGTGTGTGCGTGTGTGTCTTTGTGTGTCTGTGTGTGTGTGTGTGTGCACAGGGGGTTGGAACGAGCTCAAACGGAGGACATCCTGTGCACTGGACTCTCCTACACACACTCACACATATATAAATGCTTAGGTTATGAACCCACTGCACACACACACACACACATAAATACAGATGTGCAGCTGCTGCAGTGTGATGTGGGTGACGGCTGATCAGAGGCCGGACTGTCGGGCTCTGGTTGGGGGGAAATAAAACAAGGCTTTTTTTAACAGGCAGCAGAGGAGTTGGTTAAAGAAATAATAAATAGAAAAGAGATGGTTAGTGCTGAGTTCTCTGTGGTTTTGGCGTCCGAGCGCTGCACGTCTGCTCCACTGTTATCAAGGGTGCACTTATCGTCCCTTTCTTGTCCTTTTTCCTCACTTTTTCCTCATGAAGGGGGTTAAACCATCGGGGGAGGGGTGGCAAGAGGTGAAGAGGTCTGTCCTTTTCTCTTTCTGTCTCCTCCCCACATGACCCATTGAAGAGTAATAGCATAATGTGTAGCCGTGGGTGAGGGAGGGAGGGGAAGTCGGCGGGGGCACTTCTCCTTCTCCTCCTCTCAGGGGTTTGGTTTGGCTGCCTCTCCGAGCTGCAGCAGAGGTGGCGGAGCTCCTCATGCCTCTCGCCTCCGTTTATTTCTCCCTCCTCCGTGGTCCAGAGTGGGTGGAGAGAAGCTGGAGACACTGAGCTCTCCCATCACCCCCCCTCAGTCACTCACAGACCTGCTGGGGCTCAAGCAAGCAGCAGCTCTGGATCTGCATGGTGCACTCATCCAGGACACATTTCTCCAAACCTGCTGCTGCCTCCTTGAATTCTCCTTTTTTTCCGCGAATATTTGGATTTTGGTTGCAGCTCTGTTGGGTCCAGTTTGGTGTAGACTTGGTTCTGATGGCTGGTTGTCCTCCTCAATGTGAGGCAGGTGTCTCGGAGGAAGGAAGCTGCAAGAAGTAACATGAGCTTGATGCTGTGCCGCTGGGAGCAGAACAATTTCAGCATGAAACTGGTAGGTTAAAAACTTCCGGGTCGTCATAGAGGCCAAACATCAGGGGGCTGTTCAAATGTTTTTATTGCATTTCACATCTTTTCGTTTCGTCAGTACAATGTTTACATCTTCATCCTGCTTATCTCTGCTGACGCTGCAGTTTCAGGACAGGACTCCCTTATATAATTTTTCCCTCTGTGTGTTTATGTATCAGTGGAAATGCTTGTCTCATCAGCTCAAAGCCTCACAGTAGCTGTGGTGTTGGATTCCACGCACGCAATGGATTAGTGGCTTCTTTTACAATCAGTGCTGAAGACTTGCATCCTGGTTTTCCCCTCACCTGAGCTTTACTTTCATGTCTGCATGGAGAGTTAAGAGAGGCTGAGCAAGGACAACAATTAGTGTGTCTGTGTGCGTGTGTCTGTGTGTGTGCGTGTGTGTGTGTGTATGTGTGTGTGTCTGTCTGTTCTCCTTTCAAACATTTACAAGAAAAGGACATTTTGCTTTGATGTTGTGCTGCACAGATGGTAAATATCCAACAGGACCTGGGACACTGTGATAAAACGGTGCTGGTCAGGTGCAGAGAGGTCATGTGGTGCAAACAAATGAGAAAACAGGTCTTTGTAGTAGAAGATTTATACGATAAAAGTATGAAGCAATAGATTTAATAAAAGTAATTTGTATAATTAGCATCCTGCTGAGTTTACACATAACACGGGCGGATGGGACACACACTCTCTCTCTCTTTCTTTTCTTCCTTTCTTTTCTGTGTCTCTCTCTTTTTCTTTCAGTCGTAGTTCTTATCAGGATCTGCTATGAGCCCAGAGAGGAAGGGGAGATGGAAGCAGAGGAGGTTATTACCAGTCTAGAGATGAGCCGATAAGAAGGCTAGTTTAATTACACACCGCTAACCTCCACACAGCGTGACTGACAGGAGACCGCTGGGCCACAGGGTCAGTGTGTGTGTGTGTGTGTGTGTGTGTGTGTGTGTGTGTGTGTGTGTGTGTGTGTGAGAGAGAGAGAGAAAGAATCACAAAGGGATTGCAGGCATGCACACTCGAACACACTCCCAGAAATTAAAATGACCTTCCTTTTTATTATGACGTGATGTCGATGTCCTCTCTCTTCTAATACAGGTCTATTGATTCTGTGATTGTCATGGTCCTTATGTCAACACATGACCTGTGCAGCATAAATCAAAACTTTTGATTCATGTGGTTAATCCTGTTCGGAGACATGCCACAACACACAGAGCAGAAA
The DNA here is from genome assembly GCF_024713975.1 of Paralichthys olivaceus. Classification (NCBI taxonomy): domain Eukaryota; kingdom Metazoa; phylum Chordata; class Actinopteri; order Pleuronectiformes; family Paralichthyidae; genus Paralichthys; species Paralichthys olivaceus. The sequence continues at coordinate 27,133,475 of NC_091093.1, forward strand.
GAGGAATGAATGGAACTGTAATCGTTTAAGGCTTATATTAAATTTAAAGGTTATATTGTTTGTGTTACTTTGCATATTAACTCTGGAAAAGGACATTTTCTGCAGTGTTTCCTTCACAGATGAAGAACGCATGAGTTTGTTCTTATTGCCAAAAGCTCTTACATCTCGTTGTCTTTCCAAGTTGACATTTTCGTTGGCATCCTCCACGTGTAGGACATCCCTTTCTCATAGAGATATTTATATTCTTCAAGATTAGCGTGTGTTGTGTGATATAAACATCATCAACATGTCCATTCGTTCTGTTTTACCAGGGGGAAGAGGCAGGAAAGCTTCTGGAAAATGTCCGCAGCAACCGACTTGGACATTTGCGTTTTCACATATGACCCCTCCAGGAAATTTGCAGGAAAATGTCCTCACTAGTGAGTTAGATACGAATGTCTTCAGACAACATCTTACTTTCTGTCTTTGTAGATTAACAAAACATGTTTTGATTGTGTGCTCGCAAAACTTAGGCCAAATAGAGATTGTGACAGTGACAGGCAGTTCCTCCTTGCAGAATGCACTTTAAAGAAATTGAACAATGACATTAAAAAGCAATAATATTGTAGAGGATTGGAGGTCAGAGCTTATAACCGACTTTATCTTCAGGTGACGTTACTGTGTGCAGACTATAACTGGTTCTGCTCCTGGTGTGTGAGGAGCTGGTTTTTCAGGAACAGCTGCCCGAGCTTTTTTCCCTGCAGGGAAATCACTTCTCTTATTGCATGTGGCTTCTTCACTCATACAGCACTGCTAACGAGCTAAAACCTCTCTAATAACATAGATGTGCTCTCATGTGCATCAGGCCGCAAGTTCTCAGTGTTTGTCCTGATCAGATGCATCAATTTAGGGGATTTAGAAGTTATGTATCCACGAGTCGGGTATTTTCAGATATTCAGGATAAATGTTGTGCTTTCAAGTATTAACAAAACCACCACTACTGGTTGTGAGCTTTGAATTTTAAAGATATTTCACATGCACTGATGACTACACATGCATGCAGACGGCCTCCTCCTAATGGATGGCTCTGTTTCCCATGCTCTAAACTGCAGGGCTCTGGCCAAGTCGTTTTGTCGACCATGTGCCTGTTATGGCCTCTGTGCCTCACGAAGCCGCACGTCTTTCATGTGCCAAACAGAGAGCAAGCAGAGACATGAGGGCTCATTTAGAGCTGGCCTGTTTCAGCTCTCTGCGGGTTAAAGCCACTTGAGAGGCTTGTGTGTGTACTACAGAGAACAGAGGGTGGGAAAGTAGCTTCCAGGGGCCCCCACAGACCAAAAACCATCCTGGTGCATTTTGCTGGGGGCCGACATGAAGACACAGCAGCAGCTCCAGCTGCAGTGGTGATGGAGAATGGAGATTAGGGAGTAGGCAAATGTTTGTTTGTGGCTCCACATGGTTACTATATGAGGAACATGCAACTTGTAGACTATACTCAGGAGGTGAGGTAAATGTGAGCTCCTGGTAATGTGGTTGTCGGCAGTGATCGGACTTGCAAATGGAACGAGACTAACTTTAACAAACACAACAGCTAGAAAAAATTGTTTGCAAAAAACAAAGATCACAATGGAAGCAGGGAAACAAACTAAAAAACGAAGTTGTTTGACAGCCTGTGGAAATGTCTGAATCATGCATTCTCTCAAAAAATTTCCGTTTCAATAGAAGTCTATGAGACAATGACTCTGCTTCTCACTTGATTTATTACGTCAGGAGTTTATCTCAGTCTCTAGTAAGTCTTCTTCAACACAGCATGATGTTCATTGAATAAATTATGATCCATTTAGAGTCAAATAGACGACAAAGCACCATTGGGACGTGGTTGCTGTGAGATTGACGGCTAGTGCCGCACAACGGGTGCAAGTGGCAGGTGTAGGTGGGCGTGCAGTGACCTTGAGCTCTCAGTCAGGCTCCACCCCTCACTCCTCCACTAATGTCTGTTTTTTAATGTCTTAAAAAACCTGGAACACTCTGGATAAAATTGCCTGAACCTTAATTTAGTTAATTAAGGCACAAGATCAATGTTAGATTATCGGACAGGCTGGATAACAATCGACTCAACCACCGGGATCCCTCAGTTTGTGGTCAGGCCCTGAAAATCTCAGAGTTGGTGCACAGGGCCGGAGTCTTTGTGTCCAGAGCTTCACAGCAGCACAGCAGCTGGCAGAGCCGTCCCCTGTCCTCATATCACACTGACCGGAGACACTGATTCCTCAGAAACCATCTGTGTCTGACGACGAGCTGTGCACACAACGATTACCCTCCTTCATTTATTCATCTGATGGGCGTTCCTGCTTTCTCTTTTTCACCCGTCTCACCTATGCACCCCTCCCTGCATCCTTCTGTTAGATTACTGTGCATATGTGTGTCCAGCAGTCCATCCATCATTCTCCCACCAGCCATCTGCTGCCGGCCCAGACTGGATCAGAGGGGGTGTGTTGCCACACATGTCACCCTCAGCCTGCAGCAGCATAGAGCGCTGCAGGGTCTCTTATCGATGAGACTCAGTGTGGAGGTCAACAACCAGAATATTTTTTATAGAATGTTTTTTACGAAGCCTTATTCTGTATCCTGCTCCCAATGCCAGTTGTTAAGAAGGTTAAACTTCACATTAGGAAGCTTCAAACACGGTCTGTATAAAAGTGTTGAATTAATTTGATCATTTGAAGTGTGGGCTTGTTCTGGGCAGCTCCTGCATGTGTGAGGTTTCATCTGTGTTTAAATATGGAGCAGTAAAGTAAAGTTAAATCACCTGACGACATAAGAGGACGTCTCCATTTAAAATGAACTCAGAGAGCGAGATCTGAGACCTCCACTGTCAACCTTATGCGTCATGTTTATGTGTGTGTGTGTGTGGGCGTCTGCTGCTACAATGTGCAGCACCAGGTGTGTTGCAAAGTGTTCAGTCAGTCAACAACAGGAAGTCCGTCCCACACAGGAGAGACATCCATCATGTCGGAAACAGGGGCTGACTGTACGTGTACGAGAAAACTTTGCACTCTCTCTCTTTCAAGCTGCGTTGTAGCCACATACCATGCGGAACAAAATAAGTACAAGACACAGTTTGGTTGAGGGAGTTCAGCATCATGGCTTCAGCCCCCCTACCACCCTCACAGTATAACCAGCAGGCTATGGATGATGAATTGAAAATGTTGGTAAACTCGGTTGTCACCTGGATGTCTCCTTTCCAACACTGCTGATCAGAGCTGGAGCCGATAAAGACCTGTGTCCACTGACCTGGGTGTGAATGACGACTCTATCCTTTCACATTGCAGACAAAAGCCAGATGACAGAGAGGGTCATCGTCTTCTGTGAAGCTAGATAGAGCACTTTGCTGGTGGCTGAGAAGTCTTGTAAAATAATAAATCGCTTGAGATTTAATCAAACTTGCTGTTTCTGGGTTTCACGTTGCTCGACCGTCTGTCTACCAGCAGCAGAACAAGGAACTGAGTCAGACAAGACAGACTGAATGACACCCAGAGAGAGACAGAGTGAGAGAGTGAGAGAGTGAGGGGGGGGGGGGGGTTAAAACAGTGTGAGAATGTCTGAGGCTTCACTAAGAAGAGTCTGAAGAGAGAGAGAGAGAGGCAAAAGAGGAGTAAACCACGACCTGTCCACAGAAACCAGGAGCCAGACGGACACGCTGAGCTGTTACAGAGATGAGCGGGGGACAGTTATCAGACAGCTCGTCTTCACCTTTATGACAGAGAGCGATAATCTTCTGGATTTCTAGGCATTTGACGGACCTGTTAGTTGTTTCTATCAAGGTGACATGTCGGAGCACGGCGGCCTCAGGGTGCCGGCCCGGAGCTACAGCCGCTTCTCCTGCAAAAACTTCAAAATGGTGAGAGGAAACAAGACGATATTTACTTCGTAGTCATGTTTCAAAGCTTTTGAAACATGACTACGACTTTGACGTGGACAGAGAGTAACCTGGAGGGAAACCATTAGCTCAGTGGACTGAGTTGGTTGTGAAGAGTTGTAAGAGGAAAGGTCAGCCTGAAATAGAAATGTCAGGCGTAGAGTCACATCTCCAGGAGCAGCCAGGAATTATTTTAGAAGCTCCCGGAGAGAAGCAGGTAACAGACACAGAGTCGCGCCGGTGGATCTGACCAGTTGAACCAGTGCTTTCAGATTCATTGAACTCTGGATGTTCGCCTGAAATGATCCAGAGGCTTTGCATGTGCAAATATAAATTTCCGTGCCAGTTGCTGCAGAAATTCTTTGGAATTTTCTCCAAGATTCTCGTGAACGAGAGGTGTCATACGTAGAAGATGCCAAAGAATCAAGTCAACCTGGAAAGACGAGATTCGAGAGTTTTTGTTGATGCCAGTGCTAACAAAAAAAATACTGCAGAGGAATTAATACATCATTTCCTGCTGCATTCTTCATATGTGAAAGGCACGTTAAGGAAAATGTCCACAACCAATTGTGCGGACATCCTCCGGAGCGCTTGTCTCCGGTTACTGTTACTGTTCAGATCTTCCTCTTGAACCCCTGTATGTCCCTGAACATGGCCAGTGGAAGACGCCTTCATCTTCATCGTTCAAATGTAGATCTTCTTTGAAAAGGGAGAAGAAAGCTCCGTTATCAGCGTCTGTCTTTCATAGACTCAGCACTGGGTTCAGTTCAATTACGAGTTATTATAACGAGAGCTGTTTTACGTCCTGGCTCCGTATGAAAGCTTCTCGTGAGAGATAGCACTTTATAGCAGCTTTGGTCCTGCTGTGTTCTCTTTATAGTTCTCGCTCATGTCGGTAGATTAGTTCATAATGGCGTGTAACGCGCAGCAGCGTTTTAGGTTGCTAACTGAACCCTGAATGTAATAAGGCTAATAGTCCTGAAGTTATCAACGTAATTGTTTCTGGAAAGCCGTGCATGTGAGAACCCTGCTTTGATGGGCAGAGCTGAGGTGTTCCTGATGTCAGGGAAATGTCGTGGAAATGTGAAAAATTTATTTTCTGATTTGTGATCTTCATGCTTAAACTTCAGTGGAAAGACTAAATGGTCCTCAACAGGTTTAGAAAATTCACAGCCCTTAGTTCAGCTATGAAACTGTTTAGTTGGGATTTTTCTGCTGTAATGTGGAAAATGTTAGTTGTGATTTAATTCAAATAAAGAGCTCAAGCAGGCAGTGGTTGGAGCAAATAGGTTTAGTTGTTTTTTTGATTATTGCTGAACAACAGGTAACATTTTGCCAAAACTTGACACTTATTATAAATTCTGATATTTGTTGTAATGTGAGTCTAGAAGGGTAATTACTTCCACTTTCAAGAAAAAGGCTCCAGTAGTTTTCGCGTAATCCTGCTAACAAACACATAAAAAAAACAAACAGACAAGTAAATAATGAGACTGTTGAGTTCAGGGTTTTGTAGCTGTTAGCATGTAGAGCTGATTATAACGTTTGTATCTAATATTAGTTTATTCCACTATGCTGTGCATCCGTGTGTGGAGCCAACAAGCTCCTGAAACACTGAAGGACGAGATTAGAAAGGTTGTGTGGAGTAGCCTTATTTTGGAATTTGGGACTTGTGTTTTTTTCCAGTTTAAATTTTGCAAGAAGATTTGCAAAGTAAACTTATTCAAAAACCCACAGGATGAAAAAAAACCATCACACACATTAACCTTAAAACAGTTTTTTCTTTTAGAGTAAGCGGTGATGCCGGCGTGTTTGTCAGCATCACTGCAGCGTTTGCTTAGTGAGCAGGTTCACACTCGACAAGCCCGTGACGTTGCAGACAGCAGCAGAGATGAAAGAGCAAAGTAAAACGAAGCTGAGACGCTTCAAAACAGGAACGCACAACCGCAACAAATAAAAAGCACATCTGCTCGGCTCCTCCTCCTGTATCATCAGCCTCTGTCATGACTTGTGGTGACATTTGCAGCTCAGCCAAAAAACAGAAAACACCCCCTTAGACTCAAGGCTCCCGATGTGATATCCTGGCTGCCCTTGTCCTTCTCCCCGCCCAGGCTGACCCGGCGCTGTGGGGATGGCCCTTGTGCGTCATGCCCTTTCTGGAGGCATCGCACAGCAGCCTGGTGACTCAGCAGTCCGAGGCAGCAGGATGGATGTGAGGCAGATTTGTGTGTTTGTGTGAAGAGGAGGAGGAGAAAAAAAAAAAAAAGATGCAGCTGTTTGAATGAGTGACTCAACGCTGCTCGTCACAAGCTTTGAAGAACTGATTCTCTTTCATTAATGCTATGAACATGCATGTGGGTGCAGGCTGTCACGCAGCTTGTGAATTGACAGAGCGTATAGTGTTTGATTAAAGGTCAAGATTTACACAGATTTATTTATCTGTGTAAAGTGTTTGAGTGAGTGGGCTCCTGACCTTTATGTATTTGGATCCATATTAGCCTCCATAAGATATGAGAATAATTTATAAGCGCTATTAAGGGGAAATTCGCCATTTTATATGTATATACATTGTAAAAAGGGTTACACATAAAAGATGGTGAAATTGTACTGATAGATGTTTCACCCTGTTTGATGGTTTGTTGATTGGTTTTGTTTTTTAATATTTCTGGGAAACTTGTTGGAAGGATGTTGTTTGAGTTTAGGGAAGAACTCAAACCTGTCTGACACTGTGAGATAAGGCATTTTTCAACATTTTCACCTTTTTCTCAGGGAATAATTCACGGATTTGGATTTTTTTGTGTGTGTGTGAGATCTGCCGCAGCTTGATTGGAATCAAAGGGACTGTTAGGCCTTGAGATTGTAGATGAATGAAGTTCAACCAAATTTCTTTGTGTCCTTGTGGTCCACACAAGAGGATTTTTTTCATGAAGGTGACAAAGTCCCAAAGCAGGAAGTCAAAAGACTCGACAGGCCCCATATGACATTTTCCATAAGGCCCTGACACCGTGAATGACTCAGTGTCACGTTGCTCTCTGTGGTGACGGGAATGTCCCTGACTCCACAACCAATTTACAGATCCTTAAAAAAGACCCCTGTTCCCAACACGACAGAGTCAGAGGTTACTGACAACGAAGGGATTTTCCCTCTTGAAAAATTTATCTGTGCCTCGGACTGTTAACAGATCTACGACTCTCTGTGTTAACACGTGGAGAGTGAGTAATAATATGCCAAGGCACCGTGATGTGGAGGAATATTAATAAGGACCTTTTCATCATGTAAAAATCCATCATGATCTCAAGATAACTTGTTTAGAAAACACAACATTTTACTCCCAGTCACATTCTTTCTGACGGATATTATACATAAGATATTATTATAATGGGATTTGTTCCAAATGTCTTGGTGTCCGGAATAAATCCCTCTAAGTCTGTGGATATCCCCTGACTTCTATTCATCTCGTGGCAGCAGCTGGTTGATATTTACATGGATTCAGAGGCTGAACACAGAAGAGTTTGATCCCTTAACTTCACAGTAGTAGGTCTGCGTATATGTCCAATTTCTGGTGTACCAGCAAGACGTTTGGGCGTATATTGTGTTTAGTGCATATTTATCCAACTCAAATGCTGTTAGTGTCCAGAATCACAGAGCCACGGGCATTGCTTGTTTCATTGCTGGCTATCCCATCATGCATTCTGAGCCAAATACAGGGAAACACTTTAAAAAGGCTGTAGGGTTATAACAGAGGGTTTATACAGTATAGCTGCATGTATTCAGACAGTCGGAGGAGCATGTTACTAATAACAATGTCTCCCTCTTATTCATTCAATGTGGTTAAATCTTTTGTTTAGCGAGAACATTAATTCATCAGTAGTTTAAAACCCGCGGGAGATTTGTGGTTTCCTCTGAGCTGCGGGTTGATAACACACAGAGTCAATACGGAGTCACTACTCTTCTTCAGTGACCGTGCAGCTTATTAAAACGTCTCTCAGTTCACATCAGTTACTTCTCATCATCACCCACTTGATCTTCTTTTTTTCTTCAAGTCATTTTTCGGATCAAAGAAGCTCCAATAAATCAGTGGTTAAATCCTTGATCCAGATTAATGTCGTTAATGTTTCAAGGCCTGTGCATGTGACTGATGCAACATTTGGTCTGTGGTGAGATATATCGTGCTTCTAGTTATTTATCATTGTGGTTACAAGTAATTCATTCTTTTACTTATTCATTTTGCATCCACATGTTAAGCATTCTGCTGTTCCTCTGCCTCTCACCTCCAGAAGCTCTCAACGCTCATCTTTCCAAGTTGACGTCTTCGTCAAAGTTGACTCTGGACGTTCTCACATATGCCCCTGAAACGTCCGTGCATGTCTGAAAGCAGTTTTAAATGAGTATTTCTATTGAGTATAGTATATATATCGAGTATGTAAATGCGTATTCCTATTTTCTGTTATGTTTCTGAACAAAGTTTTGAAAAGTTAAATTCTCAGGTTTTAGAATTACCTTAACCTCCTTGTCTTTCCCCTCACAACCCCCTCAGGCTGTTAGACCCCCCCTCCCCTCCACCTCCGTGATTGACAGCCACCCATTTCACCTCGTTTTTAATTACACTCCAACCCCTCAATTTACCTGCCCCGAAACTACATCAAAGGAACCCTCCACGCACACCAAAGCTCCGCAGCACTGCACTTCCTGTTCTGCATGAGCAGCTGAGTGTGTGAACTGAAAGCTCGGGGTCTAATCCTGCTGCTGAAAGGGTTTCTTAAGCTCTGTGTGTCACTCAAGACTCAGTTTTCAACTGTGCATTTGTGTTTGGGTACGCAGCTCCGAGGCTCTTTGTGTTCAGTGTGTGGTCGTGTACTCACGTACACCTCGTTGAATTCGAGCGTGTGCGTGAAGACGAGTGCGCGTCTTTGACTCGCTCACACCTGTTGTAAGTCGTCACGAGAGCGGTGATTCATCCGATGAGTGGCGTTTCAGAAAAGCTCAAGGTCTGTTTACAGTGCAAACACACAAAGAAACAAGGGTCACATTCGTGTCACACACCCTTGTATGTTGTGTGTCGGGTTTTCAGCTCAGGCTCGACTTCATGGATGCACTTGAATTTCACTGTAATGAGACAGAGAGGCAAATATTCTAGTTTCCACTCGGAGAACTGAGGAAGTTTACATGCACGTGAGAAACCAGGTTACTGGGAGAGATCGAATTTGTAAGTAAAGCTGCTTTTGAACATGCACTAAGGTTTGGACATTTTCCTAAAATCTTCCAGAGAGGCTGAATGTGAGAACACGAATGTCCGAGTCAGTTGCTCCAGACGTTTTCTGGAGCTGCAGCCCTATAATGTCTTGAAAATATCTGAATGAGTCCATGTGAGAGTAGAGCAGGGAAATGGAAGAAAACTAATAAAGAGGAACAAGATTCATGAGCTTTCGGTGATGAGGGCCAACGCTGGTGTGTCATGTCCTGTTTTCTGACTGACTTGCATCTATTGACGTTACAGTTTTTCCCCCTAAAGTGAAGATATCCGAATAGCTTCGCTTAGTTTTGGTAGCTGTATCTACGATCGATGGTTTCAGCTTTAAGGAATGAGTATTTGTTTTATCCTGCTGTCACAGCTGCTCTTTGTCTTCTTGCACATGTAGGTAAGCCATCAGCAGCATGGTAACATGTGCAGTAATCTGCTGTTTTCAGGAGAAATCTTGCAGGGAAATCAGGTTTATCTCAGGTTTATCTCGTCCTTTATCCGATTACTGAAGCAACATTTGGAAAATGACATTACAGCAGAAAGCCGTCAGTAACCCAGTTACTTAAACGTCCTGATTCTCTCTTCCCTGTCATCTCTTCACCAGACGGTCGTACAGTAACAGCTCCTGTGTTTGTGTGACAGCGAGAGTGAGGCACGGAGGGAGCAGTGTCTTTATTTAGCTGAGCTGTCGCACATGTTCCGTGTCTCTGCGGGGGGTTCTTTTCTGAAGTTGCACTTTTCAAACACTCTCAGCAGTTTGTGCAAAAATCCTCACAAAGCTGCAGATTCACGAGGTATCAATTTCTCAAATATGACACATTCTTCAGCAGGAGAAAAAGTTCTGTGCAGCTTCTCTTCGACCTCTGTGTCCTGTTCGTAAAAAAAAAATCTCCTCCAAGAAAATGGAAACTCACTTCTCTGGAGAGGCAGTAAAAGAGAGAGAGTTTGGCAACTAATTATGAAGGAAGCTATTCAGATTATTCAGATGCTTGCTCTGCCTCGCTCCTCTCCTCCCCCCAGGCAGTGAAGGGTCTTTTCTGTCCCCAGAGAGTGATGTCAGCATGGCCCATTGAAAACAGCCGCCGTGCGCTGCGAGATGAATGCCCCGGCTCAACACAATGGCCCCAATTTGAATACCACGCGGATATGTGCCAGATCGGAGCCCCAACAAAAGAAGGAGGGCTACTCTGCTCCCATTCAACCATGTTGTTATTTTATTAGAGTCGTAAATTTGCTTCAACCATTTATACCTTTTGTAGTTTTCGAGTGTTTATGGAGTTTGAAACACGTGGACGACCTGACGGGGTTTCCCCCCCACCCCTACCCCCTGTATCCTGGACTGGATTTTGTTGGCTCGTAACTGATTGCCTCGGTTGTGTTTGTGTCTGACCGCAGATCTACACGGACTGGGCCAACCATTACCTCGCCAAGTCAGGACACAAGCGCCTGATCAAGGACCTGCAAACAGACGTCACAGACGGAGTGCTGCTGGCCGAGATCATTCAGGTCGTAGGTAAGGAAATCACACTTTTGATTTTAAATTCTGGAAGCTCGATCTTATCATGTGAGGGCTGAAAGAAATATGTGAAGCACGTCATAAAACAACATAATACAACCTTTTGATTTGATTGAACAATTTCAATATCAGTCCTGCCAAGAGTTTATTTCTAGATGAAATGATTTCTGCCAGATTTTAGGATGTGGGACACAGGACAAAAAACTTCTTCTCCAGGTTGGATCTTTGTTTATGAGTGAAGTGTGAGGATAAAGTGTTATTACCTCATTCAGACACAATGAAAAACTTACATGTATGTAGCTTTAATTCATATTCTTTAGTATCACTTGAGTGATTTTCACTGAAAGTTATTTCCCAGCAGGAATATGTTCCTCAAACAAAGTGAAGACAGAACACCAAATAACCAATTATAGAAACAACTTAAAACAGAGCTCATGAGAAAACAAACTAATCCATTATAGTGTTTCTACTTTACATTCATTTCAGACCCTCTTTTAATCAGTGTCTCATTTTCACTTTGACCATCATGCAGTTCGAAATGTTTTGTGTCTCATGACTCTAGATTAAATTTGGCATTTTTTAATTCTTCAGCTCCGCAGTTCAATGTTTTCACATGACAGCAGATGAATGAGGACAGTGAGGCGAGTGCAAGCTGTGAGCGGTCCCTCTGTTCTTTTGACCCTCGTCTGTATCGTCATCGCTCTTGTCATCTTGTCTCGTCTTCCGCAGTCTGTCATTTCTTCAGCCTGGAGGCTGAAGCAGGCCGACACCAGCTGACCAGTGACTCAGCATGTTGCTGACTCTCGATGCTCTCGCTCTCTTCCCCTGTGATTCTCACACAGACGCTAAATAAACACATACAATATATTGATCCAAAAGGTTTCTGAACACAGAGACATGGACGTATAAGTTATTGGAACTACTTTTTAGTCGTCTCCTATTTTTTTCTGCGTTACCAATAACATTTCGAGGACAGAGACCTTTGCTGTCTGCGACAAGAAGAATGAATGTTCTAACGATAACAGTTTCTATTCTAGATTAGATTTAATGATTGCGTCAGTCCAGTTAGGGGCCGCCCGCAGAATACTCCAGAACTGAAATACAGGGCTGAGGTGCTTGAATTTCTTGAAAATGTCCACAGCATCACCCAGCTCCTTCTATAACACCCAGTATCTAGTCCACACACAGTATTTACACAGTACATCCACTCTGACAGCTGACGACTCTCATTCAAACAACGCAAACAGAACCGTCTGTTCACCTGTTCCGTTCTGCTGCGTCTCGTCCAAATAGAGAAACCTCTCACCACACATTTCACATTTTGCTGGTGAAACCGGAGCAGCAGCCTGCTGGCGTCAGAACAGCCTCACTGGGACAAACACCAGATCGGATACGGCACCTGTTTATCAATTTGACCACCGAAGGTCAGGAAAAGGAAAACCTCCAGATTGGGCTCAATCGCTGAGGATAAACTTTCCTGCACATTTCAGAAAAATCTGTAGCTTGTTTTGTCTCATGACACTTGAGTCCGGTCTTCATCCAGTCTGACTGCCGGGTTGTAACCAGACAAATTATGTCTGGTCATTGTTTATTTTTATTTTGGGAACATTTATTCAGTGTGGATGTTTTAATTGTGTGTCTCACAATTACAGAGTGGCTGTCTCTTGTGGGTGTCACTCACCACAGTGTGTATTTTATGTCAGGAAGCACACAAATCACAGCCAACAGTAGTGGTGTTATATCCTTCATGATTTAATTATGTTTGTTTCGGCTATTTATACAGACGTGGAATTCTATTTGCTAAGTTTGTCAAATATATTCAGTCATGATGATACTGATGATCTTTTTTAAAAACAATGCAATCATTATATCCTTTAAGATATCATTATTAGGTTTAGGTAAGTAGACGAGGATTAGATTTAAACGCAAGAAGCCTTTCGTAGATCCTTCAACTTTTTTGTCACTGACATCTCAGATTTGAGTTTTCATTATGAGAAACCAATTATTAAAATATAAATCCAGATGAGGTACGTTAGATATAGTTAGATATATCTTCCAACAGTTGTTTTTCTGCACAAAGTTTGTCCTTCTGTTTAAATTGAAAATGTAATAATAATGATAATAATAATAAAATAACTTTATTCATATATAGCACTTTTCAAAAAACAGATCTGCAAATAGCCTCACAAACATAGAAACACATAAATTACGTACACAAACACAAATCTAGTTAAAATCAATATTTTAAAAACAAGATTTAACAGAGGACGAGGAAGCTTTTCTCCATTTTAAGAATCATTAAACTTGGATGAATATGATTATATCAGCAGGTGTCACATGTGGATGTGTGATGAGGGTCAGAGTCAGTTTTTGTGCCGTTATTTGATTCAGCACAGGATGCAGGGCTGTAGATGAAGTGTGGTCCTGAGGTGGAGCTGCGCTGTGGGGCCCACCGTGCCTCCTGATGCAGGAGGCTGTGTTTGGCACAGTTGTCAGCTGTGAGCCGGCGGCAGTGTCTCAGCTGCTGTGGGCCGGGCCTCTAATGGACGGGAGGAATCCCTGCCACCACACACACACACACACACACACACACACACACCCCCTTTGTAAAGAAGCAGCACGACCCTCCCATACCGCTCAGGCCCCCAGCGGCCCCGTTCCCATTTGCTGTGACTAGATAGTGTTTCATGTCTCAGTGGGAGGAAAGTGGGGGGGTCAGAGTCACCGGCATGAACACCTCTGCTCTCCTCACTCCGCCAGAAACTGTCTGGACACTCACACACACACACACACACTCACTCACTGGGATCTCCACTGGAAATAAAAGAGAGGATTAACCTAACCAAACACAGCTGACGAGAGTTTTCTGTCTCTCTTCTTTCACCTCTGTCTCTGCCTCCGCTTTTTGTTTCTCCTCAGCCAATGAGAAGATTGATGACATCAATGGCTGCCCCAAGAGCCGCTCTCAGATGGTAAGTGAGCTCCTGAGCTTGTTTTGGCAGAACGTCGTGAAGTTTACGCCTGTGTGAAGTAAAACACTTCCTCGTGTGACATCTCAGCGTCTCATGCCGCCCCCCCCGGCCCCCTCTCTCGGAGCTGCGGTGCAGAAGTCACTGGTGATAGTTGTAGATGGGGATGGTTAGTCCATTTATTTTTACTTTTGTGGTTTGCGGGCTGCCGTTAGTGAAACCTCTGGCTCAGACTTCTGGCAGTTGGCGCTCAGTTGAAAGCACCACAGACTTTGGTTTTTAGGGCCTCATCTTATTTCACTTGCAGAAGGAAAGTGAGTGAAAGCGGGCAGGGAGCTTCAGCTCCGATGACAAAGAAAATGTTTACAGTGAGTCGGGATGTGTTTTTGTGTTCGGTGACATTTAGCAGGTATGTAAGTGGGATTTCCTTCCCGGTGAAGCTGGTGGGATCTCAGGTGCTCTCGCAGTTTTGTGTTCTCATTGGGAGTTGGCCCCGAGACAGGGCTGCCCTCCGCTGAATGTGAAGGGTCATAAATTGGGCCAGTGTGCCAGCTGAGGGGCTATTTCTGGCCACCTACCAGACTATTGAGGCCTCTCACAGCACAGAGAGGGACACACACCCCAATGGCTAACAACTGAAGCACAGCTGATCCCTGAACCCTCATCCACGTTTTTAGTTTTTTTATTGTGCTCTGTTATCATGTTTTAGTTTTTACGTTTTGCTGATTTAATCATACTTCAGAGAATTCTCCTCTCTTGTAAATAACAAAAACCTCAGAGTCAGGATTTGTTCTCAGTTTACCACAACTGTTAGCAGCACAGAGCTGCAGCCTGCACCATGAATCACGTTCAGCATCGTCCTGGATAAGAACTCTTCTTTACTTGGCTTTCCTGTCCGAAAAAGACGCACAGATTTTAATTACACGTGACATCATCAGGACAATCAGAACAAAGTACCAGGGACCCATGGGAAAATCTTAAAATAGCAACAGCAAAAAGTTATATTCAGAGAGGTGTAAATACATGCAGCATAACTCCAATAGGTAAGAAAAACACTCAGAACGTTGAGTGAGCATTTTGAAAATGTGAAGTACATTAAAAAAACAAAATAAATGTGGAATTGTTTCTGCTGCCAGAGCAAAGAGCAGGAGACGAGCAGTTAATGCCTGTGCAGGTTTATCTGTTTGAATTTACTGTATTTCTAATTTACTGGGAGCTAATTTTACAGCCTGTGGGTTATTTTTCTATTAAAAGACAATTGAGTTATCACCACCGAGCTGCCTCATCTTCTACTGAGCTGCACTGATGGAATAATAATGTGAAAGCGGAAGCAGAGACAAACCTATAACACGATTCTACTGAATTATAGAATAATCAGCTCTTTATTGTAAAGTGAGTACTATTGTCAGGATCCTGTAGTGACGCTGAATCTCTTTCTTGTGATGATTGATCACTTTTTAAAAATACATTCTTTAGATTTTGCAGTTGATCAACATTGTACAAAAATACCTCACGCATTGTGTGTGTATATCCCCTCCGACCCCCCCTCTCTCCCTTCACGTAGCAGCTACTGAGGAGAAACATATCAGATATATGTTTACTTTGTTAATTTGCTATATATTTTCCTCTTTTGACTGTTTACACTAAGTCTCAGTTCAGAATGTCTCCCCTCTCCGTCCCACTCATCATCCACCAGGCCTTTCCCTCAGCGGAGGACCCCCCCCTCACTGCTCTGCCTGTAATTGAGTATGTTGAGCTCTCTGGTCTCGGTGGTGCGGGCGTCTCTCTCTGTGGTTTTTGTTGTGCTGTTATCAGTGTGTTGTCTTGTGTGACCTCTCTTCCATCCAGCTCCGCTGTCGTCTGCAAAACTCTGCAGAGACAAACCAAGTGCTTCAAAAAATATAGCATCTGTGATCATGATAAGACATGATGTTGTCTGGCAACAGAAATGTATTTTTATAACGTGGATTAAAGCGGTGTCATATTCTTTATGGATAATGGAAATCAAAATCAACGACTCTACTCCGATGTTGCTGTGTGTGTGTCTGTGACAGAGTGTGTGTGGGCCGCTGTGCACAATCTCAGTAAGTCTGTCAGCTTAAAAGCAGAATCAGAGGCAGTCAGGCAGCGCAAAGGGCAGGTGCAGCCGCAGTCATTATGCAAATGTCTGCTTTGTGTTTTGTCTTACTGTCAAAACAAACACACAGACACACAAACACACACACACAGACAAACACACGGGGGTCCTGAGAGTGCAGTGGGCAGCTGAGGTGGACGAGTACGTGAGCCCACTTTACTCCACTTGATTTCATTGCTTTAAAACCTCAGTGAAGCTGCTGCCAATTACCAGCGTTTAACTCAACCTCTGTCTCTAAACGAGTAAACATGGAAATAAGCTCCATCAGTGGAATAAACTGTCACACCCTCCTCTCACACTGACGTCAGCCAAGGAGCATTATGGGTAGCCAGGCCCAAAGAGAGCGGCTGTTTTTACAACTGTCACATCCTCGTGAAACCGACCCCCATCGTCGGGTCATTCCTCTACCACCCAGTCAGTCCAGAGCGCCGGGCGTTGATGTGACACTTAGCTGTTGAAACCACACAGGAGACCAAACACACACAGGGAGACACACAAACAAACACACACGGGGTCTCGTACATGTTGAGGCAGCAGCTTCTGAAATTAACAGGACTTCACCTGTCGGGGAATCTTCAACAAGGACTAATAAGAGATTTATTCACTGACATTAAACATCGTATTAAATCATTAATCTATTTCTTCTTGACATTTTTATTTGAATTTCCTTGACATTTTATTCTTGACTCAAAGGGTTTGGATTTGCGAAAAGTTTTTTAATTCTGGTTTTGTCTCATTTAAGTCAGACTCTCTTGGACAGATTCTTGTGTTTATTTGCCTCTGCATAGTTTGCAGGATTACGCAATTACCCCGATTCACCCTCTGGTGCAGCAGCGTCATTTAAAACTTCCACACACCCACCACTTCACCAGAGAGCTCACAGTCACGTGTGTCTGTGTAGTTTTAGTCTGTCGGGAGCGTGCGCAGTGAGGATCACAGATTCAGACTGGCGTGTTGATGGATGTAGATTCTGTTGTCGTCGTCTTGTACATGTTGAAGCTTTATGCAGGTAAGAATCCACAGGTTGGTTAGTGTTTGATCAAAGGGAGAGGTACTTTCTGTGTTTACGTCCGTGTGTGTGAGGTGGAGGAGGAGAAGAGAGAGAAATCCCCGGTTCTGTCAGCTGGTCAAAACTCGGTCCATCACATGAGGGACTGAAAACAACCGAGCGATCACGGTTACTGTTACTAAGCAACCAAACACAAGTCCAAATCTTTATTTCTCAGACACAGAAAGCTGCTGAACCACAGTCAACAAAAGCTTCCTTTATTCAGATGCTGCTGTATTTCCTTGTTATCCCACCTTTGCCACACTTTACCATATTCTCACTCTCTCGCTCTGTGGCTACATCCATATGTTTTCGTGACTCCTGCTGTGAACAAACAGTGCTGGTGAACTAAATAAGAGAAACGCTAATTAGCCGTGCGACCTCTGACGCAGACTGAGCCAGAGAGGTGATCACATGATGTTCATTTTATTTTGTCCACCCCTTGTACATAAACACTGACTGTCTGTACCATGCTCATTTCAAGACATCTGTTTTGATAAACAGTCGATTCACCCATAGGAGATGTGACACAGTTATACTACAGCAACTACAGTCAGTTATACTACAGCACCTACAGTCAGTTATACTACAGCACCTACAGTCAGTTATACTACAGTACCTACAGTCAGTTATACTACAGTACCTACAGTGTCTGATGGTACTGGGTTTATTTATTTGAAGGATTCTACTAAATCAATTTCCACCAAACTTGTAAGAGGCCTGGAAAGGACCCATTACATTTTGCTGTGTTCTATGACAAATGTATAATTTGTGTTATCAGGCCACTTCCTTCTTTCTCTTGTATTTCCATGAGAACCAGACAATCACGTGTAGGATTGTTCGGCCCTGGCGGAGCTGACACGTTTAGCCAAACAGGCTGTGTAAGAAAACAAAGGCAGAGACTGTAGGTCACCTACTTTGGAGGATGCGGTCCACATGGCCCATGAAGGAGGCGGTCTTTGTGGTCCACATAGACGGCAAAGGCTGAACTGAAATGATGCATCCTGGTCTACAGAGAATCTCTGTGATCTGTGTCCCCAGCACACATCGTCCTCGTTGAGCTGCAGTGGAACGTGACAGTAAAGTTTGAATGCCCCTTGGTTTTCTAACATGAACTGCTCTGTTGAGTTAACACATGATGTTCAAGCATCTTTTCACAGAAGTGCAATGAATTCTGGGATAGGTTAGGCCGCGAAGCATCTTCCCCTCGTTTTCATTGAAATCACTAACGGCTTCCTGAAGTATTCTGACATGAAAACAGTCAAATACAAAAAGTTGTTGCATAAGATTTTCTGTCAGCAACTTTGATTTAAAAATATCAGCCTCAGTTTCAGTGTTCTGTCATTTTCTGCTTCAGACTCACGGTCACACTCCCTCCCTCCAGCTCTGTTTTTCCTCTCTCTCTCACACACACACACACACACACACACACACACACACACACACATCTCTGTGATGGGAGGTGGTGTTTGTTCAGAGGGTTGTTGGCTGCCCGGCCTCACGCTGCTGCCAGGAGCCGGAGCAGAGCAGGAGGTGACGGTGGTGTGGAAGGAGGCGTGAAGCCTGAGAGAGCAGATCTTTCCTCCAGGCAGGTACGAGCTTCCATACTGAGTCCACCCAGTCCGCACAGAGCTGGAGGCGACACTTTGACTGTGTGGATTTCTGCCTGAGCTTGAATTTATTTTGTTGTTGTTGTCATTTGCTCACTTGTTGCTGCTGTTTGAATTCTTTTCATGTTTTCAATCATTTATCAGCCAGTTGTCTCAATCTTTAGAGAACAGAAGAGAAAGGAACCAAAGATTAAACCCAATAAATTTAGTCTTAAATGTCTTTTACTTCCAAAAATAGAGACATACTTCGCATTTCTACATTCCTGTTGTTCTTAAGCAAGATTCCTCTAAAAATACATTACGGATTATCATCAAACTTGGTGGACAGATGCAGAACAGGACAGCAAAGAACTTCTGGTGGAGTGGGGGCTGATCCACATGTCTTGATCACTTTCTTCGACATTGTGAGTTTGTCAACATTTTCACTGACTTTCTGGGGAATGATTCATGGATCTTGATGAAAAAGAAAATTGATTTGAGTGTATGGAATTTGGTGCAGCTAAATTAAAATACAGTTTCTGTTGGTAAATTGTACAAACATGTCAAGACAATGTAATGTCTCAGTAAATCATCACTAATGGATGTTTACTTTTTATTGATTTTTGCCTCCACAGAGAGGAATGACAAACCGAAGATTAAACAAACAGCATCTCAAACTTCTCGGCCGTGTGGACGCCCTGTAGAAAAACAAAATGATCTTAACTCATGGAATATATCGATTATCACAGGCAGATTGAAGATTTACAATTAAAGAGAAACACAGGCAGGTTCTTTCAGTTCATTTTCAAGGATACAATTAATCCTGGATGCTCTGTGCAGAAGTTGTTCTTCTATCGATGGCGTTATGTCGCTCCGGTCCTGTCTGTCAGTGACAAGTTTCAGTATTTATACCCCCTGAGAGGCGGAGCTCGGGTTCGTCTCAGCAGGACGGGTCCTAATGAAACATATTTTCTGTAGGCTGCTGCTATTTAAGTAACAACCATACCATGGGAATTTGGAGCAGTAGGGGAGTGGTTCAGTCCCTCATGTGAAGTTTAGGCCCTGGGGTATTAAAGAAAGTCTGTGGGTATTTCAGTGGAGGTCAGAGGGGTGTTTCAGAGAGAGGTTTATTTTTAAGGCACTGTTGGTATTCAGAGAAGGACACAGTCTGCATTCCTCCTGTTCCAGAGTTTTCTGCTGTATCACCTCAGAGGACGACATATGTCAGCCCCTCTAACAGCTGTTTCTGGGGTCAGAGGTCACAGAAATGACAGCATGAGGCAGTACTGCAGTTTCAACTCAATCAGTGACCGGAAGTCAGTTGGCCTTTTCTTTAACACGCGTTATTGTTCGGGTGGCCGTGGCTCAGAAGGGACATAGAGGACGGTCGTCCACCTACCTGAAGGTCAGTGGCTCCTTCCCTGGCTCCTCCGGTCCTCCAGTAACCACTGTGCTGCAAGTGTGCACGAGTAGGATTTAAGATTCAGTGTATGAATGTGAATAGGAGAGGGGTGAATATGACTACTTCATGCTGTGGATTCGTTATTGCAGGTGTAGTGTCTGGTTTGTTACAAAGGAATATTAGGTGGAAATAATCTTTTGGCACATTATCAGAAGCATCAGACTTTGAAATGACGTTGCAAATGATATTTAACTTGAAAAGTAAATTTCCCTCCACTTGTTTTAAGTTTGATTTTATGAATTCAAAATCAAACCTTGAACTTCCTGTTTCCAAAATGTTCTAACAAATGCATTATACTAGTGAATAGAAGCAACATACGTGTAACATACATGTAGTAACGGTTGTAACTATCAGCGGCACAGTTGCAGATCATTAGTGTATTTTCCACCAGTATCTGCAGTCAACGGACGTCAGCATGGTTTAATACAATTTTTCACCTCAGCTCCTCACCTCACAGTCGGGTACTTCCTAACAGGAGAAACACAGAGGGAGCTCTGGGTCAAGCTAAATTTAGTCACCGCACATTAAGTGTAATCATGTCATTAATCTTTAGAGAGTGGGGCAGCCCACACCCAGCCTCTTTCACAAAGGACGTGGTTCATATGTGTTTTAGTTTAGAAACCACACACACACACCTGTCGTATCTCCACTCTACATCTTTCCTCCCTCGCCTGTAAAATCAAATTTAGCCCGTTACACTTTAAAAATAGCTTTGTCCTGAGCGTAGTGTTGCAGATGCACCTCATTGTGTTGTAAAACTACCCTCACATGAATTAAATGTCAGTCTCAAGAAGATATAGCACCTCTTTAACCTCAGTGCTTACTGTAAATGTGTGTAAATGTCAGTGCTTTAGTTAATTGTCACTTATAGTCGAACACTATGTAACGTGGCAGAGAGACGACTGAGCCACGTTGACGTATTTCCATGTTGTACCTGGTGTGTCTGCTCATTAAAAACAACAGTTGGTAAACTGTGATGGCACAGTCACTCATCTGCAGTGACTCTTGCTTGTTGACTTGTTTTATGTGGTTTACTTTGTGATTATGTGGTTCAGCCAGCAGGCATAATGGCTCACATGGGCTCTAAACAAAGCCCGTCTGCCTATCAAAGCCTCTCGCAGTCCAGTGACAGCTCAGCAGTCTGCTCAGGTTGCCAGGGCCGCTGTCATGGCAACTGAGGCGGTATAGATGGTTACCGTAGCTCCGCTGATGAACGTCTGCTTGGTTGAATCATATGCAGCTATATGACAATACCAGTGTGTTTAATGTGACCTCAGGAAATAATAATAATTCTGGTTCTGCCTGGACTTCAGGGTTGAAACCTTGATAACTAATATAGAGAATTCATATGTCGGATTCACTTTAATCTTAATACAAATCATTCTTGCATATTTAGGAGGTTTTCGCCTCTGTCCCTTTGTTTGCTGGGTAATTTTGTTTTTTATAATCAAGATTACACAAAAACTATTTGACAGATTATCAGAAAACTTCGTTAAAAGATTCAGAATGTGTCGGGGAAGAACCCTTTACATTTTGGTGTGGATTCAGATCAGGGGGTGGATCTAGGATTTTCCTTTTTTTTCTTTGACATTGTGGGAATGTTTGATAATTTTACTTAGGGTTAGAGTTAAAAAAATCTTATATCATATATATGTATAGAGTTTGTGAAATTTGTTGCAGCTTGATTAACAGTCAGGTCTCTTTTCTGATCATTCTAAAAGGCTAATAGATTTTATGCCTTCCTACTTTCAGTTTTGCCGTTAGGCTCCACAGGCTTCTTCTCACATTATGAGATTATGCACATTTGCTTGGAGATGCAGTGTCTCACAGCTGCTTCTATGTCTGTCTCTGCAGATTGAGAACATCGACGCCTGCCTCAGTTTCCTGGCAGCCAAAGGAGTCAACATTCAGGGTCTGTCTGCAGAAGGTAGGCTGGACCCCTGCACTTCTGCAATGAGCAGTAGAACCCAAACCTCGGCTTAATTATACATGAATATATACATTTCATACTCGTACTGATATTTTCCTGTGATACCAAATAACTGAGTGAAGTCAATACAAGATTGTCCTTCTTCTCATCAATGTCCTAATACTTCACGTTGTCCTTCTCTTTGACCCACAGAGATTCGGAATGGTAATCTGAAAGCCATCCTCGGCCTCTTCTTCAGCTTGTCCCGCTACAAACAGCAGCAGCAGCAGGCCCAGCGGCAGCCGTCCCTCCCGTCCCAGAGCGCACACCCGCCCCTGAGCCAGCAGAGCAGCGCCCCGGCCCAGCTCGGCCACTCTCCGCATGGGACTCCTGCCCTTACAGCCCAGAGAGCAGCGCAGGCCGAGATGCAGTCCAGGTGAGACGAGCGGCCTACGTAACCTTGGATGAATGGCTCTGTCTCTGGATTCTTTGCTTTCTTTCTGTTTCTCCTCTTCTTCTAATCCATAATATTGTCACCTCTGTCTTCCTGTTCACACTTCCTGTCATTTATAACTATAACCCTGACCTCTCTGTCTCTGTCCTCTTCCACATCTCTCTTCCCCTCTCCTCTAGGGATGGATCTCAGAGTAAACTACTCAAGTTTTCCCTCGGTCAGAAAAAGACCTCTAGGTCAGATTCTCCTGCGTTTGTTTTCTTGCTCCTCCCCCTCTTTCCACCACCTCACCCCGTGTCTCGTCCCTTTCCAGGAAATAGGAAGGTAGAAATTGCCCCTAATCAAGGATAACATTTCTTTTGTACTCTAATGTTGTTTCTTTGTCTGTGGTTAAGGGCAATCTCTACCCCGAGCACCATCTAATATGCATGAGTGGTAGTATTGAGCAGATAGCGACTAAAGCCCCAGGCTCAGTTTTTGGACGGCCCTGTCTGTCTCGCACCGCGCCTCATTTGGCAAGTCTGCTAAATGGGCTGTGAGAGACCTTTAGATAACCTTTAAGCAAGCGTGTGCACACTTGTGCGTGTGCGTCCGCTTGACAAGCACATCGGCCATATAACGTGACGTTAATAATTAACACGGGAGGATTCTGTGGCTGGAATGTGTGTTTACAGTGTCGTTCAAATGTAGCTTCGGTTTTTGCGTTTTTTTGGAGTGATGCCTTTACGTCTGTTTGCGTTCACGTCCCTGCCTCAGTTTTAGCATGTGGCATCATATTATGTGATAATGCACCTTGAAATTGGAGTAAGGATGTGGTTTTGCATGCTGCCCATCCCGCACTCCGTTTGCACTGCACCTGCCCCACACCAGCTGCTCTCTAAAGCAGTACAATGACGCCACCCTGAGGCCAATGTTTGTAACTGCAACATGAAGCACTGGGAGTCCCTCTCCACTCAGAATATTGTGTGCTCCCTTTTAATGGACCTTTGCCTTCTAGATTTATATGAGCATCCTCAAAATGAGCTGCATTTTAAATGTGCTTAACACTATATATATATATATATATATATGTGTGTGTATATAGTTAACTTTGAGACATAAAAGATTCTAAATGAAAAGCTGTGAGATTATTGTAATAATCACCAATCAGTCTTATTGTTTTCTCAACAAATAAAAAAATACTTTAGTTCATTTCCATATATTTGGACCAGAGCAACACCTTTTGGCATTTATTTAATCCTTTTCTCTAAGTGAAAAGAGTGAGCAACTAATTTCACATTTTATATGTGAAACAATCAAGCCTGATTCCACTTTAGCTTTAAGTTGATCCAGAGACAAGTTGTGGTCTCTTCTGAGAAATTACATAAAGATATCTAATATCATACAGACTTACTTACATTCTTTGAATCTGGTATTTCAAATAACAAGAAGGTTCTGGGTTCGAACCTGCGAGCTGATCAAGGCTTTTCTGTGTGTGTGTGTGTGTGTGTGTGTGTGGCATTAATACTACTGATAAAAGCCAATAGGGGACCCCCCCCCCCCCAGCTAAACAGCTCATAGTGTGCTCTGACTGTTTCTGCCATAATTGCAAGTCAAATGAGCTCAGACAGCTCCTGACTAAATAATATGGTGAAACCTATTACCTTGCAATGGTTAGATAAATAACGGTCGGTCAGATTGAGTGGCATGCCGGAAATGACAGTTTCTATAATGTACACAAGAGCTGACAGAGAGCTGTAATCTGCTTATCAGCATCCGCCTCAGTCCCAGGATGATGATGACGACGACGCCAGCGCTGGTAAATTAGCATTTTATTAGCAGCCCATGTGCCACGGCCTGGTTAGATTACATAGATGTCACCAATGGCAACAGATCGTTTTACAACATGGAAGAAAAGTGTCATAAATTCCACCAAGGTTTATCCACCGGGGTTTGTCCATGTGGAGAAATAAAAGGAGCAGGATGTGTTATCTCCGATGTATATGTATGCATTTGTCTCAGGAGCATTCAGTGTCAATAAAAGATTATAAAATAGCATTTAATAGTTGAATGGCACTAATTTATCACCAAGGTCTAACAGTCCACTGAAATTCAATCAAGCCACATCAAATTTTATGCACTGAAAGATATCAGCCGGATTATTTTTCATCAATATATCTGCATTATCACCTATATCATAATGTTCTCTGTCTGTTAGTCAGAGGGAACACATACAAACTACAGAAGGGATGACCACCAAGTTTCTACTTTTGTGACATTTTCATGAAATAAAGTGATAATAAATAAAATAATAATGAGATCGTCCCTGGCTTCGAGCCCACCCATCCATCACGTTTCAAGAAACTCAGTTCAGTACTTTTTGCGTAATCCTGCAAATAGACTAACGTCAGTCAGGACATAAGAGCAACTTTGTGACTGCGAGGTGAGTGTAATCACAGATCTGAGGTAGGTTCGACCCCGCAGCCAAAGAAGAAAACCTTCAAAGTCAAGTTTATTCAATGAGTTCATTAACATTCAGGATGTTGAGGTCACAAACTGAAACTGTGGAAAACAAAGTCGATGGTCAGATATTTTAGCAGCTGCTCTTTAAACAGCTTATAAATATTAATTACTTTATTTGTGCTGCACTTTTCTTGACATCAGATCTTAGACAAATAACAATAAAAGGATGTGAAATGAAGATTTGTTTTTACAGTGAAATCTTTATTAGTTGCTGCCTCTACCTGAAACGTGATGTAGATGCTACAATTGTGTTGTACTTTGCACCCGACGCTCCACTTACCTTTGCAGTGTGTTCAATAAATGTGTAATAAACCTGCAAGCGCAGTCTGCAGTGACCCCTGTGCTCTCAGCCCTAAACGTAAGTGGTATCCTCCTGTTTGAGTTTACAAGCTGTAGACAAGATGTTTGTCCTTAGAGAGGGTGTCATAAACCTGGAGGAACCTGTTGAGATAAACAAACTAAATTTTGTGGCCTGTTTATGTCCCTTTTCTCTCTCTCTCTCTCTCTCTCTCTCTCTCGCTGTCTGTCTGTCTCCATCAGACTTCCCGGCCCCTCAACGAGGGCGTCCACTGCCGGCGGTGACATCCCTCCCCGAGGCTCGGTCAGTGCTGCTGGGAACAGACGCAGCCAGGGCTTCAGTGACAAGACCAAAGCCAACGCACACCTGAACAAAGGTAGGCCTCGTGTTGCACAATCCAAAGCACACACATTTCAGTATGAATGGAACGGTCAACTCTCTGTGCGATGAAGGTATGGTCAAACCTTTCCACTGAAATATCTTATATGTGTTTTTAAGAGCAAGTTAAATTTAAAAAAAAACTCTCCAGCTAGAAACATTCATGTCTGCTTTGTTTCTGATTTGAATTCTGAATCCTCCGGGTGCTTTTTGTTATCGTACTTTAAAATGCAAGTTAGCTGTGTTGCTTTGGGACCAAGAGAAAGTATTAAATCCTGAGCCAGAAATGAATGCATACCCTTCAGCTATCCTGAAAAGATGAAAAGTACATCAGCATAAACTCAAAATGCTTTCAACTGAGAAATTCCTTGTCGACACAGTAAGTTGTGATCGTGACCTCTGGTCCTCTGGTGTGATGATTGTGTTCATCCCCACAGGTGGAGAGGTTGTAGCTGGGGCACGCAGCAGAGTTTTAATCATCATTATTGAATATTATCAAATGTTGTTTTTTACCTGAAAGCTCCTTGGGATTCATAATTAATTTCTCTGCGTACGATTTTCTGCCCACTGGTTTCCAACTTTTGATTTTAACACCAGTCAAACACAGTTGCTTGTGTTTTGTACTAATGATGAGGCTCATTAGTACTAATGACAAATGAATGTACAAATTATTTTCCACTGATAAAGAGGTTAATCCCCATTAAAGTCAATGACCCTGACCTCACGTCTGCAGAAAAGGAACAGGTCTTATAGTGTTAAACTTCTAAATGCAGAAACTTTATCTGAAGATAATATAATACAGATTTATTGGAGGTCTACACCACATTCAAGAATAGACCTGTGCACTTTCACATGTTTATTCCAAACTGCTCTGACCCAGTTTAACTCGTCCTAACCAGCGTTTTCTGCAGCACACAAGCTGAGCGTGTTTGGCAGCGTGTTTAGTTGGACCTGTGTTGAAATAGCCTCTGTCACCACTCAGCGAGCCAAGGCTTTATATAGGCTGTGTTAGTGTTCACAGCCTAAACTCATTACCCTGCATTAGACAGAGAATTCCGACCGCCCAGAGAGAGACGGACCGAAAGTGTGTGTGTGTGTGTGTGTGTGTGTGTGTGTGTGTGTGTGTGTGTGTGTGTGTGTGTGTGTGTGTGAGTGTGTGAGTGTGTGAGTGAAAGAGAGAGAGAGAGAGAGAGACTGTTGTCTCTGTTTAAACGGTGACAAATTAACTGGGACCACCACTGTAAGCTGCTCTGTGGGGCATTTATTCTGATGTGCAGCTCCACTGGAGATGAGTGGACAGTTTGTGGACGTGTGAGAAAGAAAGTTACAGGTTTCATGGAGAGATATTCACTTGAAATTAAATTTCTATAAATGCTGATAAAATGCTTTTCATCGTGTTCAGTATTAGTTGCGGAAGTGTTTGCAGGTTGTAGGAGAGAAAGGAAGAGTTGAACCTTTTTTTGCACGGAGATGACCAGTCTCCTATCTGGATGCTGAGCTCCTCATAAAAACAAACAAAGGGAACCGAGCTCAGTTCAAAGATAACAAAATACCTCTCAGCCTGGATAATCAACAAGTTATGTGACCAAGCTAAATGTTAGTTTGTTTAGTGCAAACAAAAAGAAAAAGAAATAGACAAGCTGTGATTTTACGAGTGGTTATAAGAATAATCTTTGCCTGCTGCCATGTAATCATCCTCTCAAGGTCGTTTCGGAACATGAAGCTGAAGTTATAAAGCATCAGACACTTGAAAAAATATATGCACTGTTTTAGCGTCCATGTGTTTTTCTTCTTCAAAGCACAGTAGGAACAGCAACTTTACAACCTGGGACATTAAGGAAAGGTAGCTGTGTTTTTTACCAAGTGCTGGTTTCTAGTTTGCAGTATTAATACTCATCTGTGTAATATATGTATGAGTGGGATCTGCAATCAACTGTAAAACTTTATATAAGTTGATTTACCATCTTGGCATTCAAGTGTGTTTGTGTTTAGGAGGAGCCGGTCACATGAGCAGCAGCAGGTAGAATTAGAATCACTGGTCAACCTTGCCCTGACACATGGCCAAGCCCCTCCCCGCTTGCCATAGTGCTGCACCACACTCCTCCTCCTCCTCCTCCTCCTCCTCCTCCTCCTCCTCCTTATGCACTCTCTGGATGGCTGGACATGGTGTGGGACTGTCCCCTCCTCTCATGTCCACCTCCTCCTCTCCTCTCCCTCTGTCTCTGCTCCTGCTGGACATCTGCAGCACCCATGAGGTTTGTCAGCTTGCACTTGTTGATCACCTTGAGCTATAGGCCTGAGGGTCGTAGTTTTACAGAATGAAAATTATAACTTGAGGTTTGCATTGAACATTATGGGAAGTAGAGAGCTGATTTAGTCAGTGTTACTTGTTGGATGCTGTTGTTGAAGAGTATTTAATCATGTTTTTGTAGAATAGACAGCAGATGTGTCTTTCCTGTGAGATATCTCACCTCAGTCTATCTTTGTGAAGAATTTAAATTTTTAACCAAAAAGCTCTGAAAGTGACACTGAGGTTTGTGATTAAAAGTCAGAAATGCATGTTGGGACTTATTTGCTGCAAGTTGTGTTGCACATGCATGTTGTGAGACAGTGCTGCTGCAGGTTCGGATGGTTGCAGAGACACCTGCAGCTTCTATTGTGAGGCCAGAGCTGCTGTGTGTCAATGGCAGTGACACCAGAATGGAGTCACGTCTCTGCACGGCTGCACAGTCGACCTGAGTCTTCTCCTGTGCTCTGTGTTAACATAAGGCGACAGCGGCTGGGTGTCCACCAAGTGACAGAGCAGAGAGATGGAGGGAGCGCTCTGCGGTTGTGTGTGTGTTGTGTATGGGCACGTCTCCATGTGTTTCTGTGTGTGTTTGTGTGCCAGTGCCCTCGCTGAATGAATAGCCTTCTGATGAGCTGTAGCGTCACTGTTTGAGTGTATTCATGTGGAGAAACTTTTAAAAGTTTCAGTCTCCGCACAAAGGCCGGCTGTCCCTCTCACTTTTTGGAGCACAATGACTGAGGCGAGAGCGAGAGAGAGAGAGAGCGCAGGCCTCTGAAACCCCAACATGATGAGTAAGCAAAGACCTGCCGACTCGAACTCTGTGCCACATAATTTGCACGGATTACAAATTTAATTTCCATGAAGGTTCCTGTAAATGAAATCAAGCTGACAAATCAGGGAGAAGTGGCTCTCACATGCCAAAACACCACGGGTTTTAAAGCACAAACATGTTTTTCATTCCCGCTATATGTAATGTGTGACTTCTATGTAAGCAGGGCACTCTCAGGTCAGTGCTGAGAAGGTTTAGCTCCATGTCTTGTGACCGGTGCTACCATGAGTTTGAAGGGTTTGGAGAGCTTGTGATGTCTAAACAGTGTCAGCCGACGCTACCTCTAATGCATTTAACGCTCGTTTTTCTGTGTGTGAAGTGTGTTTATGCTGCTCTGCAGAGCGGCTTCGCTCCTCATCCAGGTCCGACAAACATAAAGTGTTTTCAGTCTTTGAAGTTGCAGAGCAGAACAAACTTTGACATTTGACATGCACGCACATGTCAGAGCCTTGACACTTTGAAATTACATGGTTGTCAGGTTGTCAGGCATTAACGCACAGAAACGTGACAATCCGTGAACGCAGCTTCGAGGCCTCCTCCTAAAAAGCCTTGATGTTATCTGGACAGAAATTGTTTGACAGACCCTGAGACAAAAGCCCCTTTTATACAGAGACGCCGTTACATTGTCATTTAGCAGATCCCTCATTACGACACTTTACTTGTTTACACTGAACCAAACAGGCCGACATATTACTGTGTGACTTAAGATGCATGACGGCGCTCCAGAATCAGAGGCAACGACAGCGTCCTGTCCCTCTGTTCCCCCTCCATCCATGTTCGTGCGTTTTTCACAGAACAACAAGGCGGGATAAAGGTGCAATGTGAATTCAGACGTGAAGGACTTGGGTTTTTCCTCCACTGTCATTTTCTGCTCTTTATCTTAACCTCTAATGACTGAAGCAATTAAGTAGTTTAGTTGTAAATACGGAAATTCTTTCAACATGTTTCCTCAAGCAGATTGAGGAACCAGCGCAGTGAACGAGCAGCAGTGAGCAGTTTAATGCCAGGATTTTTGGCCCAAGGCTGCACGGGGGTCATTAGGTCAGTGACCCGTTGTCAGGACATGTTCAGACAATTATTTGTTTATTTTCGAAGGAGAAGTGCGTCGGCGAGGGCTCGTTGTGCTGCTAATCTAATCTGGTTTCTCAAAGTGCTGCCAGACGAATATTAAGTTTCTTGTCCATTTATTGTTGTTGTTGTCAACCATGCACACACTTTTGATTTTACATCATTTGTTGTAAAGGATTGACCCTTGTCTGTTTGAATGCTGAGGTTCAAGCACTTCTGACCCGACATGTTGAAGATTGACCACCTTCCCTCAACTTAACTGGAGCGTGTCAGGACCAGTCACTGGGTCCAGTGTCCAGCTGTCTGAGTGTCCGGGGCCTCTCCGTGTCCCTGCCTTTCTTCCTCTGTTCCTTTCTGACCAGAGATCCGAGCTGACCCCATTCACGGTCAGCACAGCCCGTCCTCTGCTGGCCAACATCAAAGCTTCAATCATCCCCAACCTGCGGGGCCTTATTCTCTCTCTGCCTGCTCCATAATCACAGCAGGTCCCTCTCTCATTCAGCCGCATCCAATAGGAAGCCGGTTATTAGCAACCTGACCCACTTTTCCGATTGCTAACTGCTAGCACGGCTAATTGGGCCCTAATCACTTCCTAATGGCTGCATTGTTTCAGGCTGCTCTCACTAAATGCTAACCAGAGAGGGGGAAAAGAGGCGGTGAGCGGGTGCCTATTTCCAATTAGAGCATGAAAGGCGCTATAAGAATAAAATAAAATTGAGGGTTAGTGGAGAAAGTGGTAAACAGGCGGGTTGAGGGTTTAATATCCCATTTAAATTTTGGCTTAATTAAATAGGGATTTTATATATAAATATGGATTAAATGGAGCTGGCATCAAATAAAGAACCATTGGATAAATCACAGAGAATGGGGTCAGAATGGGCTGAGATAATGAATTCTTATTCCAGCCAAATTTATGGATGGATGGATAGAGTATAAGGAAATTAGTAGCTGATACTAATTAAAAGAGTACACTTTTTTGTGTAAATTTGTCAAAGAAACATTTAAAAACTCATAAGACAATACGATATACAAGCTGAATAATTGTACTTGTAAATATAAATATATATATATTTATATCTGTTGCACCCTCGTGTTCAAAAGACGAAGAAAATAAAAATATCCCATGCACACTGTTGAGCACTTGACCCTCATCCGGTAAAACTTAACGAAGTAGGAGACGAACAACACTTTGGTCATAGTCATGTTACTGACATGTTACTGACATGTTAGAAAAACAGCTGTTTTGTAACTTGTTTTGAGAAAAAAATAACTTGAAGGACTCACCGGTTAACACAAGTGACGTCTTGAGGAACTTATAAGCTTACAACGGTTGTAACAGAGCAGCCGCAGTGACTTAGAATAAGTGTGTGTGTGTGTGTGCGTGTGCACGTGTGTGTGTGTGTGTGTTTTCACTAAGAGTGGTGAGTTGCAGCAGAACTGTTGTGATTCATTCCACCCAGTGCTCCCTGCACAGGCCCTCTCCTCTCTCACTGGCCGTTGGTGTTTAAATATTCAAATGTTACTGGTCTGAAGCTCGAGCACGACTTCCAGCAGCTCTTAGTTTTCATAGTAGGAGCAGTGACTCACTCCGAGACTTTCAGCTGCTGCTGTCCTGCTCCTTCCATCCTCGGTAAGTTTGCTCGTTGAGATGCTGCTGAGCATCTTTATGTTCCGTCATCTCCAGGTTAAACTCTGTAGTTTGATCCTGTTTATTCATCTGATTTACGAGGCACTGAGCACTTGTGACCAGATGTAAGCAGACAGTGTTTCTTTGTGAGGCAGAGGGCTGCTGACCAAAAGCAGCCCATATAAGTCCAGGCCTTATAAGTGCAGCAGCACTGCTTCTTGACTTGACCTGCTTGGCGAGACTTTAAAGCACTTGAGCCTGCTCCTCGTTGTTTTTATAAACAGCTTGTGATGGGTCCCCTCTTATTGTTAGTGCTAAGGGGTTTTTAACAGTTTTGGTGGCTCGCCCGCAGCAAAGTAATGTTTGGCTGTATCAACAGAGGCCACCTCCAGGTCCTTATAAGGCGACTTTGTGTGGGGTCAAAGAAGACTCACCCTCAGCATCTGGCTTCTCTTCTCTCGCCTGGATTCTTCGTCCACTTGTTTCTCCTAATCTGCATTTCTGCAACTCATTGTTTGATAAACTTTTTCTTTTTCAATGCAGATTCCTCAGAGGGTGTGACCTCACAGCCTTCGGTGATGACTGAGCATGCTCCGTCATCTGCGGTGACTGTCAGCTCCTCCACCAGCATCCCCGCTGCTACCTCCACCCTGATTCCTCCCTCATCTTCGACGTCCTCATCCTCCTCGTCCACAGCCATTCCCCAGCCGAACAGCAACAGCAAGCCGTGGAGGAGCAAGTCAATGAGCTCCAAGCACTCGTCCTCCTCCTCTCTGTCGTCCACCAGTGCCCCTACATCTGCCATGCAGTCCGTCAAGCAGGAGAAAGACACCTCCTGCAAAACTGCTGCAGCAATTGAAGCTCCTCCAAAGGTCGTCGCTCAGAAGTCAATGCTGGAGAAGCTCAAGCTCTTCAACAGTAAAGGAGGCTCCAAATCTTCCACCTCCTCCAATGGAGTAGGGGCACAGACTGATAATTCTGCCCCAGCCAGACAGCTCGGAGTGGGGCAGGTGGAGAGAGTGGAGACTGGCTCCAACACCGACGTCCTGGGAGAAGATGACGGTAACGTCAGACCGGGAATGAACGGAACCAGCAATGGTACAGCTCCTGGAACAGGAACAACTGTCTCCACAACTGCCAGCAGCCCCAAAATCGCCCTGAGGGGTATTGCCCAGCGCACTTTTAGCAGAGCTTTGACTGCCAAGAAGAGCTCTGCCAAAGGCCCAGAGAAAGAAAAGGACAAGGAGAGGGGGAAGGAGAAAGAGAAGGAGAAGGACAGAGGGAAGGAGGTGGGGAAACGCGTCTCTGTCCCCGACAGGACAGAGCTCAGGGGAGAGGAGACGAAGGAGGAAGTATCGCCCGTCACTGCAGACACAGACAGCTCGAATAAAAGGACCTCTAAGATTGCCAGCTTCATTCCCAAAGGGGGTAAATTGTCAAAAAAGGAGAGTTCCACCCCTGCACACAGCGGAATACCAAAGCCAGGAGGCAAAGCCCCAGGAGTCGGGGGGAAGGCCTCTTCAGTAAAGGAGGCAGGAGAGAGGCCTCGGAGCATGCGGTTAGGAGGGGGTCTGGCCATGCACCGGGGCCCCCTGGAAAGGGACAGGGACAGGGACAGCAGACACTCCAGCTCTACCTCCAGCCTGGCCTCAACCGAGGGCAAGAGCAGCGCTGCCCCTGTGGCAGGAGGAGGCACGACACAGAGCACAGCCAGCAACACGGTCAGCGTGCAGCTACCTCAGACTCAACAGCACCACAGCCACCCCAACATGGCCACCGTCGCACCTTTCATGTACAGGTGAGATCACGCTAACTGAGCATTTCTATTCTCCTTAAAGTTTCACGCAACACTGAAACTTTTTCACTTAAAGAAGTTAGTTTGATGTTTCACTGACGGAATTGTAAAGTTAAAAAGACTTAGAAGTCATTAAAAACCAGAGTTTATCTCCAATATTCAGCAGGAAACTTTTAGAACTTTAGAAGATTTCTAAATAGAGTTTGGTGGATTTCTTACAGCAGCTCTTCTAGTTCTGGAAGCTGGGGATCATGGGTAATATCCAGCATTCAGCGTTTCAGTTCAGTCAAACACAATAGACTTTATTTTTTCTCTACATAAAAGCCACTTCGTCGCACGGACATGGAACAGAATTAACCATCACTTGTGGCATAGAGCACATCGAAGCTTTTAATAAATACAAATGTGTGTATAAACCTGTACATGGAAGCATTTGTCGTTACAAACTTGACACAGCATCCGAGAGTACAACATCTGGATGTAGCCACCTGTGGACTGTTAACCAGGAATGTCACATCTGTGTTTGTTCGTGTGTGTGTTTGTGTAGTGTATTGTCTGTGTGTGCGCACAGTATCTGGACAAACATACATAGATGCCTCCGACCTCTGTCCTGGTCCCAGTGTGATAAGGAAGGAGGTTCCTCTGCCTCTCCTTTCTAACAACCCCTCATTAGCCTCCTGACACTTCCTGCACCGCTGCCCTTTCTCCCTCCGTACGCTAACCACCACCCCTCCCCCAGAACCCCCGCCCATCGTCAGGCCTCAGAAACTGTATACCTGTCACATACCATTACCAGCAGGATTATACCACCTCCACCTGTCAGAAAGTAAAATTAGGAATGTGTGATCAATGATTTTCTCTCAACTTCTAAACACTGATGAACTAGAAAAGCCAGAGAACTGGAAGGGTCTGAATCTGTGCCAGAAATAATGATTTTAAGTCAAAAGGATTGTTGGTACATTAAATAACCTTCAAAGTGTCAAGCAGTATTATGTCAGTTAACCAGCAGTTTCAAAAAAAAGTTAGAATTAGTTTTATAATTGCGTAGCGGTGCAGGAGGCTGTGGTTTGTGTGTTCAGTCGTCAGCAAGGACAAAGTCTGGGATCAGGCAAAGACCAAAGGCTGCGTTTCCTCGGCGTTTAAACGTCATCCTCTCAAAAAGCTTCCAGCGCTGCCGGGGCAACGGCCGAACTGTATTGATTTTATCCTTCAAAGATAAACTTTACTGGCATTTGGGGCTTAGCAGCCGTTCATTTTGGGCCCACGGTCACAAGACCTGAAGCACAGCAGATTTAATTCTTAATCAGGTTTATCCCTCTTTCGTGACAATTTTCTGGATATTAGTTTCCTGCTAAATGCACAATAATTCAGAATCGATGATTTCACCACTTTGATCCCCTCGCACATTTTCTTTCGACCAGATCCCAAACAGACGACGAGGGAACCGCCAACACCGAGGGCGGCTCAGGAGGGAGAGGTGGAGACGTTTCCTTCACAAAGACCAGCCAGCCCTCCATCGAGGACCTTTCAGGTGGGTGATCGCTCGCAATATAGACTCTCTCCATCTGAATGGTCAATTATTCCTATCATTTCAGTGAAACTGTCTGAGACTGATTTTTTTAACGTCTCACTCAGGTGAAGATCCGGAGACGAGGCGGCTGAGAACGGTCAAAAACATTGCAGACCTGCGGCAAAACCTGGAGGAGACCATGTCCAGCCTGCGAGGAACTCAGGTCACACACAGGTACAAATACTATCATAGTTTTAACTTGTACTGAACTCGTGAAGCCAAAAATAGAATAATTTTTCTCATTGAATGTTTTTTTACACACTGAATAAAGGGATATTATCTTATTGCTCATTTATAAAGTGAAGTAAAAATAAGCTTTAAAAAAATACTGGTATTTTCTCTTTGCCTCGTCAGCACTTCTCATAAAGACTTGTATAAAACTGTGGAAAACAAACCTCTACTGTTTGGGGATCATCAAAGTGCAGCGCCTCACAATAGCTGCCACGGCTGAGCGGTAAACAGGTTAAATCAGGATAACTGACAGGATTTGAGTCGGTGACTGAACTGCCTCATGGTCAGCAGACTGTGTCCGTCTAGATTTACAGGTATTACCCCTCGATGTCATCTCATCCTTCTTTTGTTACTTTGATCGCAGGGCATGTCTTTTCATGTCGTCTTTGATTCGGGTATTAGCTCCAATCACGTTCCCTCCTGCAGACGCTTGACCTCGGCTTTGGCCTCACGTCTCTGGGCCGACCCAGCTGCTGGGGTTCATTTGAGGCTCTGTGGAAAAGTCTAATATCCTGTTTTATGTTAGAACAAGGAATCTCTTATCCGTGATTTCATACTCCTTCTCTGTATTTTGTTTGCTTGAACTATTTATATTCTTTTCTATATTTATTCAATATTGTGAAAAGTAGAATAAACAGTTGATCTGGATTTGATGGCTCTAACCCTCCATATATTGAAGATCTATTTGTCTCATCTCAAACTACAACTGAAGAGGTTTTAGATTAAATCACGGTGACGGTAGCTGGTTCCTGTCTTTTCTTTTGATGTGTGGTAACAGAAACACAGATCCTGACTCTCTCTCTCTCTCTGTGTGTCCATCTCTCTCTCTGCTCAGCACCTTGGAAACCACCTTTGATGGCAGCGTCACCACAGACATCAGCAGCGGCGGCGGAAGCTGCGGTGGCAGCAACAACAGCGCCGGTGGTCGCAGCATCCTCAGCCTCACCTCTACCCGCCCCTCCCTGTCGTCATGGCGACTGGGCCAGTCCAGCCCTCGTCTGCAGGCGGGCGATGCCCCCTCTCTGGGGAATGGCTATGGTGGGCGGGTGGCTAGTAGCAGCAGCAGCAGCCAGGGAGGACGTTACCTGTACCCCGGGCACCTCCGGCGGCAGCTGGCCGGCAGAGGAGGAGCCATTTGCAGCGTGGAGCTCGGAGACAGAGCCGGGGAGGACATGGACCTGGACGGCATCTCCATGGAGGTCACCGGGTACATGAGCGATGGAGACGTGCTGAGCAAGAACGCTGCACGCACCGATGATGTCACCAGCGGGTGAGTGGATCACACTGATGGTCATTTTTAATGTTAGGAGGAAATTGCTACTGAAACAATAACCAATAAATCAAAAAGTCATTTGGCAGCTAGAGGTGTTGGGAAAATGTGACAGGCATTTTACACAATTTTCTTATTTTATAGAACATATTCAAATAAAAAGTTAGGTTAGCAGGGTCACACAGCATGATTCACACAGGATTCTATATCCATGCATAATCTGCAAAATAAATCAGTGCCATCTTGCCAGAAGAGGGCAGTAGTGCCTTGCTCGCAGGCCTCCCATCAGGTGTCAGATGATCTCCCTCAGTTTAGCATCAACAGCATTGGCAACTTTTTACTCTGTAAAGCTCAGGTCCCACAAGTATCCTGATACTTTACTTGCAGATGCAGATGGTAACCAGTGTATTTGCTCTCAGAGCCACTGTCCGTGTTGTAACAGGCCTCCTGCATACCTTGGCTGGAGCACTGTGCAATTTAAACTCCTGCTGTCATTGTTATTATCAGATGAAGCCTTAAGATGGCATAGAACATCCAGAGACACACGGATCTGGTGATAGATGCGAGTAAATGTAGAAAAGGTTCTGTGTTGTCAGCAAAACACATCTCGCTCTCTCTGGAGTGAGAATTACTTCCTCTGACCCTGAAGCACTCGCACTGATTCAGCAGCCCTGAGGCGGCTGTACGAGTCAGGGGAGCTAAGTGTTCTTGAAGCACTCAAAGGGTCTGACTCTAAGGCAGAGCCACAGACACACCTGGACAGGTGAGTGATGGGAACAGATGAAAACTTGATATCCAGGCTGGGTAGGAGGAGGAAGTCAAGATGATTTGATATCAGATCAGCAGATATCAGCTGTTAAAGGTCAACTTTAAGTTTAGATTTTACAAGAAGTTGTGAAAATGCCAATCCCAGTTTACCAGAGCTCAAGGTAACATCTTTAAATTCTTCAAACTCAAAGGATATTTACTTTCCACTGGTACGATGCAAAGAAAATGAGCAAATCCTGAAATCTGAGAAGCTCAAACCTCCATAACGTTAATCATCCTTAGTTTTTAGAGAACACCAATTTTTTTCTGTTGGGCACTACTGCCCGCTCTATCGTATTTTTTGTCAAATCTGACACAGAGTGAAGAGATACTGGTATTTTGCACTGGATGTGAGTGGTTTAAATTGAGGATGGATGACACCTAGAGATGGAAACTGCATTGTCATCTGTTGTGCATGTGTGTGTGTGTGTGTGTGTGTGTGTGTGTGTGTGTGTGTGTGTGTGTGTGTGTGTGTGTGTGTGTGTGTGTGTGTGTGTGTGTGTGACACATGCTTGGTGTGTGTATTCGATGCCTTCAGCTACATGAACCCAGGGGACGAAGTGATGGATGTCTGGTGAAATGAGCTTTTATTCCAGTGGAAGCTGGTGTGTTTGAGGGGGTGGAAACTGCAGAAGTGTATTTGTGTTTATGTGTGTGTGTGTGTGTGTGTGTGTGTGTGTGTGTGCGTGCGTACAGGCATGTGGGTGTGTGCATGGTGGGTGGAGCCGCCCCGTGGGTTAACCATTTAAAACCGACACAGACTGATAACCTCCCCCTCTTCCCTACGTCCTCAGGCCATTTAGCAGTCGGCTCTGTCACAGGCGTGTTAGCATCAACTAACTGGTTCTTCCACACTGAAGTGGGATGTTTACCATGAGAGGAGGCGCTGGCGTTAACTGTTTCTGTTCAGATGTTTCTCTTTCGGAGTCCGACATATTAAAAAATACATTATCTCCCTCCCCTCTGCTGGTGTCTAACCCTGCGACAGAATCTATCTCTGAAAAAAAGTCCTGGATTCAATCATTTATCCAGATGTGCTGCAACATATAATGGGTTTCATTTCCTTGGGTCATGCCCCACCCCTCATTTATTGGAAATTCTCTTAACTAACAAACAGACATATGAAAACATTGGCAGAGGTAAATAAAAATAGTCCTTCGTGAAATAGTTTTCAATGCTAAGAGCACCACCAACACCAGTCTGCTGTGTGCCACCAGCGTTACATGAGGATTAATACGCTGTGTCCGTAACAATCTATAGAATGATTAATTATTTATTCAATGTTTTTATCGCCTTAAATGTAAGTGTTTGCTGCTTTTCTTAGTTTTATGTCACCATAAAGTTAATATTTCCTGGTTTGAAGCAATTTAAAGACATCACCTACTCCTCTGGGAAATTATATTTCCAACTAGAGTGTCGCTCAGTAGAGTTCATACCGCCACCAAGGCCCAACAGTCCCCTTATGAAACCAGATTTAAATTCACCAGATGCAGGTTTTTATTTGGATCTGCACCTCATCACATACACACTCATACATGTCAGTCCCCTAAACATGGAATGTATTGATTAGCTCACCACTGAGACGAGAGGGCTCACACCATATTCATCTGCAGCGGTTTTATTCTGTTTCCAACCCCCTCCTCTGTTTTTCCTTTTGGGTTCTCTGGCCCACAGAGACTAGGAATCCCCCCCCACCACCCCTCCCTCACCTCCTTAGCTTGTGGCTATGTTTCCTCCTTCCCTCCCTCTCTCTCTCTCTCCTTTCCTCCCATCCCTCCTCCTCCTCCACCTCCACCTCTCTCAGACAGACAAATCATGTGGAGCATAGAGAGAGCGGCTGCATTCCAACACTGAGCTCCTACAGAGCGACACATACACATTCAGTCTGCACGTGGACGCTCACTCTCTGAGTTCACTGACAGCCTGTGCTCACCTTCTGATATCACCATGCTCCAGCGCGCTCTCACCTGCTGATACCATCCACCCAACAGCAGATGTGACTCACAGGCTCAGACGTGATAACAGACAGTAGCCAGACGGTTGAAAACCTCAGCTTTGGAGATTTTTATCAACAGGGATCAACCTTCACCTGGACGAGTTTATTTTGCTTTGGATTATCTGTGTTTCCATGTTTAAAGCAGAAAGGTACGTCAGTGTGATTGTTTATTTGCGGCTCTTCCAGAGAGTGCCCGTCTGTGAACTTCCTCCTGACATGTGTCACAGTGCGCGTCAGACATCTCTGCGGTTTCATTCACTGTGGAACTTCTGACTCTGTCAGTTGCTTGGCTGAGTAAACTCTGCGTTGCTGCTCAGTTTTAGCTCGTAAACTTTTCCTGTTTGGACACGTCTCTCTTGCCGCAGAAGGTTACAGGTTAACAAGGAGGCTCAGTTAGTCATTAGTGTGAAGGAGAGATGTGTGTGTACAGGTTCTTTATGTGGTTGAGTGGACATATTTAGTTTTGACACCATCATTGTGAGGATATGTTGTCTGATCCTCACAACTTTGACGGGCTGTTCGAGGGTTTTAGGGTTCAGGTCAGGGAAAGACGTTGATCTGTGATGGTTGAGGTTATGTTAAGGGGGTTATAGGAAATGCATTATGTCAAGTGTCATCATAAATAAAGAGAGGGAGAAACTGCCCGGTTATCTTCAAGGTGACTTTGGGATGATGGATGGTCCCCATAGAGGACAGCGAACCCCCTCCCAGAGTGGATCTGTCAGAGGACCCCAGTATTTTCACCTGTCCCCATTGTCTCTCCTGTTTTAGCATAAGAAACGTTTGTTTATATTTCCCATAACCACTGAATTCCAGAAAGCAATTCTGAATGATTGAAATACTACTTTGAAAACCAACAATAACGCAGTTGTAAAAACAACAATTAAAATGATCCAAACCATTGTAGTAATTACTGATGAATGCTTGATTTGAAGGTTTTTTTAATCTGGAATTGAAAAATAAAGCAAATCGTCTTTTATCCCCAAGTTTGTTCTGGCTCTTTTGGTGCACGGTAAAAGAAACAGAAATGCTGAATCTCGTTGTTTGGTTTGGACTCTCGGGGAAGATTAGCTGAGCGCTACCAGATGACCTGAGAGATTAGCCATTCATTCACGTTCCGGTGGGAAAATACATCTGGTTTGCTGCTCTAAAGGATACAAGTCAAAATATAAACAGTAAAAGGAAAACAGTTGTTAATGCTAATGCTAATCTATCTAGTAAAAATGCCAAATGGTTGCTGGCTCCAGTTTGTCAAATGTGAGGATCTGCTTTCTTTCTGTTTAACAAATCATCACTGTGGTTGTTTTCAGCATCCTTTAGCTCATTGATTGTCATATAGCTCCTTGTTTTTAAACCTAAACCTAAAGTAACCAAACTCAGCTTATTCTTGGACAGATGGTGGAGACCAAACCAGGGCTAAAAAGACTCCAAATTGATGCTTATGTTGCTCTTGACCTGCTGGATCTATACGTTTGAATATGCGATAAAAGAAAACGATTGCAAGTTTGAGGACGATTCATTTCTAATCATAGATGCAGCTGTAAAGGCTGTACAGGTTTGCTCTCTGCTGACGTCTGGTTGCTGTTAAGCTTCCGTGCCACAGTTCAGATGTCGATTCTGTTTGACTGCAGCTCACACAAAGAGGCTCTGTCCATATAAACTCTGTACTGTGTGTGTACTGTATATACATGTAGGTATAAATGTGTGTTTGTGCGCTGGAGTCCGTTTTGCTGAGATCCACTCTGAGATTAAAAAAACAGTGTTTGAGTGAAACTTTTTTCATCCACTCACTTAACGGCAGAGACGGAATCGTCACAGACCCACACAGGAAGCATTCACGGTTTAAAACCTCAACATTGAATCAGCAAACATTTCATTAAGTTACACCTGAGCTAAATGAGTCAATATTTAGTTTCATTAGGAATCTCCTCCGTGGGTAAATATTTGTGGAGTTAGTTAAGGTTGTTTTAGTTTGAATGGGAATGTTTGTGTTCAGGGCCTCAGCTTCAGACTGTAGCTGCTGCTATTAGTCAAACTCCAACAACCAGTCAATCAAGTCCTGGCAAATTTCCTTCTACAGCAAGAAATTAAGGGAAAGACCAATTTAACCTACACTTTCATATACGGTGTATTTTTAGCTTCTCTGGATGTTCACAGCCTGGTTGATGAGCTGTGTCGGTGATGAATGACGATATCAGAAGAAAGAACAGACTCGTCCTCTGTCCTCTGTCCTCTGTCCTGCCACTCCTCTTAAACACCACTGTGAGGCCACATGACAGAAATGTGTCTTCACCCAGACAGTTTGCTTTCGTCAGTGTTTGTGTGGCTGCTTTTTGCCAAACGTTCCGGCCTGATTGATGAGAGCTCTGCCTGAAAACGAGACGGATGCTTGCTCCTCCTGTTCTGCGTCCAACAAAAGGCGGCTCTGAGGAACAGAGTGTGTCAACTCTGCGGCCAAACTCCTAAAACAAAGTGTGGTGCTGCCCAACTTCAAATCATCCTGTCCGAGAACCTTTAATTCTGCCTCTGAGACATGTTTTACGGTGCCAGTGTGTGATGTGTTTTGTTGTGTTTTGCAGCTACATGACTGACGGAGGTTTGGGTCTGTACACACGGCGCCTGAACCGCCTGCCCGACAGCATGGCCGCCGTCCGAGAGACGCTCCATCGGAAAACGTCGACAGGGCAGGGAGATGCTGACAGGTAGGTTTAAAAATTTAAATATTAAAGGAAGTTTTTTCATTTTAAAAGCACAAGGTAAACAAGGGGAATCCAATATACTACATTTTGATGTACTAGACTACTTGTACCAGCTTTTGCATTTATGAGCCTCCTATTGAACACGCTGAACTTTATGTGTTTGTTAGTTTGTGGCACAGCCGGTTGTGTGAGTTTGTGTGTACACAGAGTTAGCCAATGGGTTTTGTGTTTCCTAGTTTCATCATACTTGAAGGTATCTTTTGAATGTTGTGGGCTTTGGTTGAATTAACTGTGAAAGAAATTATCCATGTAGAGTTAAAACGCAAGCTCGCTCAGCAGCTGGTGTAGAGAGCGATGGTTTTCTGCTCCTTCAGATTCATGATCACATGGAAAACAGCAGGAGAAACACATTCATATCCTGTGCATTGCTCAACATTGTCATAAAAATCAACATTCAAAACAACTTGCTGCAATACTGATTCTTTTGAGACCTGAAACTGGTGCTCGTCCTCTGTTTTTATGATATAAAATGATATTGCACAGTGCATGTGTGTGTGTCTGTTGGTGATATGTGCCTGCAACATGTAATGTGAGTGTTTCTGTATCTGTGGGACATTTTCTGCCGCGTCCTCTGTCAGCGTGAGTGACTTTAGTCTCTAGTCTTTGTCCTGTCACAGAGAAGGAGATGGATTTGGTTCCTGGCTGGGGGAGGATATAGGTGGAGAGATGAATGAATACTGAGCCGTATGAAAAAACACATTTACCTCTGCACACGTTTTTAGAGGTTTTTAAAGAAATGTGTTACATGGACAGATTTTCGCTGTTGGAAGTTTCAAGTGCTTCGAGCAGCAGTTTTTCCCTAAATCCTCAGGTGTGGCTAATTTCCTGTCCTTTCAGACTTTTGACCTTTGCTCTCTTGCTGGCTTTTACGCTGCATGTGCACTAACACACACACACTCACTCTCAGTCCTTCATAATAAACCCCTCTGGCCCTCAGCTAAACACAAACTGTCCTTGCCCTCACCTTTCTGTCTCTCCTCCCTGTGCAGGACTCTCTCCTCTTAGATTCCCCTTGTTTTGATTAGAGAGTGGAACAAACTGGAAGCACATTAACTGATAAAAGTTGAGGGGATTTCTTCTTCTTGTTTGATTTTAGC
Organism: Paralichthys olivaceus; assembly: GCF_024713975.1. Classification (NCBI taxonomy): domain Eukaryota; kingdom Metazoa; phylum Chordata; class Actinopteri; order Pleuronectiformes; family Paralichthyidae; genus Paralichthys; species Paralichthys olivaceus. Next base: position 27,176,213 of record NC_091093.1, read on the forward strand.
GCTTTCATGTTCCTCTGTGAGGTTTCATCGTGCGACCAGGCAGGTTCTCCACAAACTTCTCATTTCTCCCTTCTTGATCTTCAGACTGCTTTGTTATCGTTTTCACAAGATTAGAGAGAGAGAGAGGGGGGTTTCAAAAAGAAGAGGGGATGAGGTGACTCCCCCCTCCTCCCAAACACACCTCCTGAAGCCTGCCTGGTAAACGTGCTTCTACTGCTCTTAGATTTGGGATTAATTAGGAGAGCAGGGGAAGCAGCAGATGAAATGCATTAGCATAATAAACCCAAAGTAGAGGAGCTGGAGGGTAAAAAGGGGTGAGAGGTTCTCTGTTGTAAAAGATGAGGCTAATTTTATACACGACCAGACGGTTTAATGGTGCAATTTGTGCAGGTGGTGGAGGGTGAACACCTCTCCCTGCGCTTCCAATATTTTCATCTTGAGCGTAGGAGCTAAAGATCTTTTTCCTCAGAGGTGTGTGCAGTCTGTGTTTGCTCTCTGGGTGTGTGACCCATCTACAAACCTGCTAAAGTTTAAATGCTTCTTTTATGTCCTCTGCTTTTAAGATACAGCCGGTGAGGAAGCGGGGGTGGGGGAAAGGTGTTGGGTGTCACCGTGGCAATGGGGCAAAACCCTTGTGACCCCTGGACGAGGAGGTCGCAAGCTTCAAAAGGTCCGGGAGCTTTCCGACCACCTTTAAGTCTTCGCGCTAAAAGCTTTCAGATCAGTTCAGCTCTGCACTAATGAAGGAGGATAAAAGACGTAGCTGGGATATAACAGTGTAGCTGAGCAGCTTGTTCGGGAAACAGGAAGCCACTGAAAGTTTATATCGTATTACATCGACTGCTGGAAATGCAAAAAGTAGCTTTACAAATTAACTGTCAAATGTATGTAAAGCAGCAAAAGAGCAGGACCTGCAGGGCTAGAAACTATGTGTGTGTGTGTGTGTGTGTGTGTGTGTGTGTGTGTGTGTGTGTGTGTGTGTGTGTGTGTGTGTGTGTGTGTGTGTGTGTGTGTGTGTGTGTGAGAGCACGCTTATCCCTGTCATTTATCTCCGTGGCAGGAGAAAGAGGAAGCAATCTATAATGGTTTGTCTCTGATTTGAATTCTCTTTGTTCGAGCAGACAAAGAAAACGTCTTTGTGGCGTGAAACCGCTGTAGCTGTGAGTGTCGGAGGAACCGAAGCCCCTCCCCTCCTCGCTCAGGCGTTAGAGATATCATTTCTCTTTTCCAAATGAGAACGTGACACAAAGAAAGAGAGAGAGAGAGAGAGAGAGAGAGCCACATAAATCTCTCAGTTCGAGCCTGATGACTGATTCTGTCACATGAGAAGAAAAAGGATATAAATCAGTATAATGAGGTAACAGGCCGGTTAAAGGATTCTGCCGTTTTAGACTTTTCTGCGATGGATCCTGTGATGGATGTTGTAGCTGGTGTTTGAACAAACACATGAAGTATTTGTTAGTGAAAGTTAATCTTTCAAAGAAAACATTTAAAAGTTTTAATTTTTCTCGATTAACGGGTGGAGCTGACGAGACTGAATCACTTGCTCCCTCTGAGCTGAAGTGAAGACCTAACCACTCTAAACGCTTGAGAACTACTACATGTTATTTTCAGTTTAAGATGGCATTTTAAAAAAACTAAAGGGATGTATCAGAAAATGATCTCCATCCTTAAAACACATGTGAATAACACGACCCCACAGGTTAACTGATCATTCATGAGCTGGTGAAAACCTTCTACTCTGAATTCCAGTGTCTTAGTTACCGAAACGGGACAGCGACGGCAGAAAGTAAGACGAGGGATGTCTATACGCTGGGACAAACGAGGACGTGGAACTCTTTGCAATCACATCTGATAGAAGAAGAAAATGTGGGTCATAGTTTTCAAAAGTTTCAGTTTCTGTCTGTCCAGATTCAAATAAGCACACTGACAATTTAAATGTTTTGATCACGGGAGAGATAGTGGACAAGGTGATGCTTCCTCCACTAAAATCATGTTCTACCAAGTATGTGGAATTGTTTTTTAAGTTTCTGTTATCGTGTGTTTGGTTGTTAAGACCCAGTCATCTGCTTTATTTCAACTTTGGTAAAAAAAAAACAAAAAAAAAACACTGGAAAGTAAAAGAACATACGCAATGTGATTTTTACTTGAAGTCATCTTGTGACTCACTGCATCGACCAATCAAACACAGTCAGGTCCACATTCCTGATAGGTCACTCTGCTGTGGGAATTGTGTAATTTACCAGGGCTGTGAAATCTCTTATATCATAAACTATTGTGCAGTCGTATAGAATCTGACTGATTCATGGATCTGTTTCTCAAACTTGCCCCAACTGATCGTATTTTATCTTACGCCTCTCGTGCACGTGTGCGAGTAACAACACGCGAGTTTTCTGCCCGAACAACCGTTAAACAGCAGCACAGGCACAAGTGCATCACCTGCACTAAGTTTGTTTAACTCATACAGACAGTGACAAGTGAGACTTTGAAATTACTTTTAAATGTTTATATTATTATGATGAAGATTATTATGTCTGCCCTCATAGTGTGGAGTGATTGTGTGTGTGCGTGTGCGTGTGCATGGTTTACAAGCATCTCCTCTCTGGAAGTTTTTAATCCCACCTGTAAAATAGAAAAATAGTGTTTACAACATAATATACTATCCTCCCTCTCTTTCACACACACACACACACACACACATATATATATATATATATTTATATATATATATAGCCCCAGGCTCCAACATGTTATCTCTTGTGTCAGGACTTGAGCAGACTCCCTATTGGCCTGAGGGAGAAAGAGAGAGGTTCCCCCTCCTTCATCAACTCCTCAGCTACCAGCAACACCTGGCACTCCACCTGTCTCCCTGTCTGTCTGTCTCTCTGTCTGTCTGTCTGTCTGTCTGTCTGTCCATCTGTCTGTCCTCTGTAACCCCACCTCCACCTGCTCTCCTGCCCCAGCACAGTCCATGCCTGACGAAGTCTGCTGAAAGATTTTTTCTTGTTAACAAAGAGAAGAAAGGGAAATACTTTGTAAATATATGTCTCTTCATATTCACCAAGAGGAACATTTGGATATACTCCTCTGCTTAACGTCTACACACACACACACACACACACAGACACACACACAGACACACACACACACACACAATTCGAACAAATGCTTTTTTAACCCTGCAAATGCCTCCCAGCCAAGTTCTATCTCTGTGTATGTATGTGTGTGTGCGTGCGTGTGTGTGAGTGTGTGAGTGTGAGTGTGTGTTATTGTGAGTGTGTGTTAGTGTGTGAGTCAGTCTGACCCACAATCTGTAGCTATTCCTTGTAGGCTGAAAGGCCAAATATGTTAGTTAATGATGCTCCTACACACCCACATACTCCAGCTGCTGCACAATGCTCCTCCACCTACACTGCAAAAATCTCCATCTTACTCATTTCATTCATATTTCCTTTTTAAAAAGGTGGATCATTTAAACCTGTTTCCAATACAAATCAACAATATGTGTTGTGCATGTGTGAAAGGTGTCACCAGTTCTCCAGATTTTACCCACAGTTCACGTCTGAAAACAGCTCAACTGACAGTTAGCAAGCTTCCCTTTCTCCCAATATCTATTTACTCATATAAATTAGGCACTGACCTTTTTTCTGTTTTGTTCCAGGATATACTGACCATTTAACTCCATTTAAAACAAACATTGATTTGCATATGAACAACTCGGGGATAATCGTTTACTGCACAGACAGATGTGGTTTCAACTGTTTCAGAGCTCAGAGGCAAAAATGTGTGGGTAAGATGGAGATGTGTGTTTTTTTTTTGCAGTGTACCACACACAGAGCAAACCTGCTGCCCACATGCATGTGGGAGGAGGGTCTTGATTTACATGGAGAGGAAAGGAGACGGTAAAATTAATAAGAGGTTTGTTTTACGGAGAGAGAGAGAGAAGAGACGGAGACTATGAGAAAGAGTCCTGAGAGAACTGATGTTACCGTTGCCAAGGATACCGTATTAGACCATTTACCCCCCCCCCCCCCTCAGGGCGTCTAACAAGCACACCTGCCTCTCACACACACACTAAAGAGGGTGGGACTTTCACAGGTAGAAAAGGGTTTTTTGTCCCACACGTTCTCAAACATTGCAGCTCCGGCATCCGCAGTTGTCCTCCTGTGATCTTCTTCTCCTCTTGAAGCAGTGAGACGTAGCAATATGCCAAAGAGAGGAAAAAGGACATGGAGAACAAGGATTAGCCAGCGAGTCAGCAGCTTTTGAAGGGAATCAGAGATCAGAGGTTCTGTCCGGTGTCTCTGAGGAAGGTATAGAGCAGAGGAGCAGGACGTGTTTCGGACTTTAACTCATCCACTGTGAGTGATTTTAAGACGCTCTCAGCACAGGGTAAGTTTGAATCCTCCGTACCTCCCCTGACTTGAGGTTCTGGGGCGGGTGGGACGTCAGCGATTCAGCAGGTTCGTGCAGGTTGCAGCTTTTAAAGTAACTGGATAATGCTGATTATCCACGTTTCACCATGTGAGCTGCAGGAAAAGCTCGAGGACAGAAGTCTGAATGCCAGACGTTTCATTACACTTGAAACAGGCTGCAGAACAACATCCTGCTTTAAGATTGCATCCTATTAGCATGCCATGGTATCATTCACATGAAGTTTTGTTAAATTATTATTCATGTAACCCATTAATATACTGTTTTCCTTTTTTATTTAGCTTTAATCTGAATTTTCCACACTTACAGTATCATAAACATATTTTGGATCAGCATATTCCAGCTTGTCATTGTTGCTTGATATTTTAAATATTTCCATATTTTTAATCACAGGCTTTTTTTTTACATCAGTAGTTTCAAACTTTTATTTGAACACATTGCTTGCACTGTGAGACAAAATATTAACTTCATGTGGGAAAGCAATTGAGAGCATCTTTAGAAAAAAACACATCAAAGTGGAGGAAGAGCGGCTCGAATCAAATATTTGATTTCCTTTAAGTGGATCATCGTTTGTCATCTGGAGACACTTTTAAAGAAGGTTTCAAAACAGATGAGCATGAAAAGCAACAGACTCTGGTCAAAACATGTTTTATTTTTCTCTATTTGTCCCCGTGAACCCGCAGGTTTAGAGGCAGTTACCACCTCGGTTTCATTCTAGCACCGAGGTGACAATACCTCAGCCTGAATGTAGTGTGTGTTTAAGTAGCGTGTCTGCACTCACATGATAAATTCCACATTTGTCTCGGCAGTGATTTAAATTTCGCTTTGGATGCAGCACGGAGGAGATGTGCGCCCGTGCTCTGTGATGTGCGTCATGTGTGCGGAGGAGTGTGTATGTTTTCACCACATATCCGGGTCAGTCGGTCGAGTCTGAGGGAGCGTGTGTTTACACATCAAACACACACAGACAGAAAGAGAGAGAGAGAGAAAAGAGCCAGAGGGATCGAAATGCTTTGATAAATTCACAGAGTGCAGATAGCAAGTGTTTTCCCCCAGACAGGAGACAATGAGAGCAGACACGGGAAAGAGACACAGGGAGAAAGAAAGAGGGAATGAAAGAGGGAGACAGAGAGAGAGACATTCCTCAATGTGTGTTTCCAGTTCAGTTCGGTCTCTTCTTGTCACAGCAGGGACAGCTGTGTCATTTTTGTACCACAGGGCTCCCGTGCTCCGTCCCGGAATGTGCCGGGCCCCGTCCCAACGGCCCCGTCTGTGCCTCCGTCACCCTCATGCGCCCTGTGCCCATTTTGTCCAGACTATAGCTATATTTAAAAAAAAAAAAAAAAAAGAAAGAAATAACAGCTTCTGTAGTGCAACTTTTTCTTATTTCTTTAATATAAAAAACTTTACATGTTCCACTGCAGGTAATGGTGTCATACTTCAGATGTGAGCAGTCAAGAGCTTCATCTCTATACTGAAACTAATAACTGAAACCTGAGGCAAAGAGCAGCTGCACGAAAAGACGCTGATGTGAGAAAACTTTGTTTAAAACTGAGTTTGCGTTTCTTCACTTCTGAATTTTGTGCCAACCTGAAAACTCAACATTTCATTTTTAGACACTAAACAGCATTTCTGTCTGGTTCGGTTATTTGCAGGGTTGTGAAGTGCATTTGATTTAATATATTGAAAGTTAAACAATAGAATATGAGGAGGTCATTTTTATCTTGAATGTAATGGCACAGTGAAAATCTGTATGAGTCAGTCTATGTTAACCAAAACAAACTTTTTTTTAAATTAACAGTTCTATGAAATAATAAAACCATTTCATTATATCATCACTTTGACTGGATATTGAACCTCAATACTTCAAACTAACGTGTGTGTGCAGCACCGAGCATCAGAACAGTCACATATCATCATCACATGTCTGGTCAGATTCTTGTTTAATATTGTTTGATCAAATAGTTTCATGATTTAATTCAAAACTTAATTTTCCGACTTGATTTCATTCAGGGGAAAAGTTCTCGTGCAGCTGTTTGTGTTTAGAGAAGATTCGAATTGAAGATGTTGGGCTTATTTAAAATTTAAAAAAAAAAGGAAAATCATTCAGCTAATGTGTCGCACTTTTATCACAAACATTTATAAAGCGTTAATCATCAGATATGATTCCAGTGAAAACGGATACACCATCGTGTTTTATTGGTCCGAGCTGCATGAGGGGAAACTTGTTTCTCATGTTGTGCCTTCATGCAAACCATGTTTCCTGATAGGAAGAGAGGGTTTTGTAAGTGTCTGTTTGGGATTAGGACACAACACTGGTTCCTCTGTTCTGATGCTGTGTAGAATATACGCAGACCTCACCTGTCAACTTATCCATGTTGCTCCCACACCCACGTCTGCCCTGAGGACTGTAAGTGGTCCCGTCTGGCTGTCTGTCTGTCTGTCTGTCTGTGTGGATAGAGACTCAGGGTTATATGATCCAGACGTGGTGCGAGGACCAGTAGTCGCCCCCCGAACACAGGAAATCCCCTTACTTCTGCTCTATGGTTCTGTTATGGCCGCATGTCTGTGTGTATAATTCTGCGGCGCAGTGCCTGCGAGCATGTGCCAGAGACAGACGGGTTTTTTCAGGAGGGGTGTTACAGTACTGCATGGAGAGAGAGAGAGAGAGACCGAGCGACCACAGTCCTCGGGGACGCACACAAGAGAAGTTAAACAAACACAACCACGGCCTCTTTCTCAGGACACTACCACACACTCTTATTGGCTGCAGCTCTTTTTCTTCCACTGGTCCCCTCGCCTCCCCCCACAGTGCTCCTCTCTTTAAGGAAAGTTTGGAGGTTTGGCCTCTGATCTCTGACCCCTCTGGGAAAAGCAACTCGGCAAGAGGTTCCTCTCTGGAATGTCTTGATTTGGGTCACTTCTCCTCTACGACCGTCCTCTTTGCAGAGCGTGAGGTACCCCACACTCCTGATGATTTAAAGGCTCAGTTCACGGTGAATAACTGACTTTAAAATCTGTAAAATCTCCTTCAGCTCCATTGCATTATGGTGGAGGTCTCAACATCCCAAATCTTTTGTGGCCAGATAATGGTTGGAGGTGAGTGAGGAAATGTGTTTTTGTGATTTGGGTGGACTGACCCTTTAAGAGGAAGCACAAGGAGCTCTACCTCTTTTCCTCAGTGTCATGATCCACTAGTCTGCGTCGGCCTGCCTTTGGCACCGCTTCCTCCCGGGGGCAGCCCGCGGTTCATGTCTCCGTCTCCTGTGATTTGGCCATAAAGGGCTCCGTGGTTGTGAACCGGCGGGTTGCTTTGCCAGCGGGAGGCCGTGGGCTGGGCCACGCTGCTGGGCCTGATCTCTAATTAGCACTGGCTTGTCAGCTAGTCAGGGTGGATCTGTCTGGGAAATTGTAGTCCTGCACACAGACACAAACCATAGCTGGGAAACACACAGTGAAGCAGCAGTGGCGTGAGGATCGTCCATCGGTTTCGTCTGCGATCGTGCGGCTCTGACTTGCGTTGCCGTTTGATTCTTCCGAGGCTGAAGTGGCTTATTTGGGGCTCAGGGTGTGATTGTGTGCGTCTCAGTGTGCGTTTCAGTGTGTGCTCCATTAGTGGCGAGGCTGCAGCAGTGAAGTGGTTAACAGTCCCGGGGGAGGCTCATGTTACCAGCACCAGGGCAGGTCCTTCCTTCTCCTCACCCCCCCCTCACCTCAGTCTCTGTTAGTCCAGTGAGAGACCAACAGGGCCCCAGGGATGAAGCGTAAGTGCAACCGGTGACAAAGGAGCTCGAACTAGGAAGACTGCCAGGGCGAGGGAGAGAGAGAGAGAGAGAGAGAGAGAGAGAGAGGGAGGGTGAGAGACTCTGAGTACGCTCAGAGAGATAGAGAAAGAGAGGCAGACAGATAGGGAGTGGGAGAGATAGTTGGCCCAGTGAACTCTCTCAGCGGCATGGAGTCATGAAGCTCTCTGTACAGCTCAGCGTTTTCCCGCAGCGCCCTGGTTCCCACGGCAACCCAGGCACCCTGACCAGGTACATGCATGTGTGTGTGTGTGTGTGTGTGTGTGTATGTGTGTGTGAACAAGTGTGTAGAGGAAACGTTGTCTTGGTAATGATGACTTAGATTTAGCCCAAGGATCAGGAAGTGTTGAGATCTTTGTGGGTTTGTATGTGTCTGTTTCCTCCAGGCTGTCCACATATCTTTATTTCCCTTCTGTGTGTGTGTGTGTGTGTGTGTGTGTGTGTGTGTGTGTGTGTGTGTGTGTGTGTGTATGTGTATGTGTGTGTGTGTGTGTTGGACTTTCCCCTGTGTGTGTGTATGGATGAGTTGAGATGGTTGCGGCCACTCTTAAATCTCTCAGCACCTCTCAGCTCGTCTGCTCCTCACAGGCTTTAAACACGTTTCCTCTCCGTCTCCGTTCGTCAGGTTGTAAACATGTGCGGCTCGAAACCTGCCGAACAGCAGCTGATTCGATTTTGGTGGTAATCTGAATCTGGGATTTCAGCCACGGAACATTCTTTGTTTTTGTGTTCAGTTTTTTTGAAGCCATAATTATGATGTTGTGTTTGTTTGCTGTAGGAAACATTCAGGACTTCCAAGTTGGCCACTGAGCGGCACTGACTTGTTCTTTTGTGTGACAGATGAATGATGAATGGGAGCTGAACTTCAGAGCTTTTCGGTTTCTGAATCGTCAAAAAGGGTCAAGAACTGATTGTTGAATCTTTGTTCGGATTCTTAAACTAAAAATTCGGAAACTTTGACCTTTTTAAAACCATTTTAGTTGACAAAGTCTTTTCTGGGTTTGTACTCGTGTTACCATGATATTCAGTATTTCTAGAAAATTTTGTATAGAAAGATTTGCACATTGCTGAATCTACACTACTACTACTAATCTTGTTTGGCATTCATATCAAATAAATTAATTCACATCTTGGCACGAGAGACAAAAGATTTCCACTATGGATTGCAGTGTTTGTTGATGAGGAGATAATTGCTTAATTAATCCACTATCATTTTGACAATTAATTAATTAACTGCTTGTGCCAAATGTCATTTTCCACATTCTCCCCTGCTCACATGTGAGGATCTGTGAGGATGTTGTCTTCTTCTCTTTTTTATGAAATTCTATCTCTGAATATCACCTGGTTTTACACATTTGTCTTCAGATATTTGTGTAAAACTGTGATTTGTTGGCAAAGAAAATACAAAATATGTAATCCACTTAATAAATGTGTGTGTGTGTGTGTGTGTGTGTGTGTGTGTGTGTGTGTGTGTCTCTGTGTGTGTGTGTGTGTCTCTGTGTGTGTGTGTGTCTCTGTGTGTGTGTGTCTCTCGTCTGGTGCAGCCAACCCTACACTGGCCATCACCATCAGCCTCCCTCTGCCTCTTTCAAAGTTTTGTTTGCCAACTGGCTTCCTGTCCCCCCCTCGACTCCCAGCGGATATACACACATGCACACACACACACACACACACACACACACGCGCGCGCACACACACACAATCACGCATATTTACAAGTGTCCCGCATCAACTCCCAGGGTGTTTGCTGTGTTCAGCTGGATCTGTTTGAACAACTCACAGACACACAAACACGCCATGATGTCACCCCTCCATCGAGCCTTTGTTCATGTGATAGACAACCCCATTCAGCCTGTGTGTGTGTGTGTGTGTGTGAGTGTGTGAGTGTGTGTAAGAGACAGAGGAATAAAGGAAGAGAATCACCAGGCAGTCAGATCTGTGTTTGTTTTCTATTATTTCCATTTTTCCGTCTTTTATTTCTCACACTGCAAGGAATCATTTTACATTTGATATCCTCTGTGTTGAACTGAAAAAGGAACCAGTGTCTGTGAAGAGTTCATGTGACTGATGCAGAGCAGTGTTGGGTTTTTATGATACAAGAAGCTTCTCAGTTCACGGCTGTCTCAGTATATCACGTCTGTCTCTGCAGGAAATACGGTCTTTCATCTTCTTCGCTTTGGAAGATTCTTTTTTTAACGAGAACTAATGTGTGTCTCTCTCTGTCCTCTTTGCGTGTGTGTGTAGCTGGGATGACAGCAGTTCAGTGAGCAGCGGCATCAGTGACAACATCGACACAGATGACATCAACACCAGCTCCTCCATCTCCTCCTACGCCAACACGCCAGCGGCACAGCGCAAGGGCCTCAACGCACAGGTATGACTTAACGCACCATCACACACACAGGAGCAAATATCGAAGTTTTGGCTTCACGTTGCTAAAATATCTGGATTCATTCAAATCCGATGGAAAATATAATCCGATCATTTCCCTTTTATATTATAAAAGACCAATGTAATTTACCTGAGTTTCAGTTCTTCTAATATTGGTGTTTGGGAAGCTGAGTCTTAATAGATTAAATTAAAGATTGAAAAGGATTTGGATTCAATAAGCGGATTTGATTCTGCGTTCAGATTTGATGAAATTCCATCAGAACCGCTGTGCCAAGGGTTCAGGTCCCTCTGTTTGCAAACAGTGAATCAGCACCGAATTACAATCTGCTGTCAGTTATTAGACACTCACGAGACTTCGGTCCCTTCAAGTGGGACTTTGGTTTTATTTCATTTAAACACCAATGATTTTGATTTGAGCAACTTGTGTTGTCAGCAGTTGTGATGCACAATGAGGTTTTTAAAAACGCTGTATTCCACATTTATCTGTTTTTTTTTTCCATTGTCATGTTGACACTGCTCACATCAATGATATATACAACTTAACACAACCAAAATATAATCATGAGTTTCATTTTAAAGCACCATGAGTCAGCGACAGTTAATCACCTAAACCAGGGAGGTTGTAATTACACCCCTGTTTGTTGGTTTGTTTGTTTGTCAGCATGATTCTGCAAAAACTGCCGAACAGATTTCGGAAAAACTTGTTGGAAGGACCGGCTGTGGGAAGAGAAAGAAAGAACCCGTTGAACGTTTGGACAGATCTCGACAAAGGGGCAGATCTAAGAATCATTTTTTACTTTATTTAACATTGAGAAATTGGGCTGATTTCTATGAGTTTGTGCAATTTAATCCAGATTAATGAAATTTAAAGGGACTCTTGGCAGAGGCATGGATTCTAGTTTCACATTTAATGTATAAAACTTTAAAATAAAAGAAGAACAAATACACATAACAAAATCTAAACTTCTCTCACACATCTACATGGTCGTTTCTTGACTTGACCTAATTTTTCCTCAAACCCAGTGTGTCCCAGCATTCCTCTGCGTCCAGAGAAGAATGTGAGACCACGTCTGGGTGGCACAGCTGTGAACTTGCAGGGCTAAAGCTGATGTTGACTCTGGCCTCAAACCATTAAACACTGATTAGGAGCCACTGCGGTTCAGGAAGGTGATCGGTGGGACGATAATATTGTCAGCTGACTCACTTAGGCACGGCACACAGACAGACACACACACTGTATATTGTGGCGGATGTGGAGCCAGTCGTCAAGTGACGTGTGTCCATTACTGCTGCAGAGGTCAAGGTGCTGATGGAGAAAACAAAGGAGTCTTTCTCTCAGTACAGCAGCTCTGACACGGCTCAAGTTAATAAAGTCTGCCTCATCTGTCCTATGGTAATAACAAACTGTCTGGACCATGATGCATTTTTTTAGCGTCGCTCTGACAACTGCAGAATGGACTTGAAAGCGCTGTCAGCCTTTAAACAGCTGTAATTTACTGTGTTAGTTAAATAAAGGCCATGAATGAGATATATTATTCTCACAAAGAAGTTAAAAGAAACTGCAGCTCCAGCACACACAGACATATGATCTGAATTTGAAAACTGAGGCACATCAGCTGCAGAGAGAACGACTATTAACTTGTCTCAAAAGGAAAATATTTAAGTGGCATATAAATCCTGGAGAAGAAAATATAAAATAAAGAAGACGGCATCAGGTGAGATGATTTGAGACGACGCTACTTCAAGACCTGAGGGCTGAAACGTAATTGATCGCTTTAATATGCTTTAATATTATTCATGTTGCTTTCAAAGGGTTTCCAGATTGAAATGTAAAAGAAACACGATCAACACAAGTTTGGGAGGAAAAACTTAAATCCTGTTGTTTGCATGAAGTTAAAGTCTTCAGCTGCTCAGCAAACGCAGAGGCAGCGAAAATTCTTCTCAGACGCAACCATGAGCGCTCTCACTGCTCAGGCACTAATGTGGTCAAACAGCTTTCCGACAAATTGCTTAGGTGACGGTGGCGAGGATTTCTGGTAGGATTACCCAGCGTGATGGCTGTGGTCATAAAATGGAGTGGTTTTTAGAGCCACTTGGCAAAGTCTCATAAAAGACGCTTTCATCAGCAGTAATAAATCTGACATACTGTGTGTGTGTGTGTTCCCAGCCTGTGACGGATGCAGAGAAGCACTCGGCCTCCACAGTGCTGCACCAGGCCTGGTCAGGAGACGAGGTGAAGAGGCCAGACGGAGGGTCAGACAGTGGGGTCAGGATGGAGCCGGGCTCCAAGTGGAGCCGCAGGAACCCCTCCGACATTTCCGACGAGTCCGACAAGGGTGGCTCGGGGAGGAAGACCCCCTCTGTGTCCCACACTGGCTCCTGGAGGAGAGGCATGAGCACTCAGGTCGGGGTGACGTCCCCTCGGACTAAGAGCACCAGCAGCACAGGCTCAACGGGCTCCATCAGCCTCAAGAGCCACAGCTCAGGTAACACAGATGTCAAGAGAAGAAGCTTTTCTTTACTGTTGCTGATACAGTTTTGTTTTCTTATTCTTAAATCAACTTCCAGTTGATGAGATAAGTTTATTATTATAATATTAAATAAAAAATATTAAGGCTAAAATGGGAATAAAAACAACTTTGATTGTAAATGGTGAACTGTTGCTTTGGGGCGGCTGAAGGCGGAGTGGTTGGAGAGTCTGAGAGATCTGGATTTTTAATGAGCTGAGGCTTTACTCTAAAATGATTGGTGCTTAAAACAAAAAGTATGAAATAATCCCACACACTCTGCTGATGTCCTTCTGTGTCCCCCAGGTAAGACGGATGACGTCAAGGTGTCGGAGAAAGGAGGCGTCGCCCCTCGTCCTAACGGCCTCCACCGCTCGCCCTCGGACGCAGGACGCAGCAGCGGCGATGAGGCGAAGAAGCATTCCATCTCCAGCAGCCGCACGTCAACAACGAATGCCCTCACCCACACCGTCTCAGAGCCACACTCACAGACACACACACTTGCCTCGCGCACCCCGACCAGCACCTTCGGCTTCAAGAAGCAGGGCCATGGGATGGTAACCATGGTTACAGCCAGTGGGGCCACCATCACCAGTGGTTCAGCCACCCTGGGGAAGATGCCCAAATCTGGGGCGCGCTCTCTGGCAGGAGGCCTCAAAGCCAGTGGGCAGGACGGTGGTTCGGCCCTGGGCCACCACGACGATGGCTTCCTTTCCATGAGCGCCCGCTCCACTCTGCAGTACCGCAGCCTGCCGAGGCCCAGCCGCTCAGGAGCCGCTGCCCGCAACGGAAATCGCTCGTCCACCAGCAGCATCGAGGCCGCCGTGCTCTCCGTGACGTCACACGGTAAAAACTCCATCAGCCTCGCCAAGGCCAACGGCTCGGGAGGCCTCCTGCCCAATCAGACGGATCGGGAGAAGGGAGTCTCGGAGATCGACAACCTGAGGAGCGGAGTCGCGATGCAGAGCGGGGGAGCAGCGACTGTTCCTCTGACTGGAAGACAGCAGGTTTCTTCACCCACGCTTCGCAGGTGGGCACACACACACACACACGCACACACACACACTCTTACAGAACATTGTTTATGTCGTCAGTAATCCTGCAGACACAGTGACGGCCAACTGATGAGCCACACTAAGTGGGGGCTCTCCTGTACGGGCTTGACTCTACCCACATGCAACACACACGCACACAACGAAGACCATTTTAAAAGACAGTAATCATGCAGTCACTGTAAATAATAAGTAGCGATGAGTAAGGATCACACGTGTGGGCTTGTTAAACACACACACACACACACTCGGTGAGGTTAAATGGGGCCATTGTGAATTCAGGCCTTGAGCTGGGCTGATCAGCTGCCAAGCCTGAGCGTTGGCGGTGTGGGGGGGAGGGTGGGTGGGGGTGTGGTGCAGGGTAACGGGAGCTGAGTCTTACCTCAGCGCTCTGCCCTCATTAATGTGAGGGAGTGATAACTCTTCAAAGAGGCCTTGTGCTGCCATTATCGCCCACCACAGTCATCACAGCCTGTCATTTACCTCTTAAGTCAGGATTAGCAGAGAGCCAAGAGAGAGTTTTCTTTGTGTGTGTGTGTGTGTGTCTGTGCGCGTGTGCGTGAGACTCTACCTTTTCTGCGTCTTTCTTGTTCCACAGTAAAAAATTTAAACTGTTTCAATCATCCAGTTCTTTGATGCAGAACAACCATTTTCTTCATCCCTGGAGGATGAGACCTAATAACCCCCCCCCAACCTTTTTTAAAATTAGTTTTGGTTTAAAAAACCTACTCGCAATAAAACAATCTTCAAACGAAATGTAAAAACAGAAATAACGAGCTATAAAAATTCTGCCTCTTCTCCTGGTTTATTGACAATAATTGATTTAATTGACTTAATTGACGTTGTTAATTAGTTCTATTGGTCACCAACGGGAGATGACAAATTTAAACCTGCTCTTCTTTCATTTTTAACAGGTTGTTTGGTGGGAAGCCCGGTAAACAGGCTCCGGTCACGACGGCCGAGAACATGAAGAACTCCACCGTTATCTCCAACCCCCACGCTACCATGAACCACGTGGCCACGGTGCTGGAGTCCCCCGATGGAGGGTTGGGAGGCGTCGACAGCGAGACCAGCAGCCCCCTGTTCGGAGGCAGGGCGTTGGGATCGGGGATGGGGACCCTGGGCAGCGAGCAGGTGAGCGGGATTTGATTTATTCTCCAATCACTGAAGTTGCATTTACGTTTATTTTTACAAATGTGTCACTGGAGCAGAAGCGTATTTATTTTCGCTATGCATGTTCTCCAGCGACCCACCACCCATTATTTATTTTGGAGTCACATTTGAGTTATTTTTAACGGACATTTGTCGTCCCCAGAGGATGAACCCTGCTGACTTTGGTTATTTCATTTAACCGTGATGTTAACATTTGTGGTTCAGTGTGTGAAATCTAAACACATATTAAAAAGGAATGCTGGGAAATTCGGCACAGACGTTCATTTAAATCTAAATAACTGAAGTCATCACATCACATTTACTACAACAGACCTCTGCTCTTTAGAGCCACTGTCGTTTCACTCGTCACTTCTACAGTTTGTGGTCAACTGTCTCTCACCGCAGCTGTAAAACCATCAGGTGATGTTTGGTTTGAGGATTAAAAATGTCTTTGTGCCTTTGAGCTCAGCGATGAGTCAGAACAGTTCCAATGTGTTCAGAATGTCTGTCGAGTATTAGCAGGGACACGAGGATGATTGTCTTCTTACCTGACTAATACTAATGCACTGGATAGTTTAGTTTAGTGGAAGTAGACAGAGTAGAGACTAAGTGAATGTGACACAGATCAGCAGAGCAGAGGAGTGTGAGCATGCTCAGTCATGAACTCTCCGTCAAGTTCTCACATGATTCCCAAGGACCAGTTGTGAATCATGAAGTGACTTTTTTAAAGCAGCCGTTGTGTCTTTGCAAACTTTACGCACGAGTTTAAAAGTGTGAAAAATCAGTTTTTGAAAGCAAATCAAACTTTTATAAATTTATGGAGGAATCACTCGATGTTTTTTTGATTAGTCACCGGTTCTTTTTTCAAGCCAGAAAATAGCGGAAGGGCCGTTTATAATTTCACAGAACTATATTTATTCAAGAATGGAAAAACACCAAATAAATTCAGACCATTTACCATTTTTTGAGGACTATTGTCGGTTTTGCCAGATTTTGAGAACAACAAAGTTGCTTGATGCTGCAAATGTTACGTCTCTGTGTGTCTCGGACTTTCCCAGCGAATTTTAACGAGACAATAGCTCTTACGGTCACTGTGGATAAGATCCACTTAGAAGATTGTTCGTGTGTTGTGTATGCGCTGCTGTATCTGTCTGTGTGTTTGTTATTGTAAGGTGTACACATACACATCTCTCCCATGAAAGAGATTTTAATCTCAGTGAGACTTTACCTGGTTAAAAAAAATAATTTTATATCTATCAACATCCTCTCCACCCGCAGGCCTCCAGCCCCGGCTCAGTCTACTCCTCCACCGGCCCCTCCAACAGCCTGACGTGGGGCACCACCTTCAGCAGCTCCTCCGCCCAGAGCAGAGAGAGCACGCTGGGCGGACACGGCGGGACGGGCAGCATGGGCTACCCCTCCGTCAGCAGCATGCACACCAGCAGCGAGTCCATTGACATGAGTCTGGGCAGCGCCGGAGGAGGTGCCGGCCACGGGACCCACAGGGAGGACACCCTGTCCGCGCTGGGACGCACCGGCAGCGTCAAGACGGGCATGTCTGAGAGGTGAGGACTCAAAATGCTCTTTTTTTTTATGTTTCCTTTTCCAAAAATAAGACCTCATCTGAGTTCATGTCTCAGCATTAATAATCCAGAAGTAGAACAAACATAATGTGAATCTTTGAAAGTTCTCATTCTACATAAAGACTTTTTATTCTGAAGCACATTTCAACCATTTCAATGCCTGAATCTAACTTAACTTAACTTTTTGATATTAATATTATAAATCCTCCTTCCATCCTGCTCGGTGCTGACGTTACTTTAGTTTTAAGAATCCCAAACAGAGAGGATGCACTAAGTGTTCGTCAGGGTGAGGCATCGCTTCCTGCTCGCCGTTCTGTCTGCGCTCCAGCACAGACACACAATCCATTGGCGTCCTCAGTCTTGTCGTTTTAGTAATTGTGGTCATTGCAGCAGATTCCATCGTGACAGGTCGACTCTGCACCGTGACAGGAATGTCTCTGAGGAAACTTAATAGCCGGTGGTTATGACATCACCCTCCTCGCCAAGTTTTCTTATTAACTTCATCGGTGAAGAATCTCGCACTTGATTTCTCTTCTCTAAAACTTTCTCTCTTTGTGTGTCTGTTGTGCGTTTTCCTTCCTGTCCTCCATCAGTCCCCTCTCCTCCCCCTCCGCTAGCCCTATATTCAGCCGAAACACGCTCCCTCGGAAGCAGGACAGGTAAATGTACCTGTGTGCAGTGTCAGGCTCCCTGTGGAGGTTCCTACCAAACCACCACCGGCTGCCACACACAAGCATCACGCAGACCCACACAGAGAAGCTGTCGTTGTGTCTTTGTGTGTGTGAGTCCGTGCTCTGTGTGGTAGTTTGTGGTTATTTTTTAGGACCTCTTGCTCCTGTGTGAATGGACATTTTGTGAGTTGGTGCAAGTGTGAGGTTGTTGTCAGTGCTTTTGTTCGGTGCTCCACTGTCGTCTGTTTGGACTGTGACATACTGCCACCTCATGGTAGAGTGCATATGTGCAGATTTACCTAATAGCATGAGAGTTGGATGTCTTTTTATTTAAGGGCTTTACACTGCAAAAATCTCAACCCTAAGGAATGTGTTTTCATATCTGAGCAATTTTCAGTAAAGCAAATCAAAAGATGAGATAAAAAAAAAAAAAAGTCTCCATTCAAGTTAAAGGTACAGTGTGTAGAATTTTGTGATATCTAGTGTTGAAATTTCATGTTGCAGCTGAACACCCCTCACCTCACCCTCTCCTTCCAAACATGAAAAAGAAACTGTGGTAGTCTTTAATTGTCATAAAAACTCAAAAGATGTTTAGTTTGTTCAGTCTGGACTAATGTCAAAAACATGGCGGCCTCCGTAGAGAGGGTCCCCTCGATGTGAATATAAAGTATTTGAGTATAAAGGACCTTTTCTGGGGTAAAGAAAACTACAATTCATACAATTTAGATGAAATGAACTAGTGAAAACATCATGAGGATTATTCTACATTAAATTTCTGACAATAGTTCCCTTTCACCTCAATCTTACACACTGGACCTTTACGTGATTTTCATTTATTCTGAATTTAAAAATTGTAAAGATTATTTTCCACAGTTTTTCCTTCTTTCTAAATAAAGAATGTAAAGTAAAAGTTTTATTTTTTTGCAGTGTATATACGTTGCAATGTACTAGAGTCGATAAGAAAAATACTGTCGAAGGTTAGAAATATGATTAGTCTAAGATTGGCAGATACAGCCACATGTTTCCTTGCCACCTTCTCTGTCCTCCTCTGAAGTGTTTCTCTCCCACAGCGGGACACACTGTGGTAGAAACACTCTGCCTAAGAAGGGACTCAGGTACAAACTCCACTTCCTGCTGGAACATGTTGCGCTCTTGCTCACTGGTTCAAATTGTCGTCTTTCTTTTCTTTTTCTGCATCTACATTCTTGTCACACGCTTTTTAAACATGCTTCCTTTGTTGCGGTGTTGTGTTGTGCTTCTGTGAGGAGACGTCACGTTGTCACTG
Source organism: Paralichthys olivaceus (assembly GCF_024713975.1). Classification (NCBI taxonomy): domain Eukaryota; kingdom Metazoa; phylum Chordata; class Actinopteri; order Pleuronectiformes; family Paralichthyidae; genus Paralichthys; species Paralichthys olivaceus. Next base: position 27,195,091 of record NC_091093.1, read on the forward strand.
TGTAACGCTGTAGCCTGATGTCGGGGGTCAAATATTCTTTGGCTTCTTCCTTGTGCTTCTTCCCTCAGTTTCTGTCGCTCTCAGCTGAGAATCAGTCTGTGTTGTTGTTTCTGTTTCCAGCGTCTGATTCATCTGATCCTGGCACTAATCTGGCTGCTTGACAGAAAAGAAATCACCTCAATCATTGTGAAAAGTCAAAAAAGAGAAATAATCTGAATTCTGAATCAATTTGCTTTGTGTAAAACCACATAATCCACAATGCACCTGTTTGGTTTTGTATCCTCGCCTCCACTCTGACCTCTTCTTTGACCACTTCCAGGTACGGCCCCACCCCGCAGCTGCGAAGCCACGAGGAGGCCCGTGATTGGCTGCGCTCCCACTCCACCAGCGGGCTGCAGGACTCAGTCGGTAACTCCCCGTTCTCCCCCGGCTCCAGCATCACCTCCCCCTCCGGCACTCGCTTCAACTTCGGACAGCTCGGTATGTACTGCACAATCATTTACCCAGGATTCATTTCTTCTACAAAACGTCACTGAATCAAATACATTATTATCAATCTGATTGTTGGTTTTAGTTCCATAAAGCTGAGGAGGAGGCAGGTTCTGAAATGAACAATTACCATACTCATTGAATTTAACATTTGAGGTTCCATGTCCCTGGAGGATGCAGGATTTATAACTGATACTGTACCCTGCCACCAGGGGGCGATTAGTGTATTTTAGCTGTTGTGTCACTTGATGTTTGTTTCTGTTTTATATCATTAGATATTTTAGAAGATTTTCCCTCAGACTTGTGATGTCTTCTTTTCTCACATTTATACATGATCTACTAGTATATAACCCTTAATACAATTTCCTGTTTCACTTTATCACAGCATCCAGCCCGACCTCAGCAGCTCAGATCAACATCGCCGGTCTGCGCAACAACAGCCTGACCAATCAGGACGTCGCCTTCGACCCCTGCGCAGACAACCGTCTGAGAAACTCCTGCATGTCTCTGGATGAGAAGACTCGCACCATGAGCCGCTCGGGCTCCTTCAGGGACGGCTTCGAGGAAGGTAAGAGGAGACACAACACTCAGAGTTGTATCCAGTGACTCTTTGTGAATCCATGTTAACTTCAGCCATGAGGTGAAATCTGTAATTAGGTTTAATCCTTCTCCGAGACCTGCTCTGCCCCCGTCTCTCTCTCTCTGACTCTGAAGCCTCCCCTTCCTTTATTCCACATCCCCACGCTAAAGGAATTATGATTCCATTTGTTTAGAGAACATTAAGACGGATTACAACTGCTCCTCTAGGAAAAGCCCCGTATTCCTTTAGAAATCCATAATCAGCTTTGGCTGTGGCTTTTTTTTTTTCAATAAGCTCATTTATTGGGAAAAATACCCAGGAGTGCTTTTCCCACCAGCAGGAAGACGCCCGGCTCAGTTCATCGCCTCCACCGCTCAATCCTCAGAGTCACAGAAACACAACGTTTGATTTATACGACTAAAAGACAGAGGGGGGTGGGGGGGCTGTATAGCATTTTTCTTTGTTAGAAAGTTCTTAACAGAGATAAACTACAATTGCAAATTACAAATGCTTCAAGATTCACAAATAATTATCTGAGAAATCATCGATAATGTTGAAAAACATCATGCAAAAAAAAATCCTGGACACGTCCCTGATGTGGCTCCACACCAACATTTAATACGTTCTTCTCTGACACATCGTTCCACCAAGTTTCATGGTAATCAAGCAGTTTTTGTGTAATTCTGCAACAGACAAGTGTAGATGAAAACATAACGTTAGCGGTGGAGGAACAGCAGGAACAGCAGTGTTCATAAAACAGATGAAAAGTTACACAGAAAAATAAAACATGACATATATCAAATATTCATCAAAGATTTGTGATGAAAACAATATAAAAGTTGGCAGTGAAGTTTAATTTCAGCAAACCAACATATCAACATGAAACCACATCATAATGCAGCCACAACGTCTCATCCTGTGTAGTCTACAGACGAATGCAAAAAGTTTTCTTTCAAGATTGTCAAAGTAATTCAGACGCTGTGGACAGCGTAAATGGATCCAGTTAGTTTTTGTCCTGCAGAGCTGAAGACAAACAAATGTGAATGAATGAAATCCAGTGACACTGACACTGGTTCTGTGAAGGAGCCTGAGGGGAATCAGCTGTGGGTCTGTTCTGAAAGAAACCTGGAACATCTGCGTTTTCTTCAACCTTCAGTCTGAACAGATGTGAACGTGATTCTAAACATCACTGTTTGAGGTTTGTGTTTTAAAGTCACGGCTTAAAAACAACTTTCATATTCTGAAAACCATCAAATATACTAATGACTGAAATATTTATTTTGGAAAAATACTTTTTGTCTGTAGAGCTTTGAAGCTGTTTTAACAGATGTACAGGCAGAACACGCACAATAAAACAGACTCCGACTTATCATTATCACCCCCCCCCCTCCACTATCTCTCCCCTCCACAGTAGCAGTTATATCCGCCCCCCCTTCCCTTTCAGTTGAAGAGATAATTACAGGACTCACACTGAGAGGCGTGAGAGAGGGGAGGACACACAAGAAACCTCCGAACATGACTTTCTCTCTGTCTGTGTGTGTGTGAGTGTAGGGTTACTGGGTCGTTGTGAGATTGACAGGACAAAAGTCACATCATCCACCCGACACTTTGTCAGACCTGTCCCGATGGAGAGCTACACCACCTCACACTGTCACTTCATACCCTCCCCACAGACCCTCCTCTTGTAGAATCTCTGTCTCCTGATTTATTTAGACAAATAAAAGTGAAAGACAGATTCACTCCACCTCAAAATGAGCAGTGTTTAGATTTGCTATCACTGTCTTGTTCCCGTTCTCTGCACGGTCAGCAGGGTGGAAGTCTGCAGAGATCTTTGTCCTGCACAAAGACGGTGATTAAAGACGGAGGGCAGACAAAATGTTGCCAAAATATCCTAGATACTGGTGCTGACGTCATTTGGGGTCAGAAGTCACACCCACACAAGTAGTTAACCAATCCTAAATCAGTCTCAGCTGTCAATCATGAGGTTTGACTTTGTTTTTATATCATCAAATAACTAATTCAAACCAAAGTTATCAGAAACGTTAAGACTTGAACAAACATCAGTGTGATAAAAACAAACTAAAATGACAGAAACCATCTTTGTTCCAAATCTCTTTGACGTGTTTTTTTTCAAAAATCTAAATCTGTTCTTGTCATGCAGAACTTGTCAGTGTTGAACTTGTTTTTCAAAACGTTAAACAAAGCGTAGGAAAGAACAGATTCTGGATTGAAACACAAACGCACATGTTGCATCAATTAAAACAACTGGAAAAAACTAACTGCTGCTAATTAACTAACAACAATTTATATAAAAACATAAACTCCTGGGTGGGGGTAAATATTATAGAGCTTAAAATTCACTCTAGAAAGAAATTCCCTCCCTTTCAGAATCATATTCCTAACGAGTGTTTTGATTACAGATTCAATAGTTTTTTCCAAACCAATAAATTCCCTTTACTGGTTCATATAACAGAGAAAAGCTGCAGAAACAAGCAGGAACCAGAGAATCTTTGTCATTTTTTGCTTGATAAGAAAGTTGCCTGTTGGTTTTCAGTCAGTTAAGGGAGTGATTGTTCCGGGTCTGGTCATTGCATCACATGTGACCTGCACACGCTGATTTATGAGATCCAGTGAATTCTCCTTTTCATGTGGCTCCCAGCGCTCGGTCAGTTTTCTCTGAGGTGAATGAATGAATGTGCTGAGATCAGCCCGGCCCCCTCGGTGCGGTCGATGACTTCACGCCCCTGATCCGCTCTGATCTGCTCCCAGGCTGGAGCACAGAGCTGCCGTTGTGTCCCGGCCTCTGATGTGTGATTAGCGGCTGAGTCATTAGCGGGGGTAATTCTCAGGCTGCCAGTCGTTGCGCCACAATCCGACTGTAACGTGTAGGAGTTTTATCTTCTATGAGCGCAGAGCTGCAGCCATTGTTCTGGAGGAGGTGGGAGGTTTGTGTGTGTGTGTGTGTGTGTGTGTCGTGGGGGGGGCTGTTTTACTTGGAGATGACCTTACTAATCTTGTCTCTGTGATGTTTGTCTCCTCAGTTCATGGATCATCTCTGTCTCTGGTCTCCAGCACCTCCTCCATTTACTCCACGGTGAGTTCATTTACTTTGAATTTAAGTTGTTTTCCTTGTTTCTATATAGTTTGTCCACAACAGAACCGCAGCGTCCAGTGTTCGATTCCAGCTGTTTCTTTCTCTCCCATTGTTTCCTGTCTGAGACAGGAGAAATATACAACCAGGAAATAGATATAAAACACAACAAGGGGCCGTGAAAAACAACAGAGGAATAACACAAGAATAAGTTGTGTAGGAAACAGCCTGTAGCAACACTTTTTAAATCATTTTAAACCATCTTAGCTGAGGAATGAGAAGTTCAGGTCACCTACATGTAGCTGCAGAATCCGTGTAAACACCAGAGGAGCCGGTTTCTGCTCCAGCCTGTGGAATCATGAAATATCGAGTAACTGAGTTGGCAAATACGCTGCGTTGCACATTTACTTCCTAATCCATCCTGGGATCTGACTCAAACACCTTGTGAGAAAAAAGGTGGGACTGCAGCTCACAAGCGTGCAGCTGCAGCCAGTCAGAGCGCCGCATCTCACAGCGTAGCTCCTCCCTCTGAGAGCTGGATCACTCACCTGTGCAGGTGAAGCTGAGAAACTCTCAGACACCGGATCCCCGCTCAGGCACAGAGTCAGAGAGGTTTGAAATCAGAGCGGTGAAGAGAGCGGAGGCAAAATGATGGCGACTTTATCCCTGACAGGCACCATCACGTCCTGGCAACAAACGGTAGGGGTGGGGGTGGGGAGGGGGGAGAAGAGGACTGGAGGCTGAAATACCTCATTCTGTCTTTTGTGCTGTGTTTGAGGAAATTCAGCTGGAAGTCAAAGGTGTAATACTTTTGTATGTCTCCGTTTCTTTTTGTATGAGGGAAAGGTGACATCTTTCATATGTTTCTATATTTCATGTATCTTTTTTATCTTCCTTACTCTTAATCATTCTATGTTACTTGTATACTTGCTGCTCTAACACTGCACATTTTCCGATTGTGGGACTAATAAAGGACTTCCTCTTAATCTTAATGTTGGGAAATTCCACATCAACACAATGAAAACTAAACGTGCTGCTAGAAATCTTCCAGGACCGCTTGCATCAGATCTCTGTGTTTTGTCTGCGTGTCAGACCGGCTGCTCTGTTTGTGTTGGATCAGTTGCTGTGTTTGGGTGTGTAGTGGACCATGTGTGTACAGATGACACATCAGCACATGTGCTGTAACGCTCGGAAACATTACATGTGTTGAAACTTGTTTTGATTAACGGTTGTCGGGTGGAACCACAGGAAAAATCATTAATTAACACGCCTCGTTGCTTCTGTCACAACATAAGTGCTGCGTGCACGCGTCCACTGATCATTGACAGACGGGAATTCACTTCCTCCTCGTCAACAATCCTGCAGAAACTGGACAATGCAGATGTTCAGAGTTAAAATATTCAAAAATTGTGTTATCTCACAATTTATTTATGTCCCATTTGTTTGTTTCAAGTTCCAGATGTCCTGCAAATAAGGACAGAAAACATAACCTCTTTGGTTTGAAAGTGGATATGAAAAGCCTTGTTGTTAATAATCATCGACTGACGTCTCACTAAAGACAAACAAGCTGTTCAAGCTGTTTACATATAAATGTGGGTGTTGCATGTTCCTGTGTTTTGTTGGTCAGCGGCAGCAGGGCGTGTTGGGTTCGTGCGAGCGTTTGTTTTGCGTCCTCTCTCTCTCTGTGTATTTGTCCTGCCCGTCGTTTTTAGCTATTGTCCCGAGCACAGTTGGCGAGGACAATGGCGACTCACACACTCGGCGAAATGCCTTCAGGAGGACATATCTGCTTTCCAGACTTATTACACCAGACGATCTCCTCCACAGTTTATAAAAGCTCGTCTCCTTGCAGCTAATAAATCAAACGGGAGTCGGGGCATGTGCGGCCTGACCTCCAGCAGCTTGACCTGCTCTTCACGTTCAGCGCAGCGTGTCACACGTCACTAATGATTTTCTCTCCCTCTCTCGTTTGTTTTTACAGAACGAGGAGAAGTCTCAGTCGGAGGTAAGAGTCAACACCTCTTTCACTTTCTGTGTGCAGAGGCTGCTTGTTGGAACACGGGTTGTTGTCACGCTTGTATCTAGTTTCACTTGTAACTGTGTGACTGACCCTGTGACGGGCTCTGGTTCCTGTCTGAACACCTGTGTGCACCTGAACCTCCTCTTTTATGCGTCTGCTGTGTTTCATCTCTTCCCCTGAACGTATCGCAGCTCGAATCTGGGAGCCTCCCTCGCTTGTTGCTACACTATTTTTGTCATTGTGTGTGTCTGTGTGTGTGTGTGTGGTATTGGCTGCTTTTATAGAGCAGTTATTTTTTGCTTTTGTCTCGGTGCTTTTTGATGTCATGCCTTTTTGCTTTTACGTCTTTAGATCCGCAAGCTGCGCCGAGAGCTGGATGCCTCCCAGGAGAAGGTTTCCGCCCTGACGACACAGCTGAGCGCCAACGTAAGTGAACAAGTACACAAACACACATAAACACACACCCCTAAGCTATCTTATTCAACTTCTATAATGCCTATACTGTCTCCTTCCAGGGTTCATCGAGTTTAATCACTTACATAGCCAATAAAAAACTTATTTCATGTTTTTAACAACAACAAATTTGACTTTGAATGACATTTTATCAGCGTGATACACAATGATGTGTGAGCAATTTGTGATAGGAACATTTGTCTGGAACTTAAATGTATTTTCTTTTTCAACCAATCACTCAATGAAGTGTTATTTGTATAGCCCATATTCACAAATCATAGTTCTTAACCCTCAACAACAGTAAAACTACCAAAAAACCTTATCAACAGGAAAAAAACCTCAGAGAGCCACACGTGAGAATCCCCGTCCCAGGACGGACAGAAGTGTAATACATCAACGAAATAACAATATTCTCTACAATGATTAGAAAAAACTGTTTGTAACATAACTGAGAAGAATGTTTAATGTATTTATACGTAAGAAAATGTCTGATGGAGATGAAGGGAGCAGCAATGACAAATGAACTGAGGAGTTATTGACAGTAATGGTAGAATATGTTGTTCTGCTGGAAGTGAACAGTACAGCTGTTATAAATATATAAATATAGATAGCCTTAAAATAATCCGAGAACGTCAACATTTCATAAGCGTTGGAGTTTTTTTACCTGATGTAAAAACATTGTGATGTTTGACGTCTCTCACAGACACATAAACAAAATTCCCAAATATCCATCAGATACTGAACTGATCTCTGGAAGAGCACTCCACCCACAGAAGGTGTAATTTCACATCTGGCAGAACCATCAGAAAATCTCTCTCAGTGTCTCCAGACATGATTCTTGTCTGGAGTCTCTCCCCGCTCCGCTTGTAATCTGCCACCTGAGTCAATTTAACTGAGGATTAAAGATACGGAAGGAAGGTGTTGGATTACAGCGTCCCAGATGTGGACTGAGGATTTACAAGAAAGGCGCGGTGTTCGTGTTGACAGAAAAACGCACTTCGAGAACAGTGGCGGTGACGGTGGGAGGTCAGGGGATGGGATGTGGTGGGTGGGGGAGGGGCTTTGTTTAAATATTTGATTACAAGCCGCAGAAAAGATGATGAATTACCTGAACGCACCTCCGAGGCCCCGCAGGCCGAGAACCTAAGAACATGTTCGACGAGTTGAAACACACTTCAGTCACCACCTCGTGTATCGCACACACACACACACACACACACACACACACACACACACACACATACACACACACACACACACACACACACATACACACACACACACACACACACACACACACACACACACACACACATACACACACACACACACACACACACACATACACATTCCTCTGACATGTGATATGTTTATTTTAAACCTGCTCATTTTTATTGATCCAATCAACCTGACCAGAAGTAAATCATGTTGTGTTCCTCACTTTGTCAGAAGGTTGATGTGTTTCTCTCGCGTGTGCGACTGTAGGAGCCTAAATGCAGTTTATTTGATATTTGGATGATTATTGTGCAATGGAGAAGATTATTATCTAAAATACATCTTTACATTTATTTAGGAGAAATTAAATTTTTTGTGTTCATGGTGCAGTTGGAAATGAGTTTAAGACCTGACAATGTGAAGTGCCTTGAGATAATGTTAATGTTAAATGGTGCTGTACAAATAAAACCGAATTTGATCTGGTTCTCCCGGCTCTATGCTACGTTGCGCATCCTGACCTTCTGTGTGTTTCTGCAGGCTCACCTGGTGGCAGCGTTTGAACAGAGTCTGGGCAACATGACCATCAGACTGAAGAGTCTCACCTTGACGGCAGAGCAGAAGGTGAGACAAAGCTCCTGCGGTTTTATAAACTGACTGTGACGTTAATCAAACTCGCTGCAGTTGAGACGTGACCCTCTTTGTCCTCGTCGCTGTGCAGGACTCTGAGCTGAATGAGCTGAGGAAGACCATTGAGCTGCTGAAGAAGCAGAACGCCGTTGCTCAGGCGGCCATCAACGGAGTCATCAACACACCTGAACTCACGCCTCGAGGGGACAGAACAGGTACAGACACACAAAGCACAGATATGTGAGGTCAAAGCTGATGTTTTTAATTTGACTTTTATGCCCACATAAAAAATGTATACTTTAATGAACCATAGACTGTAAATAAAGATGGACGACGTGTCTCCAGAGTGTCTGATATTAAATTAAAGACATAGTTCAATTCATAGACAAACACATTTCCTCTCCTCAGGCAGCAGCAACGGCAGTCCACAGCAGCAGCAGCAGCAGCAGCAGCAGCAGCAGCAGCCAGACCTGCGCATCAGGAGGCAGCACTCGTCTGACAGCGTCAGCAGCATCGCTAGCGCAACCAGTCATTCCAGTGTGGGCTCCAACATGGACGCTGACGCAAAGAACAAGAAGAAGAACAAGAAGAACTGGGTAAGACGTCAGAACAATGACGACCTGTGAGATGTGATGAGTTTGTAAGACGCAGCTTGGACTCGTGTTGGTTTATTGTCTCTGTGTATTTTCATGTTTGGGTTTTCTTTCCCTTCAGACGTCTTTCACTGGAGAAAAGGTGAATACATTTAGGATTTCCATAGAATATCAAGTTTAGACTGATTTGGTGATTTGCAGGTAAAAAATAAATTTACATTTTGGTTAAAAGTGGATTTGAATTGTTTGTTTTGTCTTCTTTTAACCTGCAAATGACCAAATCAGTGTTAATTGGAAAGTGTGTAGTCCTCATGTCATCTTTTTTGACTCTACAACTAAACATCTTCAACACTTACAACTTTCAAACATGTGAACTTTTCCCTTTTTGTCGTTGAAAGACTTTTTTGTGCACCGGAGGACAAGTGAGAGATGATGACGTACGTTTCCTCTCCGTCAGCCTGTAGACTGAGGTGTTAGCTGGTTGTTTCTATCTGATCCAGATGAATGTTTAGGAGAAGCAGTGTTTCCTGGGAGTTTCCTGCTTTAGGTCACAGTGATAATAAATGACCCTCCTAGGTGTGTGTGTGTGTGTGTGTGGTTCCAGCTGTCAGTGTTTGTGTAGCTGAGACCCCACAAAGGGCTCCTGGATGCAGGTGCCCCTCACACACTGTGATATGCAGTGTATAGGGGCTGTGTGTGTGTGTGTGTCGTGTATATAATGGATCATGAAAGACATTTCATGGTGGTTGTGATGTAGAATTAGTTTGCAGCTGCCGCAGAGTCACATACAACCAGCTCTGGTGTCGTAGGGGCCTCTAGTTTAATCCCTGTCCCTCCATAACACATTAACACACCCAGACCCATATGAACATGTGCTGTTTTGTCTCCCTGTCTTCCTCCGCTTCGCTTCATGTGGCAGGTCTACGAGGTAAGAATGGTACAAATGACAGGAGAGGAGCTGCCTAACCCCTGCAGCCTTTTCTAGTTTACTAACCTCTTCCTCCTCTCGTCTGCTGCCACCTTAGTGCCTCTCCTCCTCCTCCTCCTCCTCCTCCTCTTCTACTCTGCTTCTTCCTGAAATCTGCCCTTATGTCACTTGAGCCAGTTCTTGAAAGGAAAATCCACCTGGAAATACTTCAACTGTGTCATAACATCGATGTGTGGGTCCAATTGGCCAAAACATTATCATATCATTTAATAATGATATCGGACTTTGCTGCATGTCCCACACAAGCGAGGCTTCTTTCTGTTAATAACAATGTTTAGAAAATACTACTGTGACTTCTTAATAATGAAGTTTTGTATATGGAAAGTATTAACGGTGGATTTCGCCTTTAGACACAACCTATCATGCAGCTACGTTGCTGCACCCAGTGATTTGAACCTTTCAGTCTCAAGTCCTTTTTTTAATGTCCCGGCCGTAGCAGAATCATTTGTGTCCTAGTTTAGAACTGTGGCTCGAGTCATAAGACGCCCCGCCCATACTTCCCTTTTCTCCCTTTGACTCACTTGCACTTTCTCACAGCTGTTGTCCTCCTCTCTCCCCAGCACACTCCTCCTCTTCCTCTCAGCCAAGTGTATTTGAGTGTGTCCCACGTCTGCTCACCGTCTCTCTCTCTCTCTCTCTCTCTCTCCCTCCTTCTTTCTGTTTTTTCTGTGCAGCTGCGAAGTTCTTTCAAACAAGCGTTCAGCAAGAAGAAATCTCCCAAGTCGGCCTCGTCTCACTCGGACATTGAGGAGATGACGGACTCGTCTCTACCGTCCTCCCCTAAGCTGCCCCACAACGGCACCTCTGCCGCCGGACACATGCTCAGGAGCACACACTCCAACTCACTGTAAGTGCTCAGCGTCTTAGTTTATCCTATAGATCTGAACTGTGTGGATGGAAAAACTAATGATCTCTACATAGTATTTCATGTCACTAAACTGTGGTGTCCTGCGCAGATTGTCAGAGTGCTTGGACAGCGAGGCGGAGATGGTGATGCAGCTGCGGAGCGAGCTCAGAGAGAAGGAGATGAAGCTGACCGATATCCGCCTGGAAGCTCTCAGCTCCGCCCATCAGCTGGACCAGCTCCGGGAGGCCATGAACCGCATGCAGGTCTGTAGAGACACACAAATTCAGACAAAGGCCGCAACTGGTGACACTTTGAGCGATGATTCATACATCTGCTTCGAAGAGGCTGACGGGATCTACATGTTTTCCCTCAATTTTCCTTTTGTGTGTAGCTGGAGATTGAGAAACTGAAGTCAGAGAACGACCGTCTGAAGGTGGAGAATCAGGGCAGCAGGACGGGCTCTCAGGCCTCCATCTCCTCTTCTCCTCCCCCTCACACCAACAGCCACGCCGCAGGACCCGGACTGTCTCAGCACAGCCTCAACCTCACCACCAGCGAGTCCACCAGCCTGGGTAAGATAGAGCGGAGAGAGCACATTACAATAAACTGATGACATAGATTGTGTCAGCCATTGAATGCACATGCACTAAAGTACCTCCCTCCTGTCAGACATGCTGCTGGACGACACCGGCGGAGAAGGAGGGATGAGGAAGGAGGGGAGACACGTCAAGATCGTCGTCAACCTGGATGAGGACAGCAAGTGGGGAGAGGTGAGAACTGAAACTGTTGTTTATTGGCTAAGATTTGTGTATCTGTGTATCTGTGTATCTTTGTATCTCTGTATCTTTGTAGGTTCTAAAGCTAGTTATTGTTTTCTCATCGCAGGAGGGTCGGTCTTGCCATTTTCTGATCGGATGCATTGGCGTGAGCGGTAAAACCAAGTGGGACGTTCTGGACGGAGTGGTCCGACGCCTCTTCAAGGTAAACAGAGGTCGACGACATTACAGAATCAGAGAAAAAGACAATGTACCTCAGCACGGTGCAGTTTCAAGTTTACAAAAGGAAAAAACAGAAACAACACAGTTCTTAATACTTCTTTCACACACACAAATTTAATTCTGTTCAGCAGAAAATCCTTTGAAAAGCTGCTAAATGTAGAAACGTGTCTGACAGGAGTACATCACCCACGTGGACCCTGTGAGCCAGCTGGGCCTGAGCTCGGACAGCGTGGAGGGATACAACATCGGTGAAATCCACCGGCCCAGCAGCCTCAGCGCCGCCCACACGCCCGAGCTGCTGCCCTGCGGATACCTGGTGGGAGACAGCAACACCATCAGCATCCAGCTCAAAGGTACCGACTCCTCGTGCTCGTAAAGTTAACGGTGCGAGGATGCCGGACATCATCTCTCCTCAGCAGCGGCCTCCATTGACATTAATCCCCTGACGTGTGTGTGCAGGTGTGACCAGTAGGAACGTGGACTCTCTGGTGTTCAACACCCTGATCCCGAAGCCGATGCTGCAGCGCTACGTGTCTCTGCTGAAGGAGCACAGACGAGTCATCCTGTCGGGCCCCAGCGGCACAGGAAAGACCTACCTGGCCAATCAGCTGTCTCGACACCTTCTGCTGCTGGAGGGACGACCTCTGACCCCTCGCGCTGTCGTCACTTTTAACGTTGACCACAAGTCCAGCAAGGTAAACGCACACATTCAGAATTCTGTGTGCATGGGTCTAAAGGGCTCATGTTTCACCTTCTTAGAAATCAAATTTTTATACTATGCCATAACATTTGAAAGTTAATCTACCCTTGAAAAACTTTTCACGGTTCGATTCCAGCTGTGGATCTTTGCTCTATGTCATATCCCTTAAAATAAAAAATCTGCTGACTCTCTGTTTATTAAATTAAAGGCTGTCAAATGTTATAAGAATCATGAGCTATTAATTAATTTCCATGTTGATTAGCCAACAGCGACTTACCAGAAATGTGCAGCAAGTTTTCAAAAATATATTTGGTACAAATTAATGAACAAATATAAAAACAGCACTTGAATGAACTTTCTGTCTCATGTAGGTTAAATGTTCTAGTTTTAAATGTTCTCTCTCTCTCTCTCTCTCTCTCTCTCTCTCTCTCTCTCTCTCTCTCTCTCTCTCTCTCTCTGTAGGAGCTGCGTCAGTACCTCTCAGGTTTGGCCGAGCAGTGCAGTGGAGTACCGGGGGTGGAGAGCCCACTGGTGGTCATTCTGGACAACCTGCACCACGTCAGCTCCCTGGGAGAGATTTTCAACGGCCTCTTCAACTGCAACTCCCAACACTGGTCAGTTCACAAATTAAATTTGAATATAAATAGATGTAAATTCAAAGTAACTGACAGGAAGCAGAATAAAACCCTCTCAATAATTGAACACGTGTCCAGAGATGTATTAGGGTTTCGTATTATTAAGAATTAAGTTTTATTCTTGTTCTTCTCTCCTCTCAGTCCGTACATCATCGGCACCATGAGCCAAGCCACATCATCCGCCCCCAACCTGCAGCTTCACCACAACTTCAGGTAAACTGTTGCTGCAGCTGGATGTCGAAAGACCTACAGGGTTTTATAATCTTCTCGCTGTTTGTGCGATCGTTCTGATTTACCTGCACGTTCTCTCTGAACAGGTGGGTGCTGTGTGCCAACCACATGGAGCCGGTGAAAGGCTTCCTCGGACGCCACCTGAGGAGGAAGCTGATCGAGACGGAGATCGGCAGCCGAACGCGCAACATGGAGCTGGTGAAGATCATCGACTGGATCCCACGGGTTTGGCACCACCTGAACCGCTTCCTGGAGATGCACAGCTCCTCTGACGTCACCATCGGTAAGGCAACGATACACAATTGATGAAAATCAATCAGTCGACCCAGAAACAACCGATGTCTCACCTCGTTGCTCTGTGGCGTTCAGGACCTCGTCTCTTCCTGTCGTGTCCCATGGACGTGGAGGGGTCCAGGGTTTGGTTCACGGACCTGTGGAACTACTCCATCATCCCCTACATGCTGGAGGCTGTACGGGAGGGACTGCAGGTAACACAATCACACACATGTACAACCACTGCTTCACTTTTTGGTGGTGGTTCATTTGGGATTTTCACATTAAAAGTAATGAATAAGAGGGACTTGATTTGATGCCTGAGGGCATGTTTAAAGGATCAGTCTGTATTAAGTCAGATATGCCCTCTCGGAGAACCAGGGTTATGTTCATCAAAGTGAAATGGATTCAATTTGTACTCTTAATCTGCGTGTAATTACCATCTGATTTAATTAGGCAGCAGCTAATTACCAGAGTGGAACCTCAGAGAGGGAGAGGAGCGGAGACACAAAGAGAGATGTGATAAGAGGAATTTGTTTCTCATCAGCTGAGGAGAAAATGTAGAGATGTAAAAATGGAAAACATGTTTTTCACTTGGCATCTGGTTCTTTAAAATGTAGAATAATGATCTAAATAAGTTACTTAAGTTACTCACAATCATTATTTTCATCAAGGTCCATGAGTTATTCTCTGGGAAATTGCTGAAAATGTCCAAAAAAACATCCCATTTCACAATTTAAAAGAAAGTTTGGATCCAAATCAAAGTTGTTTAATTCTTGGCCCAGGTTCCATTTTGTGTAATCCTGCTGACAAACAAATAAACCAACAAAAGAGAACAGAGTAAAATCAAACCTCAGCAGCTGGATTCACATAAAAACATTCCAGAGAACATGATACAACCCACAATATAAATGTCCCCTCAAGTGAGTCCAGTCTACACTGATGCTGAATCTGAGCTCAAGTGACTGATGGTTTTTTATTTATTACGTTTTAGTTTGTTCTAATTTTAAGCAGCTTTCAGTTTTGCCTGCTGCCATTGAGATTTATATTTACGTTACTGTTCCCTAGAGCCTCCTTTCTTTCATACAGACAGAACAGTACTTTGAAATCTGTCAGTCCGTGATGCCTCACGACACAAAACCTCTGACTTCAGACAAAACCACTATTGCTGCAACCACCGCACGAGTGGTTTGGAGGAGCAGTATTTTTCAGTGTCACATTCCGTCTCTCCGTAGCTGTACGGCCGCAGGGCTGCGTGGGAGGACCCGGCCGCCTGGGTGATTGACACCTACCCGTGGTCGGCCACGCCTACTCCAGCGGAATGGCCTCCGCTGCTGCAGCTCCGCCCGGAGGACGTGGGGTTCGATGGCTACTCTGCCCCGAGAGAGGGAGTTAGGAAGGAGCCCCCACAGAGCGACAGCGACGCAGACCCACTGGTGAGCAACAATAAAACACACGAAGAAGAACAACTGTTACTGAGCATTTAAAACTATTGTGCAGTTCAGCCGTGCACAAATATATTTATATTATATATAGTTTGTGTGAAAATGAAGTGAGTTTGAATAAATAAAGGCCTTGAGGTCGTTCCTTAGCTTCCTGACGTGGGGAGGAAGTGGGAGTGGACGCAGTCACAGTTCATATTTTTATATTTGCTCCGACAGATGAACATGCTGATGCGTCTGAAGGAGGCGGCAACGTCGTCTAGCCCGCAGAGCTACGACAGCGACTCCAACAGCAACAGCCATCAGGACGACATCCTGGACTCGTCGCTGGAGTCGACCTTGTGATGTCATCAAAACGCTGGTACCATGTTTTCAGGAGAGACTTTTTTTTATAGGAAATGTTCTCACTGTGGGAACGTCTTGCTGAGAGCATGATTTCATGCCGCAAAATCCAGCCACCTTAATTTGGGTGCGGGTAACCCAAATATTTAAAAGAAGAATAAAGTTAAGATTACATTTCAGAAAAAGGACAACAAAAGTTTCTACTGCACTGCACTGTTTTGTTTGTTTTTTTGTTTTTTTTTCACCGCTGTGGCCCATGGCTCCCGTCAGGAGCCTCACATCAGACAGACAGAATAAAAGCACACGGGCATCATCATGACCCTCATCATGCAGCCATCAGCAAACGTCAACACCAGCCAGGACTCCTCCGTCCTCCACTGAGACGCAGCATCAGCTCATCAGGCTGAGAGAGGACTGGTCCTGCTCAGCCGCAGTGTGTCCGCGCTGCCTGCAGAGGGCGATACAGGCCCTCGTCTGCATCAGAAAGCACAGATGAGGATGCTGCTAATTATGGATGGAAGAACAGCCCCTTTCTACTGGAGGATGAATTAAGCCAAAGTGAACGTTAAGTCCTGGAACTCTCACTTCCAAAAGCTCCTGGAAATATTCATTCATTTTAAACAACTAATGTAGAAATGGTCAATAAACATGTGTCCCTAAAAAAGAATTAAAGGTTCAGTGTGTAAGATTTAGGTGAAAGGGATCTATTGGCAGAAATTGAATATAAAATAATCCTAGTGATGTTTTCACTAGTGTGTTTCATCTAAATTGTATGATTTGTTATTTTTTTGCGGCTGAGGGGTAGAGCGGTTGTCCTCCAACCAGAAAGTCGGCGGTTCGATCCGAGTCTTCCCCATCTGCATGCCGAAGTGTCCTTGGGCAAGATGCTGAGCCCCGGATTGCCCCTCATAGAAAAACGTTCTGCCAATAGACGCACTGTGTGAATGTGTGTGTGAATGGGTGTATGGCAAACTTTACCGTACAGCTGCAACAACT
The DNA here is from genome assembly GCF_024713975.1 of Paralichthys olivaceus. Classification (NCBI taxonomy): domain Eukaryota; kingdom Metazoa; phylum Chordata; class Actinopteri; order Pleuronectiformes; family Paralichthyidae; genus Paralichthys; species Paralichthys olivaceus. The sequence goes on from NC_091093.1 coordinate 27,211,611, forward strand.
TCACCGGTAAATTCTAAACACTGAACTTTTAAGAAAGCACAAATAGAAAATGAGTGTTTTTGAGTTATATTCAAGACCAGTAGAGAAAAGGTTGAGATGAAAACACGGCGACAAAGACAAACTCTGCAGCAACATTGCTTCATCCGAACAATGTCAAAATCTGTGGAGGAGGAAAAAAAAATCTCTCCGAACTAGGGAGACAAGCTCGGTCAGTTTAACCAGAAATTCTCACCGCAATCGTGCTGACGCTTTTTCTTCTGCTGCCCACACATCATACGGTGCATTCCATCAAGGTCCCCAGTGGTCACATCCTGCCTCGTAGCTCAGAATCCATTGTTCCAGCAGAAAGTCGTTCCTTTGAAATGGAGCAAAATAACGTGGCGAGTTCATAAGTTTTATTCGCCCAAAACACAACTCAGACCTACTGGAAATTAAAAAAAGGCTTTTCTTGTCCAGTGCAACATCTGTGGCTAATTTTACAGAGCGAGGCGAGAACAGAATCTAATTTACAAAATCCATTTTAGTTCTCACAAAAGAGCAAAGACTTGTGAACTCACTATGGCTTCATTTATCCTTTTAATTATAACAGTATTTGGAATAATGTCATTTTCTTCTCGTTTCTGTGCAATTTCAACAAACGACGCCTCCACCACTTCTTGCTTTAATCTTTCTGATCTCCGCGCACATTTTGTGGCCCAAACAGGCTGTTGTAGCACAAATCTCTTTTTTGGTGCTGGACTGAATCCTATAACAAACAATGCCTTACTCCTTTTTTTTTTGTTTGTATCAGACTATGTGCATTAGTCTTTATACGTCTGAATGGCTGTAAACTTTAACTAACAGGGCTCCGAGGCGACTCTGCCCTTGAGCGGCGTTGACCTCTCTTCATATCAAACACCAATGTCGTGGGATCGGAGAAGACGTGAATGAGAAGCAGCACTTTGGGTTGCGGGGTCCAGTCGTATGCTTGTAGGACCTGGTGCTGAGAAGCTGGTGTAAATACTTGGACCACTAGCAGAAAGAAAAACATATAAATGTGGGGTGGGGGGGTTGATTTTGGTGCTCGACATGAGAAGTTGCAGCAGGTTGATTGGATGAGGGAAGTTTAAGATGTCTTGATTTTATACCTCATCCCCATCCTTTAACTTTGCTTTCTCCACGCTCATCGTCTGTTAATGTGATTTGTGATGAACAAAACTAATTAAGTGAAAACTAGTGTATATGCTGCTTTGTTTATAGTGATATAACTAATCGGAGGTTTAAGATATAAAGGTACTTGTATGTAAAAACGGTTTGACATCATTTCTACGGCTTAGAGACAATAAAGTCATCCTACTCTTTCTTTGTTTTTGAACCTCCCAGCCTGCCTTCTGGGACGGGCAGGCAGGCAGACGCTTAAGGCCGGGGAGGGGGGGGCGGGGGCAGCTTCCATCACTTTCAGTGTTTTTGTCACCGATGCTATGCAAAGTTCATTCTTATCTCCAAATGGAAGCCAAAACGTGCATTTGTCCCCCCCGAGCAGATTTCAGCACTGCCGAGAAGTACAGCATGGAAACACGTTTGTTTTCGGGGAATTCGTGGCAAATGTTCTTTGTCCATGTGTGTGTTTGTGTGTTTGTGTGTGCGCATGTGTGTGTGTGTGTGTGTGACCCATAGAGAATCTCCTGCTGCAGTCCCTGTAAGCACAAAGAGACTGACTCTGTTTGTCTGCTCTTCAGCCAGAGGTGCGGACGTCGCCGAAGCATCAGACCAGTCTGTCTGTTTATTACTCACAAACCTGATGAATGTTTAGCCTTCTTTGCTATGTACATTTTTTTATATGTAACATAACTCTGTAAATAGTTGTTTATCCCGCAGCATTTTGATGACTTTTTCTAGACGATTTGTTACGGTACTTGAAAAAGGAAGTATTTTGTGTACAGTCTCTTTACATCAGAGCAGATCGATGCCGTTTGTCATCACTGGTCTGGCCAGGGCTCGGAGAATTGAATCTGATATCACTGTACTAGTCTTAAGTTATTGTGATTCAATAAAATTAATGATTATTTATGATTTAACTTTGTGAAACTGTCTTTTATAAACACAACACACACACACTTCGCCTGCAACTTTACAATTTTATTTGGTGTTTGTACAAAAAATTGTGAAATAAACATATATACAGCACATAATACAACATACTTATTAAACAGATTCATATAAATTATTAACGAAATAGCTACATTTTTTTTCAATAAACAACTCTATTCAAGGTCAAGGCAAAAGTAACACAATATTCTTGGCATAAAATTTCCATACAAAATTGTACAAAATACTGTACAATTGAACAAAGCTGTGCAAAACAGCAAATTGTATCTCAGAAGCGAATCCTGATGAAGCAACAAGCTCGAGTGAAAGTTTTGAACAATGACATTTATGGGTTTGTTTGTTTTTTACCAATCTGATCACAGTCTCATAGAAAAACAAAAACACGGGTTATATCTCTATATTTGCTTTTTCTTTTTCTTTTTTTTTAAAATAAATTAAGATACTGTTATTTCTTCTTCGTCTGACTCTGAGAAGTCTGAGTGCTTACTGGACAGAGAAGGAGAGGAGATGCTGGACCCCGCCGACCTCACTCTCTCTCTTACAAACTCCTCTTCCTCCTCCATCTCCTCCTCTTCCTCGGCGGAGGATTTCTTGCCCACGTCGCTCAGGTCCGGGTGAGGGTTGGCTTTGGTGGGCAGCGTCTGCTCGCGGCAGCCACCGGAGGACAGCAGCTCTCGTTCTTTAGAGTTCCTCCACTTCATCCGCCGGTTCTGGAACCAGATTTTCACCTGTGAACAAGGAGGAAACGGTGAGTGGAAAAGTTCAGGATGGAACGCGTAAATTACGCACGACATATTCACGTGTGCGTTTCTAATGAACTTTTTTTAAGGATTTTTTTTTTTTTTTTTACCTGTGAGTCTTTTAGGCCCAATTTGGAAGCCAGCTTCTTCCTGTCTGGTTTGCTGATATATTTCTGTTTCTGGAACATTTTCTCCAGGGCCTTGCGCTGCACGTCGGAGAACACCGCCCTCCTCAGCATTCCTCTCCGGGGTTTTCCTCTGGCGGCGAGGGGCCATGAAAAAGTCCCGGGGATGGGAACAACGGATGAAGATGCTGCAAAAGAAAATCAAGAGGAGAAGTTAGAACTTGTAAGTTTCTTTAAACTTTGTCACATCACAGAAAACCTCAGCTCTGCTCATGGGGAGGAACCTGCAGCCAGAAAAGAACCAACTGGGTGATGGGAGATATTTTACTTTTTTTTTTTTAACCTAAACTTTAAACTTCTTCAGATGTTCTGTTTCTAATGATTCCTCTATACTGCCGCACTTTTCAACGTTTAGTGGAAGTTTTCCCTCTTTGCAACTGTGCAATACGTCTCCGTTTTGAGTGAAATGGCACGAGGTGACTAATTAGCACATTGGCCGGTCCCCAACCGCATTGGTATGGTAAAGAGGTAGCATATCCTTTAAGGAACCCTGTGAGGGCGGATAGAGGAGTTAATAAACCGTGAACGGTAATTGTGTAGTAATGAACTAACGCAGAAAAGACTCTGGACAGGCGGCGAAGGCCATATATTATCTCAACAAAAGGAGATTTACACTTTCAAACTAAACACAACTGCATACCAGAATACTGATGCCTGGAGGGGGGAGTGGAGAGTGGAGGGGGAATGGCGCATTTTTTTTTCTTCATGCCCTCAAATCATTTTCATTAAATGAACACGAAAAGCTATTCAGGCCGCTGGAGTTGTTTTGTTGAGGCTTTCAGCTGAGCCCATGAAAAGACTCCATCTCTATTATGATTTGTCTGAATGAAAGCACGGACTAGCGACTTTATAGACTTTTCTAAGAGATTATTCTTTATCTCAACTCGTTGATTGGCCCTGCAGGAGAATAGAGGAACGTTTAGGGCACAGGGAGAGAGAGGAATGGGGGTCAGTGGTAACTTATCCTATGAGCGCTGCAGGACGCACAGAGAAACTTCCCCCAGCTGGGGCGAGTTGGTTTGGAGTTGGGCTTTTAAAAAAACTCGTTTTACTGCAAAGTCCCACCGCGCAGGACATGTCCCCTCTGTGCGTAATGGTGCCTGGAGTCCCTCCTGACTGTAGCTGCCCTGTGGCCGCAGCAGAATCAGGAACAACGACGCGCTATGTGGTCTTGTGAGAATATTGAAAACTCTCAATAGCGCCTAATAGGGAAATTAGTGCATGACTGGTTCACGCCTTTGGCCCGCCTGGTAAAAGTCACTCTCCGGGGTGTGTGGGTGGTTCGCCCGGTGGGAGCTGACCAAATTGGTCACGGTGCTGGGGGCTTTGTTGCCCGCCACAGCGGCCCGGTGGCCCCCCGGGCGCTGTGGGAAAACGTGGGTCGGGAAAATGCCAAAACGCCCCCAATGGGAAACAGGGGGGACTATAACTCGCCACCCCGCCTCAAATTTAGACCGTGACGATTTGGGATAATTGGTTAATTAGGGGGTGGATGGGTGGGTCCGGCCCGGGGCCAGAGCCAGCGCTCCCTCTTAATAAGACAGTGATTTCTTCTTTTCTGGCTGCTTGTCCCCCTCTCTGCCTCTATCTCGGGTAAAATATATGACAGGGGCTGAAAGTGTTTTACATCTAAATGCAATTAGCTCAGACAGAATTCTAAAGGCAGCCTGAAGGAGAAACAGTTGCGCCTACCTGGTAAATAAGGCGTCCTGAATATGGGGTGAAAGGTCCCGTCAAAGCAGGGGAAGGGGAAGGTCTTGGAGTGCAGGCTGTGGATTGTAGGGGGTGAGGAGGCTGTGGAGGAACATCACACATGTTAGAAACCCTCCATGCGTTAGACAACAAACATGAACACACAGACTCAGTGTGGAGGTGGAAACACTGCGTCTACTCACCGCTCTTTGGTGAAGGTGCGAGGATGGCGCTCACTCCAAACTTGAGAAAAGTTGGGTCCTTGCTGTTCGGCAGCGACGTTTTCGGTGAGCAAGATTCACGCGTCACCGCGGTCGTGGCCAAGGCGCGTTCCGCGGGCGCGCAGCTGAAGGACACGGTGGTGGTGGCAGTGGGCAGGGAGGCACTCGCTGAAGGAACAGTCCGGTTAAAGAAGGTGGTGGGTCGGCTTATACGCAGCAGGTCCTCCACTAGGAAGCTGGAGTGGGTCTGGAAGGCGGACGGCAGGGTCTGGTGGAGCGGCAGAGCCGCGGTGGGACGGTACAGCCCCGGGTAGAAAGCAGGAGGCGCGAGGACGCTGGGGATCATCATGGTCCCGGCTTTGAAAAAGTGTGAAATCTGAAATACTCCTCGTGTCAGCTGGGAGAGAATCACTCGTGTGAATGTCTGTAGTTCCTCTGGTTCCCTCACTGTGTGCAGAGGAGTTTTATAGCAGCCTGCCCCCCCTCGGCCCTCCTCTCAGGACTGACAGCCTCACAATGGGGCTCAACAAAGTTCTCCACATGGGTCGCTTTCATGAACTATCCCCCGGCCCGCCGATTGGCCAGAGGACGCAATTTATGATTGCATTAGACTTCATAAGCAAGCAACACACAATGTAGGGACCACAAAAGAGGCTCAGTCATCAATTTTGCATGTTGACCACTTTCCTTTCAGTTTGTTTTGTTTGGCAGAAGCAAGCGGCCTAATTAAAGAGCAATCTTTGCAGATTCAGTCATTGCAGGGGACTTTTAATCAGCACTTTGACAAAGATACTTTATTCTCTTCCATTCACAGTCTGCCTCTGTTAGAGGAGACAAAATATAGTCGTTAAAAATGCTAAATTATTCTTTTATTCTGTTTTGAGAGTTGAAAAAATAAACAGTGAATACAGGTGAACACAACTGGGCTTGGGACCATCTGATAGCATTAATGGAACAAGTGATTATATTTATTGTTAAATCCACATCATCTACATTCGCCGCAGACGCCAGCATCTGAAATGTAAATTAGTTTTAGGGTTTCATAGGATTCTCAACACTCAATCTGGCCCTCGTCATGGAATAATGTCTTAAACGGATTTCTGCTATCAAAACGCTTTAACAGATGTGTTAAATATCACTTTCTTTTTGCGCAGGCTTCATTCAGGGCGCGGAGCCGCGGCGCAGAGCGCACAGGAGAAGTGTGCGGCCTGAGCCGTGCGCTCCTGATCCTGTTAACCATGAACTAACTGTCACCCTCAGCTGCGGAGGAGGCGCCCCTCGGCCTTTCTCTCTTTCCCTCTCCCGGCTTCAGAAAAAAGCCCTGTGGAATAAAAAAAAGCTTTATTTCTAAAGACGGTTTTGTTCTGCTATTTTAACCGGCTGAATAAAAGTGCATCTGTGATTTGATTTAAAACGCATTCATATGAGCGGACACTGAGACCCCATATAAAACTCTTATTAAAGCGACTTGGAGCCTGATCGTCGTGTTCTGTCAGCTTTGCCCCTGAAAACCAGTTAAAGCAAAGCGATCAGGCGAAAAATGCATCGCAGACCCAAAGAGTTAAAGAAAAAAGAAAAAGGAAAAATGAAAAGGCCTAATTGTTGCCAGTTTGAAACCCAATTAAAATAAATCCAATAAAACAAATTGGAAAAGTTTGAATTAGATTTAAAAGCATACAAGAAACGCAAAAACAGAAATGTTTATTAATAATTTGATTTTATTAGTCTATTTTTTATGGTTGCTTTTTTTAATTCAAGCTTTTCTGCCCTCGACTTTTTTATTTATTTATTGCGGCCTACAAACTTTAGCTGAAACATGTTTATCGTTTTTTTCAACATCCCTTAGTGAAGAAATGTGATGAATCTGCGCGCAATTATGTTTTATTTGCGCACAGACTTAATCAAATCATAATTAAATGATTAGACATATTTGATGATATTTTTAGGGCTCTCACACCAGCCAATAATTTAAACGACTCGGTGATTTAAAGAAGAAATGTTTAGTGTTAATAATAAACAAACTTTAATAGAATTTTAAGTCCAGTTTAAAATATGGTTTTCAGGATGTAATCATCATTAGTGATCAGCTCTATAATGAGAAGTGGTTCAACATCAACACCAGCCACAATCCGATAATTAAAAGGGAACGCCTCCGTGAAATGATCCTTTTGGAGACAGTCGGGGCTTATCAGAGGTGCGTCTGCTTTATTGGCGCACGCAGGACGCACAAACAGGCGTTAACGCAGCGCCCTGGCACCACAGCTACACCTCCAATAAGTAACGAGACCTTCAATGCGTTTTTATGAGCCCGTATTCCTTTACTTGGCTGCCCGAAATCCTCCCTTTGTGCGCGGTAAGCAGATGGTTTGCAGGAAGCATGGGCTGCTCGGGCTGACCGAGACTAATTTCTACGAGCTTTGCAAGCTTGCCACGTCCCCGCTCCTTTAGCACGCCGAGTAAAAACAGCTGGCTGCGGCTGAATTAAAGCCATTAAAAGCACATCTCTGAAATATTAGCACCAGCTCCTCCCATCCTCCCCCCACTGAGGTGCCATCACTGCAGGATCCTGCAGGGATTCAACATCTCAAGTTTAAATGTACATGACATTATAGGATCATTTATAGTTTATACTCATATCACCAGCTCCACCAGGCTGCAAATTATAGACAATTCCACTTTCCACTTGCTTCCAATGCGCAATTTTACGCATTTGTCATTCCAATATTCAATTGAGTATTTATCATATAATATTCATACTTTTTTTATAGTGTGTATGCTCACTTATAGGTTAATACCCCCACAGGGATTATCTACTGATGTTTATCGCTTCTGGAATGGGATTACTCATTAATCACTAGATTATAGGGTTATCATTTCCAGTTTGGACATTACAGGCGAGTATGATCGAAGTTGTTTTTTTTCCGGCAGGGCCATTTTACCAAATAGATGAACTTAACCATTGTCTCGGTTCTCTTTCTGCTTCGTTAAGTGAAAGGGGCTGAGTAAATATGTTACCCATGCATGAGAGCCCCTCTATTGGCCGTGCCATTGTGCCGCGGGTCCGACAGGTGGTTAACTGTTTATTATTCCCTCATTATTTATCGGTGACGTGGACGCACCGAGGAGCAGGGAACTCCCCATCCTTTCACTGGGCCCGGGATGAACAGATTGTGCTGACTGGTTGCAGCCTCGTGTATGACACCGGTCACCAGTCCATCCATCTCAGGCCCCGTAGCCTTTTCAGCCCCGCGCATCCAGCCCCAATCATGGGTTTGGTAAATGAGAGCCTTTATTTCAGCTGACACCATCCATCCTGACCGTTTAGCAGACTCCTGCTGCGGCACAGGCGTCACCATAAACAGGCAGTGCATTTTCAGATGAGGTGAAAATATGTCGTGTGTGAGTATTCATAAGTGCAACTCAATAATATTACAGATACAAAACCAACAGCATGACTTTTATACATTTGTGAATATTGTTATTAGAGCGGCTGGAAGAGACGTTTAAAAGTACATTAAGATTATATGGATTCTTCAGACTGAATATTTCAATTTCATGATATAATATTTCACTTTCCTTATTTAATTACTGAATTACAGATTTAGATTTTGCAAACAAAATCTATTAAGCACTGGTCATAAACTTTATTATTAGCACATATTGTTAAAATTGGATTCACTTCATCAAGCTACATTAAAATGCTGCTTGTACATTAATGCATCATTTCTAACAGACTGATTATATGAAACAAAATCATAAATACTAATATCTAGGTTATAGTATTGACCAAAAGCAAAACACTGTAGTTTTGTACTTGAGTAAACTTTCTGAAAACTTCTTTGAGCCTTTAGATGTGACTGTTGAGTGAATCCTCACTCCTGCCATATGAAGTTAACCAAACATCTATTTCAGCTGATTCCGTTTGTGACCATGGCGTCACCTCAGCAGTGGCTCCCACTTGGGGTGTTTTGGCCGCGGCTTCACCTCAACTCACCGGCGGCACCGAAAAGGTCCCTGCGGCATCTGTCGCATGGCGCCGCAACAAGGCCCTGCTCAACACTGAGCGAATTAGCAATGCCACAAGATTCAGAGGAGCGGTGACAAGCATTAAATTGATATTAACTTTGTATTAAACATGGGCCCCTCCCTCTTCCCCAAATGGACTGAAGCCATATCAGTGCACAAAGCGCTCTATATGAACTCTGGCTGCACCTGTTCCCCCTCACTTGGTCATGGGAGTTCAACTTCTTAGTTTCACCCCAGGCTCTTTTTTCATCTGCTTCACCCCACACTGGATCCTTTCAGTTGGGCTTTTGTCATCGTTTTTTGATCTCGTCTTCACCCCCCACGTTCAACTCATCAAATCCCATCATTAAGATCACGCATTTCACATTTCCATTTAACTGTCCGTAACTGTAGCGTGCAAGTTCCACTTTCAACCTATGAAAAGTTTGGGAGCAGAATTGCTCTTTCTTGTCCAGAGCAGGACACTTATCGCTCCCTTTTTGCTGTTCATTTATTAGCAGTTGTCAGTATGGATGTCGAGTGGTGTCCTAATCCTCTTAAAGCGCATGTTGGTACAGTTTGCATATCATTTTCTCATCTTAGAGAAAGGCCACAACCCTCCCTTTTCACAGGGATTCCCTGTCCTCTTTCAGTGCAGCCACAGCCACGAGCATTAGCATAATCTGACAACCAATACCATTGTCCGTGACCTTGTATGCAAAGTTAATTGCTCATTAATACCAGACAAAACAGAGGGGTGCAGAGGAAGCTCAGTAGTCCTCTATAATCCTTGTATTCGAAGGGAGAGGCAGGCAGGTGGAACACGCTGCACTGGCTCATTAAACGTCACCTGAAGATATCAGTATTTATTTAAATCTGAATGTTATACTTCTGTTTTTAACCAAAAACATCTGGTGCCTAAAATACACGGAATCAGGTGTCATGTGTAAATTACTGTTGTTTAACCAACCTCTCTAGTTTAAACAATAATCTGGCACACACACACACACACACACACACACACACACACACACACACACACACACACACACAAAGACTTGCACACACTCCCTCAAAAGTGTAATTTGTCACAGTGGCTCAGCGTTAATCAATTGCAAATGTATCTCTCTGCAAATTTAATCTCATCTCTACATTAGTTTCACGGATGCGGGGCGATTTGCAAGCAGAGCCCTCACTCTAACCTCCCCCCCAAGCACCTGGCAGTCTTATCGGGTAGCGTCATGTAAACACCCACTGCTCCAACGGGTGCCCCGTCTGAGGACCCAAGCGTCACTGCGCAGCACGGAAAAGAAGGCCGGGCTGTGTGGTTGTCAACACCAGTTTAGCTTAGGAGTCCCATGACGTTAGCGGTGACTCTCCTGGTCCGGGCCGACCTGCAGCACTTGTTTGATATAGATATAGCTGCTAGTATCTGCTTATTGAGGAATGAACAGGCTGTGGACAGAGTTCAGAGGGCCACCACATGCAGCTGCCTAATGCCGTCTTTGTGCTCTGCAGAGTCGTACAGCTGCCGCGGACAAGCTGGAGATGGATTTGGATAAAAAAAATGTAATATAATGCATGTTTTCAGGATTTGATGATTACGAAACTAGCAACTGCTGCTTGTTTCATTCATGTGCAGTGAAAAACAAGTCCCTTAAAAAGAGCAATTCAGAGTTGAACTCATTAGCTTCCCCTCTTTTCGATAAAAGTTTTTGCACAGGCCACAACTTTCTGTTTGTGGACTGTGGAGTGGAGGTTTGTTGTTTACTGGGAGTGGAGGCTTGCAGAAGTGTGTGTGAGGGTGTGTGGGAGGGGGTGGCAGAAGAAGAAGAAGAGAGAAGAAGGTATGAATGGGGAGAGAAGGGGCTTGGGTGGAGGAGGGGACGCTTGACGGACTTCACTGCCTGTTGGCCCTGCAGCATTGATGCCGTGTTGGCCATATAATCGGATTGCCAGTGGGTGAAAGTGAGCCTGGGTGCTTATGTCAGTTTGCGTCTCGTCAAGCTGAATAATACGCATGGCCAGGGAGTGAAGCGGACGCTTGCCATTGAGGGCTCTCAGTACTTGTGGCTAAGCATTTCTAAAAGAGAGAAAAAGCCTCATTGGATTCATATATAATTCTCACTCAAGCGTTTTGATGCATTTGCATAACAGGAGGAAACCAGTGATCTTTTCAGTGCTGCTGCTGCTCCTGCTGCACAACTGTGTGTTTGCATGTGCCACTGTGTGTGCGTGTGTGTGTGTGTGCGCGTGGTTGTGTTTGTGTGTGTGTGTGTGTGCGTGTGTGTGTGTGTGTAGCCTGAGCCCCACATAAACAAGGCTTGACACGGTTCTTGCACTTGGCCTCTCATGATTAATCGAAGAACAACAAAACATGAACACTTAGACTCTTTCCACTCATCTACGTTCACGTTGAGAAGTAAAAAAAGAAGAAGAAGAAAAACAAACAAAGCGAGGAGCAAGAGTTCCGTGTTTGTTGTTGTTATGTTGATGTGAATTAAAATGACCACGGAAAACTGTGCTGACCTGTAGATTTAATTTAAAAAGAGAATAAGCAATGGTCTACTGTTGAATTTAGACATGTTCATTTTGTCCCTGTTCCCCATTTCATTTAATCTGGAATGAAATTAAAACAGAGTTTGGATACAATTCTGACTTTTAGTTTTAATTCAATTTAAGATCACTCAAATCTAGGACAATTAACAGAGTGCTCAAACTTTAGGAGATTTATGAAATGTGTGGGTAATTTATTTTTATTTGTTGAGCAAAACACAACAAAATGACCCATATTGATGTAACTTTTAAAGTTTGGATTTGTTTGGACAAAAAAGCCTTTTGAAAATGTTCCATGAGCTGCTGGGAGATGGTAACGGCTAGAACAGATTAAACAAAAACAAAATCATGAGAATCATCAATAGATAGCTTAACGGGCTGTTTGCTGTCCAAGTACTATTTGTGGCATTTAGTTAAAAATAAACTTAAAGCAAAAACGTGACGATCAACAGAAAAAGCCTGAGTAATTAATAATTAGCATCACAGGCTAAATATTAATTATGGATCCATCGGGCATCATTTCATTTTATATCCTGTACTCCAGTAAAGGTGTGTAGCACTTCTAATCTTTGACTACACTGTATTTCATTAATTAAACAGTAATTCGGGGGCAACTAAATTCCAAATTGCCAGCTCCTGTTCTGTCATCAAGACTCAAAAAGTGCATTTCATTTGATGCTGTTTTCCAGTCATAATTTATGAAATACTTGGTTTGGAAATGATAAATCAAACATGATAGAGCCATGACTTTGGTCCCAGTTTGCCGGTGGCCAGCGGCAGTGGCCAATAAAGCCACGGCCGTTCCCTCCAACCCGGATGTGGACCATCAGTCGGTCCATTTACCCCGTTGAAACTCTGTGAGGCATGATGGCGGTCAGGGTCTTTACTCATACAGGCAGCAGTAATGTGGTCTGACTTTGCACACATGCAGACCCCACAGGTCTGATTCCTGGGGCAGTCAAAGTCCAGCATCTCAAAGTCACATGCAACCATTTGGAGTCACTGGCCTGTGCTGGTTCTCTGTCCCAGTGAGGCCTGTAACTGATCCCATCATGGCATTATGGGGGATCCAATAGGCCCTAGGTGAGGTGACCTCTGCCCCACTGGGTCTTTAACTCCCCCTTCTGCTTGTCAGTTCTCCAAACCATCACAGGTCTTTTCCCTTTCACCAGCTCCTGCTGTCCGTCTCCCCCTTTCTTCATCCTCTTCTTCTTCATGCCACCTCTCTCATCAGGTTTAGCAGCCATGTTGAGCTGAGAGCATTTCAGCTTAATGAGCGAGAAATGACACAGTTTATCCAGATCAGAGACACAGTAAGACGCAGGAGCACTTTCATGTCTTTTTTTCTCCCAGCTATCAGCTGAGTGAACAAAGAGACACCAGGATCGCAATTGGCCTCTTATGAGGAACTCATGACCAGGATGTGGGGTTAAGCCAGTCCACCAGAAACAACGTAGAAGAGAAGACTCCTTTCTACAAGCATTCAGACACTTTACAGAAAACTGCTGACGTCTGTAAATCATGTTGAGAAGTGTCTGAATCTTCTCCCACTTTTTTATTCCTCTTCGATCTCTGTGTATTCAGAGCTGCATCTCAGAGCACTTTGTATATTATCTTGGGCTGGAGAGTCTTCGTAGAGACCCCTCGTACTTGTACAAAAGCGTAATGGAGCGGGCAGAGGGTAAAGGTCGCCTATTGCAGCGTGACCTCTGCTCTGCGGGGCCAAATGATAAGACACTTAAGGTCAAGGGGAGCACAAAGGCCTGAGACAGAGTCCACTCCAAAGACAACGAGCTGCAGAGCAGGAATTTGAAACTTTCACTTGCCTTCTTTAAAAATCACTTGAGGTGAAACTTTGTCATGCTTTCATTTGGTCAAATCTGAGCCTGTTCAAAGATGGAAGGAGTCTGACGACCTCTTACACCTCGTCTTGTGTTAGGGAGAATGTAAAATCTTGGACTGACATATATTTTGCCTGCCACACACAGACAGATTTATTTGGTTCCAGTTGTTTGACTTTTCATGGGACTGTGTGCGATTCCAGCTCTTATGTCAATATTTTCCCATCGTCTTGCCTTTGAGTCTAAAGTTTGATGGATCTTTGCAGTCTTTCCTCTGAGACTGATACAGTGGGACAAGCGGAGAGTAATTGATCAAGGGAGAAGCAAATCTCAGTGTCACAGTCGGGGAGTCCAACCATGTTAGCTTTACGACGTGTGTCCGAGCGGGGCGGCCTCGCCAGACTGCCAACAATCTCTGAGAGTCCAGCAGATGGATGGGAAATTACAACTTCCATTCACTGTTCCGGGGAGATGCATAGTTTCACTCTTGCATCTCCTTGAAGTAAATCCACGGCGATGATTCATGCAATCTGAGAAATGTCATTTGTGTCATGTGTGTTTGCTGGAAAATACGACATTATTCACAGATAATTATTGTTATATGGGAGATGGATGCAGCTTGTGAGGAACGGCGAGAAAAAGAAAAAGGAGGCTGGGATACAACGAGAAAAAAAGGCCATCACCGTATAATGAAAGATTAACGGAATAATGACACATATGTTCCAATTCTACACCATTCATTGAACTGGGACAATATTTCAAGGATTAGAGATGACAGGCCGTGGTCGACCGTCTCCTGAGTCCAGGGATCATGGCTACATTCACATGCAAAGAGAAAACACACACATGCTAACACTCCGTCTTTAATGTTTTTTCTCCACTTTCATGTGAAAATTCATTTTTAAAGATGAAACCGTCGATCACAAGCGGCCATTTCCCTCCTAAAACTCACGAGTTAGCGCCAACAGTAACCCGAAAAAACCGAATTGATAAAAGCACTATCAATTCATTCGCTATTGCAACATGTGACAAAGAGATCAGAATGAAGAGTGCATGAGAGCAGGAGACAGTTGGCAAGGGTTGCCAGTTGAGAAAGCTCTATTCAGTCCGCACACCCCCTCCTCTCCTCCGAGGTCCTTCATGCTCACAGAGGAGATGACAAAGAGCACCAGTTAATTAGCAAGAAGTAGCATCTCGAGGAGGAAGGCGAAGAAAACCTCCATTCACCCTCTCCCCTTACCTCTTGCTTATGAGAAAGGGCGAAGGGCTGGAGGGAGGGAGGGAGGCGGGGGGGGGAGCGAGCGGAGAGCAGGCTAAGCTCGGACTGAGAGAGGCCGGCCACCCTCATGGGGCTGCTTTGCTTGGTTTAATTTGGACAGTCATTCCTTTAATTTGCAAGGTCATTGTATCTTACGGCGAGTCTCTATTGAGGCCGGCGAACAAGTGAAAGCATACGAGTGCAAGTCAACGATGCCCCCCCCCCCCTCCCGCCCCTCACTTCTGTCTGCTGGATGAGATGAGGCCGTGGAGGAGGAAAGAGGATGAGAAGAGAAGAATAAAGAAGAGAAGGGGGGATTTGGAGAGAGAGAGGATGAAGTTTTAATTAAGGCACTTCTCCATTTCTAAGCAGACTAATTTGGCCATAGTTCCTCACAAGTGCATGAGACGATTGAAACAGAGGTGAGGGAGAGGGCAGACTATATTAGATCCATTGTCGGGGATGATTTTGAAGTGTCTGAATGTGTCATTAGAAAGAAAATAACAGACAAGTAATCAGTCGTCGTTCTTTCCCTTGTGAAATCTTCACCTTCTATTTAGAAAATTCAGAAAAACTCCACATGCCGATTTACAGAAAATTCTGAGAAGCAGGTAAAAAGGATTTCTGTGTGTGGCGAAAGAACAGATTTGGAAATAATGTAAAGACCGGAGGAATTAGCATTTACAATCGCAGCAGGAGCAGAAGGGCAACAGCTTGGAAATAAATCTCTGATGGAGGGAACCTGGTTGGTTTAAATGCTGTTTTTGTTTCACTTGTTAAAACGGAGGCCTGATCAGAGCAAAGAACTCCCAGAGGTCCGCAGGCTGAGGTGCAGACAAAGGTGGGCCTGCCTGCGCTGCGGTCCCAGAGGACAGAGGAATATGCAAAGCCCCGCACCTCTACACCAAGGCTGAATTTGAATGGCTTAAACCAGGCTGCACCATAAGGAGGCAACATTCAGCTCCTCCAGCCACTGGGCTTTACATAGAAAGGTTAGAAAATGTAAATGTATGACAGTGACTGGGAAGTCAGCGGTTTAAACATGCTAATGTGCGATTGTGTAACTGCTGAGAAAGGAAAAGACTAATTAACAGTTAAGCAAATGAAAATGAATGAATAACTGTGGAACTTAAGTTTCCCTCACATGGAACCAGCGATGTAACGGAGAGAAGAGAGAGTTGAGTTCATTGCCTGTGATGGACAGTGTCAATCAAACCGCTGTGTGGAAAGCCTCACCGCCCAGGTCTTTGAGGGCAGAAAGACTCTGTTCATCTTCACTGCACAGGTCTGAGGGGAAGCGGAGCTGCATTCAAAATATACATTCAGCTTTTTCCTCTTGTTTTAATCTGCAGAAAACAGCGACTAACATAATAAAAACTTTCTATTGCTCAGTTTTATTCCTGCAGACTTTTTCCTTGATGGTCAGTGGCAAAGTAAAATTCGAAAAATAAGAGTGAACAAAGTTAAAGTGGAAAGTGTGAGGAATGTTACTACTAAGAGTATTATTACATTTTCAGAACACGTGGAGGGTTCGATGCCCGTGTTCGGTTGAGTACATTCAAGACTGTCCTTCCACAAAATCCACAGCACCGGTTGTTTTTCCAAATCCCAAAAGTTTGACCCTGTGAAACGGATTGATTCTGCATATTTAACTGTTTTACAGAAGGAGATAAAACCTTTGGTGTAAAAATACTGTAAAAAAAAACAAAACCTCAGAGGCTGTGGTCAAAGCAGGAGGTATCAGATTCCAATCAGACACGACCATTCCCCTGAGTTTGTCTTTCACATCTGAACAAGGCAGCAGGAGATTCTCCGCTCAGACGCGTTCACACCACAGAAACCTTCAAAGCGTTCAGGTGAGGGGTGGAGCAACAAGTGGAGGAGGGAAGCAACTCATTCATTCCTGTCCTCTTTCCGTGTCCTCTTCATGTGCTGCACCGCTTTTTCATCCTGAGACGTTGGTTTTCTCTTCGTCTTTTTCAGTTTTGTGTCGTCACTCTTTAGAAATGTCACCACACCCGCTCGCTCGCAGTGAATCCAGCGGAGGATCTCCTGCTGTGTTCTCACATCCTCCGAACTTTCTGTGGACTTCTTACTGGGTGGGCTGACCACAAAAACTCCGGAGAAAGTCTGGAAGCTCTCACTCGGACATTTACGTTCACCCACATAGGCCCGTCTGGAGAATGTCTAGACACATATATGTCTGAACCCGAAAGGTTCGGGTGGATGAGTTATTCAACAAAACAACCAACTTAAACATAGAAGATCATTATTCACTTCATGTTCCCTAAAAAGAACAATCAAAACTGTGACGACAACGTCCATAACCATAATACTGTGGTTATTACTGTAACCATGATGACGAAGGTCCCATAACTTTAATAAAGCAGCCATTTTAACCCAAACAATGATGTTTCCCTGTCTGTGCGTAAACCTAACCAAACCATAACCATAGTATCGTTGCATCTTAAATCAGATTTATTTTTCTAACAGGGATTTGTATGTTACCACCACAGAGGTTGTGTAAATTTACTTTTTGTTGTCTGTCAGCAAAAAAAAACTCCTGAATCGATGTTATTGAAACTTGGCTGAAAGGTGCAGTATGGGCCATGAAATAACACGTTACATTTACGATTTACAAATTGATTCATTTAAGGTGGCAGATCTTTTTTATTTCTTCTTCTAACTTTCTTTAACGTTGCTTGAAAGGAAGTTTTTCGACATTTTTGTGATTTTCTCAATAAATTATTCATTAATTTTGATGAAAAAAAAGAATATTTAGGAGAACAACTTGTATGAGGGTTTGTATTTTGGCATCTGGACTGAATTTAAGAAATGTGCACTCTGATGAATGTCATCCTGTTGGTTTGTTTGTGGGTTTATTTGTCAGCTATAACTCATTTCCACCAGATAAAAGGGTGAAGACAGTCATTTATTTAATGTTAAGAGTTTTTTGAGTTTATATCATGTTAACTAGAAAGTCTGAATCTGCAAAGTGACAAGGAGCTAAAGTCAAAATGTAAAAAGCTTAATATCATTTTGCTGAATTTGCAGTAGAGAAAAATGTAATACCCCCTGAAATGTAAAGTAAAGTACCTTAACATGAACACTGTGTTCATTCAGTACTCCTGTCAGCTAGTATCAGTACATCCGTTTAGTAACTTCCCACCTGTGATCCCTCAGGATGGATCAGACGGCTCATCCTGTTGTGTCGGGTGGATTCTTCCTGCAGCCGGGAAACTGCTGACAGGAGCCACAACAGTGCTAACTACAGCCTTTAGAGATGCAGGCTAATGGTTAGCTAGCCAAGTTAACATCTGCATTTCAGCATCTGTCTCTTTCAAGTGTCAACAGGAAGGAAGACGACTGACAGAGTACAGCACTTCTGCTTCCTGCTCTTGGTTCATCCGTCAGACTTTACCAGGGGTTTTAAGAAGCGCATTATCAGTTACTATTGCATGAACAGAGAAAACACCAATATCCATAGATCTAATTTGAGATTATTGATACTGACGTCCTTCATTTAACCCTCATTAAGTTGTGAATAACAGCAGCTCCGTCCCTGAAATGGTCAAAATGACTGTTCAGTGTGTGGAAGCACGGAAGAGTTGAGGTAATTTTTTTGGGGGGGAGAGAAGTGTGGAGACACTTTTTATTTTAGGTGGGAGGAGGGCTGGAGGGGTGGTGCTCAGATCCCCGGAAAATTCAAAGTGAGAGAGTGGAGGGGGTGGATCTGCCAGAGGAGGAGGAGGAGGAGGTGGGTGGGTGGGTGGGAGGTGGAGGGTGATGTATGGAAGCGTAAGAGTAAGAGTTTATTCACTGGCGTCTGAGGGAGCCTTTCAGAGCCCCTGAGTGACCGTCTATAGCGGGGCAATCAACCATAGGACTAGGAGGCTTTATCTCTAAAATACAACCCCGGCTCCACCACCCCGCTCCACCCTTCAAACGCACACACACATACACACACACACACACACACACATGCACACTCTCTCTCTCCCTCTCTCTGGTACCTGTGAGAGCCTCTCATGTGCGACTAAGGGTGCCATTGAGGGAGACAGGAGAGAGAATGGCCCCTGAGGGACAAACAATCCTGAGGAGTCTATCATTCTGTGTGGTGTTGTCTTAGGGCCTGAATAGAGCCAGTGTGACCTGCCCACCACCACCACATCCCCCTCCTCCTCGCTCCTCCATCTACTCCTCCTATCTGCTGCCAACCACCACCCGGCCTCCCCGACTCTCCTGCCAAAAAGTGAGCCATCGTCAACTCAACTTTCAAACAAGCAACCGTCTGCTTCAGCCGCAAAACTCATTTTTTACGCCATTAAAACAAATCCCGACTCTTTTCATCACAGCTGTATTTCGCCTGTAGTGAGTTATGCTTTCATGCCAAAATTGATAGTATAATAACCTATAATATAGATTTATGGTCAGCTTGTGTTAGAAATAAAATCACAATTGCATTATATACAAAAGTGCACAACAAAGCAATAATATACAAATGTAAGAACCACAGTATAGAATAAACAGGAAGTGAAGCCGTGTGCTGAGAAAGAGAAATCAAAATGTGACTTTGGAAAACTGGAGCCATTTTAAAATCAATCACGATTAGCAGGACCATTAAAAAAATGACTAATTGTTGATATCTTTGTTTCCCAAGACATCACTGGAGCTGCTGCCCTTACGGTTCATTTCTATTTGAATTAAATAATCTCAGTTTTATAAGTGGAGTATCATTTAATCATAATTATGTTGTCCAATTAATTTTACAGCTTTGTGTACATCAACATTTAATCGATCCTGGGAAATAAAATAAAAATAGTTTGCACAAGGAAAAATTAAGTAGAATGGCCCTTTTTTAAAATCACAACTGGTTTGATTTTTGATCCCCACTTATATAAAATGCAGATAGTTCTGCACATTGAGATGATTGAAAATACACTTAGGCATCACACAGCTGAAATACCTGTCTCTGAAAAACAGACACCCATAATAAAACAGATTTTAAAAACTTCACATACTTAATAACAGTCTCGACATTTCAAGGCTCTTTTCGTCCCCAAAAATCAAACTGAGATTTTGAACCAACCACATTCAAAGACATCAAAGTTGAAAACATGGAAGGATAAACAGATTTTAGGCTCCAATTTTTTCAGAGGTCCCATCTGAGGTGTGCAGTGAAGGATCCTAGATTAAGTGTAAACTGTGTTTTTCTGGATCAACTTTAAACAAGTGAGAGCATTCATACAATTATCGTAAAATTAACTTTTTATATTCAATGCTAACATTTTGAGAATATTTTCTACATTATTGGGAAATAGTGGCTATGGGAAATAAATTAAATTTGTTTTTTTATTACTGTAAAAACCTTCCAGAGTGCAATATCATATTTCTTAGGTTTAGGGTTTTGCTGCTTCCCATATCTGTAGCGGCACATCTGCACCACCAGTCCTAGTTTCCTAAGAAATACATTCATGTTGTACAAGTCTGCAGATTTTTATTCACTGCCGATGTTCAGGGAGAAATGCAGGAAGTAGTGTTTACTGTATGTAAGTGAGGTGGAAAGGTCCTGACACGGAGATCAGGTTAGTGTCCACAGATCTTCACTTATTTTATTTCTTGTCAACACATGTTGCTGATATTTTTCATGCAGCTTTAGTTGGCTGAAATAAATCCGACTTTAACAAATGAGTTAAATGAATCATTCTTTAAAGCACTGACAGAACAATTTATTTCATCCTTTAGGTACGGACACTTGCTGTCGTCAATACAGCGTCTCGTTGAATGAGAGGGTTGCATTCAATGAACCCTAAAAATTCTTGGGTTCTCTTTGCATTTAATGCCCCCATTTAGCTCATATAGGCTCGAACGTCCTGACTTCAGTCGGACAGAAAAGCTCCATCGAGCTCCGCTGTGTGGGAAAGACATGAGGACCATGACTCATCCAGACATATGGTCCTTGATTCCCTGATCTGTCTGCAGCATCTGTTGCCAAGTGCACAACACAGACAGATTCTGTGACCAACAGCATTGTGCAGATGTGTGTGTGTTAGTGTAAGTGACTCCAGACGAGGAAAGTCGTGCAGCGGGGTGCACAGGGCTGGGTTGAGGGGTATGAGGAGGGCACAGGGCTGGTGGGGGGTACGAGGGCACTAGAAGGGTGAACAGAGAAAGGCAGAGAATACAGTCATTACCCACCCAGGGCTATTCCTCTCTGGCCCATTAGCTGCTGGCGGCCGTGACCAATTGGGTTTTGTCGCTCCTAGCAGGGTCATCATCCAGTGGTGGTCTGGGCCTTTTCTATAATGGACGCTCACTCAGCCGTCTCCACACAAAACTTTTAAGAGGGAGAAAGATTCACTCCATGACTCTCTCTCTCTCTCTCTCTCTCTCCTTTCCCTCTGGGTTTTAAAAAGACCCAGTCAGGCAGGAAAGAGAAAAGAGTGAAAAGTGATCATGAAAGGAGATTTGTTGCGATGTGAGCCGCGCATGGGAAGTGATCGTTTAGCCACACGTGGGGTGAAGGGACTCCATGGCGGTGGGTCTTGTTAGCCCGCTTGACTTGTACGCCAGAAACCAAATCAAATTGTTCCGTGCCTCAGAGTCTGAGGACGTGGTTCCTTGTGGGAAAAGCTCACGACTTCACAACTGGCGGCGTGTGTAATTTTCAAAGTGGAAAGGAGGAATCTGAATGGGCCATAGCAGATTATCCAGCGTGTATGAACACTGATCCTTGAACTCAGATGGTTAAAACGCTGCCGCCGAAACAGGAAAGGATGTTTCTCTGCGTTTGTAGATAGATTTCATGCGGTGGCTCAGCAGAAACAGGTGTGAGAGAGGCGACAAAGGCTGGAGGTTAATCTCTAAAGAAGCCGAGATGTATTCATTTCATTGATCAGATTTCCTTATTTAAATGAGGCGCTCGCTTTCATGTTGATTTTCAACCACTGTTTCCTCGAGTTATACAATTGTCATGTGAAAATCAGGGAATTCAGTGTTTCCTCATCTTCATTTTCTGGGGAAAAAAGATAAACTCTAACGTCTTTGTACGTATAAAGTTGAAATATTTTAAGTTTCAATTCAGGGATTTCTCCTGTTTTTATATTGTGGGCACATAAATGCATATTTCATCCAGTGGTAGTTGTGTATGTCTGCCTGTGTTTTTTTTGTTGTTTTTTTTTTTGACCAGTCCGAAGCTGAATAAAAGGCCAGTTAGCCACCTAGCGGGCTACTAATTCTCCATGTCAAATACAATGGCTGCAATTATATGGTAATCAGTGTTGGTGGCTCATACCTTTCTGCTGCTTTCTGTGAGTGTGTGTCTGGCCAAGCTGCTCCTCAGGGAGACGGTTAGTCACGGCTTATTATTGACCCATTAGACACCCGTCCCACTGCCAGAAAGAAACCAGTCGGCTCACAGGCCACGCTGCATTCACTCGACAACAATAACGAGGGGGAGACTGAAAATGAAGTTAATCATTTTGTTATCTATAGACGAAAATGAATCAGCTCGCTGCTGCCAATTTGGGATTCACTTTGTTATTATTTAAAAGGGTCACACCAGTGGTTTTACATATTTTATATATCGTTACCGACCACTTGAAAAACATTTTTAAATGGTTGTGGGTTTTTTTAACCCTGGCAGAAATCCTTTTATTCATTCATCAAGATGTGAACCGTCATTGTGAACACGAAGCATGCGACAATCTAAAATAAAAATCTAGGTATCGTTACAGTCCAGACTTTTTTAACCAATTTGCACTTTGCTCTTTTAACAATCAGTGATTTCACAAGTTTCAAGAGTTGCCTAATATGTTTTTAATACAAATACAAATAAAAATGGCATCCTAGAATTGTTGTCAATATTTAAATCTAAAAATATTAAGTGGTTTCACATCTATTTAAAACAAAACAGACAGAAGTTAACATCACACACCGGTTTTTCCACTCATCCTTCAAATGCAACAAATGCTAGATTTTTTTTTTAGCTTTTATGGCTTAATAAGTAATTTTTGTTACTTTCTATGCTCAAGATTGAATTGATAAATTAAAAGCGATTATCCTCCGCAGCACTTTCTCAACACATCACAAGCCTGTGAAGATATTCTCTTTGGAAACGTGCCGTCTCTTTGTCACTTCTTCTCTTCATCATTTATAAAAAATGGACAAATGGGTTGTTTTGATATAATCCCCCAGATCTGTCAACTCTGAAGTTTGCCCTCTGCACCCCCTCCTGTCCCGGCCCTCAGCCCCCCCAATACCCCACCTCACAACACACCCACATGGACCCCTCTGCCACCTCCTCTCCCGTCCCCACCCCTGCAAAGCAAAGCTCTCTTTGTTAACCTAATGTGCTTTTACCAGTTGCTTTCTGCCAGGGAGACATCTGCTGTGTGCAACCAGTCAATATTGTGGGGACAGTTCAAAGCGGCCAGTTCATTATCTGTGTCAGCTTAACAACCCAAAGGTAGCGGTCTAAGGGACACAAGGAGGAGGAGGAGGAGGAGGGGGAGGAAGAGGAGAGGAGGGGGGACACAATGTGTGAGGACACAATGGACTCCTCATTAACCAGTGATTTATCATGATGGGATGCCCAGTTCAACCTTTGCTCCCCCTTCTCCGAGCACGTACATACACACACACATATACACACACACACACACATATATACACACACACACACACACACATACACACACACCTCTAGAAAAGGAACCTATTGTTGGAAAAAGTCGTGCAGACTTTGAAAATGGTTTGAAAGTGAAACGATATAGTTAAAAAGTCAAATGAAAAAGTAGAAGTGAAAGAAAATCACGCGTAGCTGAAGAGAAGTGTGTCTTTTCTGAGTGTGTGTGAGGATAAAGGCCAACGAGGACCAAGACACTTCAACATCTGCAGCTTTTCAGTTGTTTTTTATAGTGAAACGTATAAAAATAGAAACTGGTACAGCTTCTCTTACAAGGTTTTCGTCACAGTTGCTGCCGTGCTTTCATTATTTCTCTCTCGTAACAGTTTTAACAGCTTAGCATTTAAGACTTGAAGAATTCTCAAATCTTCTATGTGAGAAACGCCAGCGGCAGCGATAAAGTCCACTTTATCAAACGTTAGAGGGCAATCTGATCCACACCGTGGAGAATCTGCCTTGCAACAGGCACACACTCCCTCTCCTGGGTCAGGCCTGATGAAAGTCAGATCTTTCGGTCATGATGATATTATACATGTCAGAAAGCTTCTAAAAGATGCTCCATGCATGCATATGCAGAAAGATCATAGTCCGTCCTCAGCCGCTGTGGCCTCACAGAGACGGAGCCTCCTCTCGCACATAAAGGCTGTATAATTAGCGTTTAATGTATGGCTTTCTCAAAATGCAAGAGAAAGGGGAATATTCAACGTGGCCCATGTGGTTGTTTTGTAAAGCTGCTGCACCCAGGAACACACCCCTTTTCACTTTCTCCTTTTCCATCCTCTCCATGCAACCCCCCCCCCTCTCCCCTCTCCATCCCTCCCTCCCTCTTTCTGAATCCATTTGCTTAAATCAATCTCGCAGGAGGCGGTCGTGGATAATGTACCAGCCAGGGTTTGTAAACCGTTTTGTTAACAATGCATTTCGGAGAGAAAAGAAAAGAGGAGGAGAGAGATAGAGCGAGACAGAGAGAGTGAGAGGAGAAGAGAGGGAGAAACGGGCAGAAGGGTGCTGAAAAAGGAACAGTTGGGTGGGTGTGGTGTGCGGCACTGTTTTGGACAGGCCCCGTCGACTGGTGACACCCCTGTCCCATCTCCTCCTCCCTCGGCAAAAGCCTGCATCCGCCCAATTCGGTCCAGTCCTCGCTTTAGTCACACCACCTGCCTTCACCATTCTTCACCACACACCCACCCATCCGCTGACAGGACGAACAGACGGCATAAACCCCTGTAACGCAGCCTAAACGCCCCTCGCACATAAACACACACGCAGGCTACACACTGACAGGGCCAGTGTTCCCTTCATGGGATTATAGTGATCAATAATGAGCAATGAGAGATCTTCATGGTCAATTTCTCCTTCGTGTCAATACTCTGCTCAGTGGTGATGGAGACACATGTGACGGTGGTGAACAGGTTCACAGAGACAGTGAAGGGTACAATTTGTCATAATCTTTAATTCTAAGTGTGAGCACTGAACTCACATGTACAAGTTTTCATTTCTAAGAACTAACTGCTAATTAACTGAGAGCATTTTAACCTTATCATTTATTTGCTGGCTGCACAGTGTTTTTAATATCACGGGAAACAAAGATCATGTAACTTCATTCCATTTATTTTCTAAACTTGTGACTTTTATGCATGCGGATGAATTGTCTGTGCATTTTTGTTTGCTCTCCCACTTTCCTTGAATTGACCCATGGCAGATGAAAAAAGTTTTTTGAAATGAATTGAAGTCGAATGAACTGTATATATGAACAGAAGCTAATAACCACGACGACACCACATCGAGATGGATAAGACACTTGTATTTTTTTGGGTTACCTGCACGTCCTTGGTACAAACTGGAGTTAAACACAGATACAATTAGACACAAACTATTTCGAAATTATTTCTGTGAAACTTGCTGGAAGGGTCTGAAACTTTTAGACGAAGGGGCAGATGAAGTTCTTTTCTATTTGCAAGAGAATGTCTCTGATCTTGATTTAAAGATCAGACATCAGACTGATATCTGAGTGTGTGCAATTTTGTGCTGCTTGATTGAATTTGACTATTGGGCCGTGGTTTGTGTTCTACTGAGTGTCTTTCCAGTTTGTGATGGTTTTTAATTTGCCATATGATGACTGTGATTAGTGCTCAGGTGACTTTTGCAATCTTTCATCTTGAATGAATTTCTTTAGCAAAGTCTTCATGAATGGATAAATAAAGTAAAAACAATTGATCATTTTGCACCATCTGTGCTTTTTATCACTCATTTGTTTTGCATGTGCATGAAAATAATGGATGCAACGCTGTTTAGCAGCGGATTTGGTCGTCACAGATTTTGGACTAAAGATCAAAAATCTTTAAATAAAATGCTAGAAATCTGAATTTCAGATCTGTGGCGAAATCGAATCAGCTGATAATTAACTTAAAGACGATCTGTCCATCATATTTCAGCTAAATCTAATCATTCCATTTTTGTGTTTTTTCCCAGAGTTGTGTCCGTTTCCTACTGAGCAGCAGTGTTACAGGCTTCAATACATTGCTGATGTGAATGTAGATGTTACGCACATTTAATTCACTTCTCATGCAACGTATTTGATAAATGAATATAAAAAAAAAATATTTACTGACGTACAGATCTGCCTTTTCAGACTCTATAAGAAAGGGGTCAAACACTGTACAAGTTAGTAGTGACACATCCTATTAGCCAGGACCTGTTCCTCCGTGTTCTCTGTGCAGAGCTGCTTTGCCTATCAAAGCCCCTTTTAGCCTGAGGAAGCCTGGGCCAGTTTGACACCATATTCCCTCAGGGCCCTCTCAGATCTCCACCAAAGCACCTATTACTGGATCATAAGCTGCAGAATCAGTCCACACTGGACAGGAATCCCCAGTAGAGTCCCGCGGATCAGGCTGATTTGAAGCATAAGTCGCCCTGTGATTGCCCATTAGCTCCCGTCCCTACTGACACCGGCTAGCAGGGTAGCATGTGTAGCTCTCAGCAGCTAGTGTGCCCCGCCATTGAAGGTTTGCGACCATTGCTTCCCTTAATTGGCTGTGAGGGGCGTTAGGAGAGGTGGTGGTTGTTCAGGGAATTGGTAGTGACATCTGATCTGATGTCCACTTAAGATGAAGACGATGTTGAGTCATAGTGTGCTGACAGAGGAGAATTCCCCTGGGACACGGCTTAAGATCTGATGATTGATGGGTTATTATAATACAAGATCCCTCTGTCAAGACCAATTTTACTTTTGACCCATTTCCTGTGGTGCACAAGTTGAAATTTTCACATTTTATGTTGGTTCTGACTTATTCAAAGTGAGCCAGGGAACTGTAATAAATCTGGACGGATTCAAAATGACAGCATTTCTGGTAATCTGTCACAATAGAGACAACAAATTTGACTGCAGCTCATCTAGAAGAATTATGGGTTAAAAAATGAGCGTTAGTCTGAACTGCAATAAAAGTGTGCATGCTCCAAATATTGTGAATATAAGAAAAACTGAACGGAATATTTCTCTGATTTCAAAAAACATTCTAATTTTACTGTTAAATTGTATAATAAACTTGTATTACTCCATATGCACTCATTAAATATTGCTCTAGCTCCCGTTGTTGCTGGAGCTGAATCAAAGTTTCCTCAGGAAGGTGTGTAAACTAAAGTTTTAAGCAATTTAGTGCAGATTTATTTTTTGCCTTGTTCTTCCCTGGTCAAATAAATCAAAGGAAGAGACAACACAGTCAGGTGATACTTTTACAGTATATGTGTGTCACTGTTACTTGCTTTAAAAGCAGACTGCTAATTCTTGACACATCCCATGATATCTCTTGTCTACAGCTTCTGACAGGCCTCCCATCATGCACAGTGGAACTCTCTCGTACAGTTTCAACAGATGGTCCAGAATATGGTGACATGTGTCGTCTTCGATCAGTCTAAAAGGGCACATGTCACTCCAGCGCTCATCGACCTCCAAGGGCTACACAATGGTTCCTGAATCAAATCAAATCAATTCAATCAAACGCCTGCCTCCGCAGCGACTTCTGAGTCTTCGCCCATCTACTTGAACTCAATCGTACGGGCATGTTCTTCATTGCGCCCACTGTGTCGAGGCTGTCGAGCTCCCAAATGCTACAAGAGCAAGGGCGTCGCTCTCCATCTTCAAGAATCTCTTTAAGGGCGAGTTCACACCTAAAAATCTGGTTCCTGGTTCGAATCAGTGTCAGAACGTTCAGAACAAAAGCCCTGTGGTGGAAATGTAAAAATACAACAATCCCACTCACACTGTCAGGTTCTGTTTCTGCTGATGTTGATCTGCAGAGCCACCACATTTCAGCAAGGAAGTACTGTTGACGCAGTTTTTTTACTTTCACTCAACACTGTTCAACAGTTCGCTGACATCCACCTTTAATATCTTTGTGTGGTTGTGCACCTTCTCTGGTAATTGTGATATGTTTTGCTCAGCGTAAATACCCAGGGGGCATCTCACCTCGTCTTAACGGCGGTCTGAGAATCTGACTTTCTGATTTGACTTAGTATCCAGTATCCAGAGACACTATGGAGGATCTCCGGAGAACAGTGCATGTCTGAAATCAGCTCTAAAGACAATAATAGAGAACATAATGTTGATGCTTCTATCATGTGGCAGTAACTCTGCTGCACAAACGTGTGTGATCATAGGAACTTAATTGGCTTAATTAACTTAACTTTTTAGACATGATGTAAACAAGGATGCTGACTTCTTGGTCATTTGTACAAAAAGCATAAAGGTGATGTTCTTTTTACACAAACAGAAATACACAAGAGACAAGCTGCTCACTACTTTTGTTAAGTGACAATTAGATCTCAATATCTCTTTTAGTTTTATCCCAGAAGAGATTTGGAATTTAAAGTTTTTGATGGCAGAAAATAGTGCGATCAAATGTCATTTTCTGGTGTTTTTCTTTCTATTCCTGCATTTTTTTACTACGCCAACTCATAATAACTGCTATGTTATAACCGGCACCTTTGAGACAGAGAGAGACACCTGATTTCGCTTGTTAAAAACATTTTATATCCACCAGAGACCACAAAAGATCCAGTCAAAGCCTCTCTAACCACCCACAATCAGCCGGAACACAGCGACGAATGAGCCAAGCTGCTGCCAGTTTGTCTGCATGTGGTCCGCAGATCAGAGAGCGCAGACACCGAGTGTGGTCCATCAGCAGCTCTTCCTAATCAACCCCGGGGACCCCGGCCTTTTAGCCGTCAGCCCTCGACGTGTCTTACGGTGTTTACACACGCTGATTAGTTTGGTAAGTGTACAGAATGTCCCAAGGACGGTGATCTCTGAATCAATGTGCCCCTCAGTCCCATCCTTTATCTTCTCATCCCTCCGTCACAAAAGCCAGAGATCCTCTTGGAAGCGGTGAGAGAAATTAGGGGATCAGAGTCGGCCATCCTGAGCAAACAGACTGAGCTAATGGACCAGCCGCTGTCTCCTCCCCTCAAATTATAAGCAGAGCGAGGGAATGTAGCCAGTCCAGTCATAATGTTAATGCTAAAGCTCGCTAATCCCTTGTACACACACACTGGCCTCGCACTTGCCTTGATACACACACGGCTGCTGGGTAATCACTGCACCACCCAGGCAGTGGGAGAGGATGGGAGAGCAAAGGAATGAGACTGAAAGTGAGCACATGCACATGACCGGGTTTCCCAACGGCCCGGAGAGACGATGCAGGTTTTTGCAAAATGTGAGAAAATGAAAAGGACGAAAAGGTTCCAGGACGTTGTCAAACATTTTGTCAAACAAGTGTTGTCAGTTTGTGAGGAAGGTTTCAAACCCTGCACGGTTTCAGTCGTCTTTTCATCACACCTGTTCTCTGCAGTCTTTCTGTAAGGACACGAGGAATACCTTTTAAAGAAATAACTCCCAAGCTTTTGTGGAGTTTGCAGACACGCAGGAACGTGCAGGTGACCCAAAACAAGAGCAATAAAATCTTCCTCATCATCACTGTGGAATCCTGTATCCTCTGGTTTTAGGCAGGCAACAGCTGGATAAAGCAGAATATGCTAATGCCAGTTCTTGTGAGGAGTACTTTGAGCTTATGAGGGATTAGCACTTGTTGGCCAACCCTGATTCCCTGCAGAGCGAGCACGCTAATACAGGTGTTAGTAAACTGGCATTAGACTCCAGCTAATTAGCTTCCATTCACCCGGTGATTGTCCGGCCAGCTCTGCCATTTGTAGCGGTGTTTGCTTATCGGCAGGGAGGTCTCTGTGCTGTGGTGGGTCCGTCATGATCCGACATGATCTCCCTTCTCCTTCTTTCACTCTCCTTGTCGGGCTCTGGACAGCAGGGCTCATCCGAGAGACTCAACAGCCGAGATGGAGGAACAGAGGGCAGCCAGTTTCCACTGGGAGTGTGCGTGATAAAGTACATGACAATGCATCTTTAGTCTTATCAGTTTATTCCACTCACACTAAGCCAAGACTTATAAAACAGTCGTGCATCTGATTATCATGTGATAAAACTTTCAAAAGGCAACTTTCACTCGCAGACTACCTCTGGGATGATCAATTTTGTGTGTCATTACAGACGATCACAGAAAAACCGTTGTTGTCGATAAAGGACGACTCTGGTTTATTACAATATGGATCTTATTTTTGCGGTTTCGGAGATTATTCCTATGACCACACGTTAGTAACTGTAGACATCACCACGCAACGTCCAGCAGGGAAAGAACCACAATCAGTCAGACAAGCAAACACGTTGAAAACAACCAACAGATTACGTAAACTACTGTATGAAAATAAATATTCAGCAAATCCTACACAAGAATATTTGATTGCTGGTAATATGTATATATTTATATAATATGGGAATGAGATTTGTTTACAGTGGAAGGTTTAGTTGATTATTTCTCTGTTTGTTTTGCTTTCGCCAAATGCGTTAATCTAATCTTGAGGTTTTTTAAAAATCTGTCTCACTCCACATGTTGCTACAGACACATTCACAGATTTCAGTGATTAACATGAATGAACATGAATTTCATAAATGCATTATATAAATCAAAGATGTAATGAACATAATTATTCTTTGAGACACATTTCTTTTCCTGGAGGACGTCACCAGAATACACTGTTTTAGATAAAGATAAAACAAAGCAAAGTGAAACATTCAATATAGATGTGTTCAGATATGGAAAATTACAATTTGGGGAAAATAAATATGATGTTTCCAAGTCTCATGTTACATCAGTTAAAATTCAGATTTTCTTGTTAAGTTCTATTATTAGTACTGCAAAGGTGTTAAACCCAACTCTTGCCTTTAAGAACACTTTGGTCGTTCTAAGACAATAAAGATAATTTTTAAGCAATTTTTCTGTTATCCTGGCAAATGAAAATGACAGTAGTAAAAAGAAAATAATGAAAATATAATTGTATGCAAGAAAATCATATTTTCTGGAGGATGTGGCAATCTGCACTATTTTCTTAAAAAAAAAATCAAAAGTGTGTTTGAAACACGATCACTGTGCATTTTAGTCATTTTGAAGGTGTTTTTAACAAAAATCGAAAACTGATCAGTTTAACTTACATGAAAAGTGAAATAACTGTAGGTATTATGAAATTCTCTATTTGTCATCTGGAGCTGCTGCTGCTCGGGATGATCACTGCTCCCTGTTTGCATGTGCGATGGACGAAATGATTGATGGATAATGGAAGTGGGGCAGGAATTGATAGATGTGTATTACTCGCCCTTAACCGTTGTTGGATGTGGGAAAGAGACTAAAGGTTAGTTGGTTGACATTCCCGAAGCCATTCTGACAACGGTTCAAAGGAGTCATTAAGCTTCTACCACCCGACCACAAAGAGGAGATTTAAGACAGCAAATAGATCTGATAGAGAAAAACTCAAAGCCAAACACAAATATCTACTAAGAGGCTTTGGTGTATTATACCACGTATAAGACCAAACAGATTTAACTGTCTCAAGTTTATTTTTTTCTCCTGGGAAAATCTCCTCATCACTGATCATTTGGTCTTTTCAGGCTGAGAAGTTGATGCGTAAAAAACAATCATACAGAATAAAAACTAGCGCACAGCACATGTATTTCTTCAACAACAAATATCTTAAATTCTGCAGAATAACGATGATTACGTGGAATCAAAGATCATAGCAACTAAATAAACTTGTGAAATGTATTTAAGAACCGAGGAAAGGCCTTGGAAACCCGGGATAATATTAGCAACTATAACTTCCAGCCTCGGAGAATAAAGAATCTCCTGTCACTTCGCTGATTGACTACAACAAAGCCGTGTTGATAAGGACACACAGGCCAACATGCATTCGTTTGGACACGGGCTTGCAGCGGGACAAAGGCTCACTTGGTTCGGGAAAACAACTTTCAGCAGATGTGACACAAGGACATATTTGTGAGAAAAAAAGCGTGACTTTGGTTTCAGAGTTGCTGATCAAAGTACATGATGGCGTAGTCTGTAATAAGAGTCAGCAGATGCATACAGACGCACTGACAAACAGATACAACAACATATTTGTCAATAAATTAAGCCTGAGATTAGTTTCAGTCTAGACGAGCTGGTCAAAGTACCTGATGAAGTGATGGTCGCAAATTTGTTTCATATTTTTCAGCCGATGCAGAGCTTTGTCTCCTCCATGCAGCCATACAGGAATCCACTCTCATGACATGTGAATGGTGTAGAAGCTCAGTTTGCCAACCTTGTTTGATGTTGGGTTTTTTTCCCTTTACGTGAACCAACATCAAACACACTGCTTACACAACCTCAGATTTTTTTGCCCGTCTTTCTCCGACTTTTTAAGCGACTCTCTATCTTTACTCATCTTTTATTTACCCAGCAAGGTCCCATTGAGATATAATACATCTTATATCAGGGAGTCCCAGTCGAGGATGGGTTGCAAATTAAATTCAAAAATGTTCTTATACAAATTCAAACGGGAACAGACACCATAAGAAAAAACATATAAATAGATTTAACCCCAAGACACACATGGGGATTAAATGGCAAAAAAACAATTATAGATAACAAAAAGCATATTTTAAAAGTGATTATTGTTCTATGAAAACTGAAATATTTTTAAAATGTTGGGAAAGTCCAATCAAGTAGTGCGTGAAAGCAAAAAGGAGATTTACCCTGTTCAGGTAGTTTGGACGTTAAGGAGAATTTACTCCGATGTTTTAATATTGTTGCTACCACGACAAAGTTTCAAGTATGGTGGTAACTTTTTCACTAAAATGTTTGTATTTCTACTTTCTTCACGTTTTTCCTTCTGTAGGTTACGTCAGAATGTAAGTACGCAAAAACCAGTAGTCTGACAACGTGGCAACAGTTTTGCTTCCAGTTGTAGAAATCAGGAGTGGAAATAGCTGCTGGAGTGAAAACCTGGCTGTCAGAGTGAGGGGGGGAGACAGTGTTGTT
Organism: Paralichthys olivaceus; assembly: GCF_024713975.1. Classification (NCBI taxonomy): domain Eukaryota; kingdom Metazoa; phylum Chordata; class Actinopteri; order Pleuronectiformes; family Paralichthyidae; genus Paralichthys; species Paralichthys olivaceus. The sequence goes on from NC_091093.1 coordinate 27,244,299, forward strand.
TATAATAGAGGGACAATGGCAGCAATTCTTTTAATAGTGTCTCTGAGATAACATTCACGCGTGAAGTTGGTGTGAATGCCGCATTTGTCAGTTTTCATAATGTTACAGGAATCTTCGGACAAACAACTGTTGTTTTCTCTGGTTCTTGTGTCTCCCTCTTTTCTGCTCTCCGTATCTCTCACAACTATCAGTAATAATAGTAAAAATAATAATAATAAGAGTTTACAAAGTGCAAAGCACGAAAAGTAAATGTAAGAGAAATAACGGGTGGTCGGAAACCAGGTAGTGATAAATATAGAGAACTCAATCCTACAAACCTCTTTATGTTCAGATAGCTGGAGCCAGAATGTGATATATATACAGTCAAAGAATGATTAAAATGTTTGCAGTATTGTAAAAACTGATTCTTAATATACTTTAACTAATTGGTTCTGGCAAAGTAATCAACCACGTAAGTGCAGCTGATCTCTCAGAGCAGGGTGTTATGGGTCAGATGTTCTTCGACTGATATAAGCATAGACAACAGATCTACACATGATTTATCAATGCTGGGTGTCACAGTGCAGCGTTCATACATTTGTTAACACAGATGGAGAAAGTGTTACTTAACATCCTAATTGGTTAAGAAATCAAAAGATCCCCAGAACCTCAGAATAATTACATTTAGCCTGTTTTTACAAGCCTCCTCCAGCCTTGGCACGGTGCACACATGTTGAGCCACAGGCAGCGCAGCATTCAACACTCCCTCGTTTCTTCACAGCCACTGCAGATGCATCACATATATGAAGGCTTTGATTCCTATAAAATAAAATAAAAAGTGTTGTACCTTCTGAAAAACCATCACGTGAAACAAATCTGTGATGTGACTATGAGAATAATGTTTCAAAAACATGTCACCTCACAAGCTTCGGTCACTTCTTATCTGTGGCATTTCTTATATATTGAAAAACTTTTTATTTCTATATTGCAGAGTTTTCTAAGTTGGGATAAATGTTATGATGTTTATTATTTAATGCACAAATTAAACATAACTAAATTGTGCACAAAGTAAATTAGGAATAGTTAGAAGCAGGTTGGCCAGATGTGCAAGTGCAGTCTTATGTGTACCTGCTGGGAGCTGCCAGGTCTCCCAGACTCTCTTTGGGAGCCTCTATTGAAAAACAGTGATAATCTGTTTGCTCCTTTAATGAGCACATTGTTCCTCAGAGGAGGAGAAGCAGGTCTCATAGCTGCTTAGCTGCTGCTCTTTGAGCGCGAAAGCTCCTGTGAGCACAGATGATACTCTGCTGCCAACATATTGTTTAAAGTCTGAGCCTCAAGTCTGAGCCTGTAACAAAGCCGAGTCCAAGGAAGAACCTCTGAACCTCCGTCCTACTGTGGAGTAACTTTATTCTGCTGCTTTTTCACAGCTCATAAGAGGATCTGGCAGCTGCTATGTTCTTTTGAACCCTTTAAAACTTTTGATTTCCTCTTTGAATTTCTATGGTTCATTTAAATTGGGGAAAAACTGCACCCCCACTTTATGCAATATACTGTATATATACTGTATACTATATATATGGCAGCTGTTTAGCCACTGCACTTTATTTATGTACATTCTAACTCATTTAATCTGTCTCTAGTGAAATGTGTACATTGTGTCCATATCTACATTTTTATATTTTATTTTATGCATTTTATTTCTATTTTGTACTCTTTAGTCTACTACTTTAATATATTTTATTATATACAACTGTATAACAAAGAGTGTGTTTAAATAGATAACAATTAAAAAACTGCTCAAAATTAAATAACAGAAATATTGTCTGAATATATGAAGACAGAAAAAGGAATTTGTTTTATTTATTTTCTAATAACAGCAAATATTTTTACCCAAATTCATTCAATAGGAATTTGTGTCTTTTTGCATTTTCAATGAGTGAAAATGAATTTGAAAAGCAAGTTCAAGCCTCCACAGAATTTTAACTCAAACCCTAAAAGCATGCATGTCTTCTACATACTGAAAACTATCTTTCTAAAAAAGGTCAAAATGTGTATTGTGCCGTGCAAAATAAATCAAGAGATCACGCTCATATGAATTACCATTAAATCTTGACTTCAGACATCCTGAAAAATTCATGGATCTGTTATCATCTGAGCTATAAAACACATCTGAGTTTAATTACCATTGAAATGTATGACAACAAATGGATATTTGAGCAGAAGGTCAGGGAGAAGCAAAAGGCATCATCATTGACGTATTGTTCACACCAGCTGCATCAGCAGACACAGCAACAAATACTGGCAACAGTCGACTCTAATGAAGGCTTCTCCCATAACACACACACACACACACACACACACACACACACACACACACACCACACACACGAATACACATACATCATAGGTACCATTGAACCCTGCATCTTGATCAGACAGTGCCTCCCTAATTGAGCTAATCCCCACTTCAGGATCAGTGCTGTCCCCCGAGGTCCGACCCTCCACCCGGCCTGTCTCCTGCTCTCAACGTCTCAGCTTAAACCTCCCGTCCCCTCTGTGGCTCATGTGGACTGTAAAGCTGTTTATTGGGAGACAATGGGCAGCAGATTGTGCTGTCAGGCTCCATTAATTACCATCATTAGCATCACACTCAATGGTCTGTGGGACCGGGGTCCTAAACCTTAAGCTGTGTTTGTGTAGATCTCGTGTGTGTGGGTGTAGCCTATATGTGTGTATGTGTGTAAGCATATATGTACACGCTTGTATTTCATTCATGGAATATGCTTCCATTCATAGGTCTTTTTTTTTTCCATTCTATTCATATAATGTGTTTTTTGCAGAATTATCAAAAAGGTTTGATATATAATTACAAACAACATGAAAATGTATAGCATAGAGATCAGAGATTATAAATACTCATTACAAATACCATGTGATCAGTGAAATGTTCTTTGTGCACAGTAAATCTAGTTTAAAATGATTAAATGAGTTTGACCAAGTTCTGTTATTTGCTCTTCAGCTTTTAGTTTTTTAGTTCAGTTCATGTAAAAGCTGCTTATATCAGTTTCTTTTACAAAAACATTTACACCTTTGTATTTGGTCGTTTTGGTACCTTTGTGACAAATAATGATTTAAACACACCCCGCCCTTGGTTCAGCTGTGACTCCTCTTAGTATTCAGTGTAAATACTAATATCCTCAACTGCAGCAGATGCGTGTGACATGTTTGACACAATGAAACAGTTGTGATATTTAGAAGATCTGCAAACAGCGACAGTGTCTCCATTAACACACAATACACAAACTGGGAGATGTCATTAGCCAGTACCAACGTTTAATTGCAGTTTCAGTTTTGTAAAGTAATGAGTTCCATCTTGACACGTACCCCACAAGTTTCAGGAAAATCAATTGAATAGTTTTTGTGTAATCTTTCAAACAGCAATGAAAATATAACCTCCTTAGTGGAGGTGATTACATCGCGCCAGTTCGTCCTGTGTGAGTAATTATTTCCCATCCGCAGCTAATCTTGTCAGAACTGGACTTCAGGGTAAGGTTTGGTCCAAATATAGCGACGGGGACATCGAACAAATTGTGCAATGTTGAGTAAATGCAGGAAGGACTGTGACTGAACTATACAGAATCCCAACACGCCAACCAACTCTTAAGGATCCATTTGTCCTTTAGTGCAAGGTAATCAATGGTCAACCGTAATTGACCACTGACCACCATTGGTATTTCCACCTCCAGCAGCGGCGCTCTAAAAGGAAATTGAACCACGTTTCTGCCACGCACCCACCGAGGCATAAGCCTTCTTACTCCGACTTCCTGCCTGATCAATGCGAGAGACAATGACTCAACAGGTGCGACAGACAGGAGCCCAGCAGCAGCTTTCCTCCCCGCCGCTAGGCCCAATTAGCACCCGTGGCTACAGAACAAAGAGGCGACATTTCATTTCAGCAGAGTGCCAGTTTAAGGCCTCTTCTCTCCACCTCAGCCTCTTTTCTTTCTGTCTTTTACTGCTGACATCTTTAAAGGATCATCCATGGCTCCATCATATTCTATTAGATTGGGTCGATGCCTTGTGTTGGAAGTGGCAGGGGTGTTAAAAACATGGGGTGTTGATGAATTCATTGCATGTGACTGGACTTGCTGTCTTTGTGTGCAGGGTTTGCCTAATGAAAACCCCTGAAGGGCTGACAAAAGAGAATGACATTTTTCAGGGTTTGCTCGCGCAGGTCCAGGCTGGATTTCTTGACGACACTGCACACGAGTGCTGGCACAACTTTGACTTATTTGGAAAGAAAAGATCCTATGTGTTTCCAAATGACTTTAAAAGCTTTTCATTGTTGTTTTTTACAAAGTGCCTGATGTGCAAATACTTTTCATGGTTGTAAGAACGTTATGTGAAGAACCTTTCTTTACCCTTCATGACTGTAACACCCTGTTTTCTGTGCAGCTCTTCACTTTGCCATCTTTAGCACGATATTCTATTCTTCGTCATCTTTTCAGCTTCTTTATTTCTTTTATACACACATTTTTGAAAGTATATCGCTCTTCTTACAGGACCTAGTATTTCTTATTATGTAGAGCACGGCTTGTTCTGTTGGCTCGTAACTACACTGACTAAACAGCAGGTAGTCTACAGCTCAGTTTGTATTTTAAACAAGTCGGATCAAACACAGGTCTGTTGGGTTTGGCTCGGTCTGATGCGGCTGATACAAATGGTGCGACTTCAAAACTGTGTTGTAAGGTCATAAAAATGGTTATGGAGATATATACGATCTTTTTTGACTTTTTGATTTCACATAATGAGGTTTTTCTTGGTTGCCAAAATGTTTCTCATTGAACTGTATGATTGTAGAGGTCTCGACCTTATTATGGTTTTTTTTAAATTGAACTGAATACCTTTTATTTTAATTCATTCATTTTTTGCCATGGATTTCTGTGAAGCACTTTGCAAACTTGTTGACATAAGTGCCGTACAAATAAAGAAGTTATTATTATAATAATTATTATTATTATAATCTGTCTTTCTAATCTGAAACACATTTTAAAGGAGTATTAAATGATGCATGAAGTTATACATACATTGCTGAACTACAATATTGAACATTTAATCTAAATGTGACAGATAAATGGAATTACTATTTAAAAGATTATGAGATAATTATGGTGGGTATAAAACTCACAAATTGTACATCACAATTAGAATTATGTTCACTTGACACTAATGAGGAAGTATTTGAGGTTATAAACTCAAATGTATGGTTTTATTAATGATTACTAAATCACATATTAATACTTTATTGTAGAAGCATATTACTGATGCACCAGGAAAAAAAAGTATCACATTATAATTTTTAAAATATGTTGTAATAAAATGTTTTTCCACATGACAATAATATTTTATTATAAACATGTATATATTTTCTATAACACACTTAATGGATCCGTTCTAACACCAATGACAACTGGTTTGCCAGGTTGAAGAAGCTCTATCATGAGGCTTTGCGAGTCTTTTAATCTCTTAATTTAGTGCTTCAATTTATTAGGGTTATTATTAACAGGCAATTTCTTCTAATAGACTGTTTGATCTGATCATGTATCATCGAGAGAAGAGCTGCAGGGCACCTGGCTCAACAACCGAGCGCTTATTAACATTTACAACTGTAGACTTATTGTGGTATCATCTTTTATCGACTCATACATAGAGTTTGACTACGTGTTGATATGTGTACAAAACTTTACATGGTACACGTGTACTGAGACAAATACAGTAAGTGTGACACGCTGGAACAAGACATTTTGATTCAATCTTTGAAGGTAAGAAAGCTCCCATTTTGTAGTTTTAATAAATAAAGACTCTTGAATCAGTGTAACCTGTTCAAATGAAATGTTTTATCACTAGCGTGACTGTTAATGCAGCTTGAAATGTTGGTTAAGACAAAAAATAAATACGACCTTTGGGTTTCATACTCTTTAATTAGGATGAGGTTCTTAATGTTCAGAAAAGTTACTTGGAAAGAAAGAGCATGGAGTCGACGCTGCCTCCAGAAATTATTTTTGGTGTGAATATACCAGAAAACGACTGAAGCTACTGATTGAAGATTTTCCAAACAAAGAAAATATTGAGCCCTTGTGAAAGGCGTCACCTCTGAGATATGAAAACTATAGAGAAAGGGTTCAGATGGTGAATCTGACTCAGTGTTTTAGAATTGCTCTAATATGTAAGTGATTGAAGTAGTAAATGTCTAAATGTCCCATTATTATTTCCATTAAAGATTAAAGTCTGACTCTAGCCCCTGAGCAGAGGCTTGGTTTAAAAAATTTTAAGAGCAAAGAATGAAAAACAGTTTTGTAAACCTGCGGTGGATGAGTAATGTGTTGAAGCTCCTCACTGCTGACACAATGCACAAGAAATACGTTGATATAGCTCTACAAACGATTAACAAACTACTGCACGATTATGAGCTTCTCTGGTTTTAATATTTACAATGATCTGCTCTATCCTCTAAACCACTGACATTTCTCCCAAATTCAACAGACAATGGAATGAATTGGTGGCCATACACGTAGATTTAAGACTAATCTGTTGTGGTCCCTCCAGATCTCCAGCTGTATATTTGACTTTTGTCATATTGCTATCGATGAAAATTATAAGAACTTTGGGTTTCATACTCTGTAACGAGTCAGGTTAGAGGTTCTACATTTATATTAGTTCTAAAGTTATGAATTTAGAATGAGTCAATCATGTTATCAGTGATAACTGACGTTTCAAATTCAACATTATTGTCAATTCTGCTATGTACAGGAAATTGAAATGCTGTTTTCCTCTGATCCCCGGTGTAAACATATCATGTAGACAGATCATGTAAGTACACAACATATTAAGTACTCGAAACATAGTACATAGTACCACATAGTAACAGTCAAAATTGATTACTTCATGGAAAGTAATGACAACTTTATTTGCTTGGCACTTATCTAAAAAAGTGTACAAAGGGCTTTAAAAAAGCTTTGGCAAAAAATTAATCAATTAATCAAAAGTCACCAGTTGTTTCCGCCTTTTAATCGCAATAACGTAGAAAGCCCAACCTGAGGGTACGCCGAGGCGATAGGAAAATCTGATTCTACTGGCTTGTATGGAAGAACTGTGAAAGACGTGGCCGCTCAGTAGATCAGACATCACTGCTCTACTCTAGGTCCTTTTTAAATTAAAAACCATAACTACATAAAATATTGTTGCAGTAAAAGTAAGATAAAAAAAAAAAGAACATGTCAGAGATCCAACAAAGAAATAAAGTCAAACCATAAATAAATCAATTAAAACCAACAGGATAGTGTGGGTTTCATTCAAACGCGCATGCGCAGTCCACAGATAACGATCAGTTTCAGGAAGTGAGGATGAGGAAGCGTCTCTTCCTCCTGGTCTTCTGTGAGTTTCAGGGTTCGGCACCGAACACACGTGACATCAAACACATCAAAGGAACCATAAACACGTTTACACCGTTGTGTGTGTGTGGAGCCCCACGTGCGACAGCGACGAGGAAGGACCTCTGTTCCCTTCAGTCTGTCAACGAGTCAGGGAGACACGTGAGGGAACCAGGAAGTGATCCAGCGGTTTCCTCTCGGGGATGGGTGTTGTGAAACATCTGGTCTGCGGCCTGGGGAAAGCCACCGGCCTCGTCTCTGTCTCGGTCCTGGTCATCGCAGCGGTTCTCAGTTACCTCGACGACCCGGATCCGGTTCGGGTCTCCAGGTAAACGAAGGCAGCGCCCCTCGAGTGAAAGGTTGACGCGGAAGGTAAATGTGACTTTAACAAAGCTGCTAGTTGAGGTGGTGAAGCCATGAGAGATGTCAGAGCTGCCGATCGACACTGTAAACACCACCGAGACGAGAACACGCGATTTTACGAAGGAACCTTCATCCCCGTGGCTCCGTCAAACCAGACTCCGTTAAGAATTCCGTCAATTGAAATCGTCCTCTCTTATTGCCAAACAGATCCGCCATTTAGAATACAACAAAGTGCGATTTCATATTTGTCTGCATCCTCTAATGAATTCGTCTCAAACTGCAAACCTTTTTCTCACTGGCTTTTTTTTTTTTTTCATGAAAAATATTTTAAATATTAGAAAGAAGTATACATAAATACCCACTAACTAACTACATTTTATGAAATATATAAGAAAACATTTATTAATACATGTATTTATTTATAAGTGCTTCACAAAGTCCATGGATAAAAACAGATGCACTAAATCAAAAGGTATTCAGTTCAGTTAAACACCAAATCATCAAATATTATGGTCGAGACGTGAAAATGTATAGAGAAGTAACACAATACGTATTATTATATATTTGTTTGTGTTTGTTATTGCTCTTGATTGTTGTCTTTTGTCATGTTGATGAATTACATGGAAATAAACTGTAATTTTAGTTTTACATATAGTGCTAACAGAGGAGCGTGTTTGTTGTCGTGCACAGTATGGCCGAGGACATGAAGACCCTGGAGGAAAACTTCAGGCAGCGGAACAGAAGCTGTTTCCTCCTCGGTGCGTCTGGGGAAACCGGCAGTTTGCTGCTTCAAGAGCTGCTGGAGCGAAACATCTTCTCCAAGATCACAATCATTGGCAGGAGGCGGCTCACCTTTGAGGGCAAAGCGTATGAAAACCTGGTCGGTCAGCTTCTCCTCTGGTCAGCTGACCCCGTCTTTTGAATTAGGAGACCCCCATCATTTGAGATCCATCATGTTGACGGTTACATTTTGCTTCTTTGTCTCCAGGTACAAGAGGTGGTGGACTTTGAGAAGCTCGATGATTACGCCGCTGCCTTCCAGGGCCATGATGTCGGCTACTGCTGTCTGGGAACAACCCGGGCAAAAGCAGGGGCTGTGAGTTAAACGTACTAATCTCTAGGGGCGTAACAATTCGTATCACGATTCATGGTTATCAATACGATTCAAGGACGATATTGGTTCATTTAGAACGATACGATCTGAAACGATTCAGTGACTTGAAATCGATTCAGTAACTTTTTAGCCAAAAATTCAACCAGTGTGACTGAAATAAATACCTGGATAGTGCAGTGCAGACAGTGCAGGGGACGTTTCCTAGATTCCTGTAGTTTCTTGTAAGAGAATCAGGTATAAATTATGGATATAAACATGTTTATATCCATTATATTTATATATTTAGTCTCTGACTAAACATGCTGGCGAGGCCTGAGGCTTCTGCAGAGCTGACTTCACCTTGGGAATGCTGCAAGAGGTGCCTGGACCGTCGTTGTTGTGTGATGAAATCCCACGGCGCTTGACGTGTTGCCGTGGTACTTTACTTGACCTTTACATATCCCACAAACAGCGAGCGACTTATTCAGAACATCTCCGTCTTTGCAAAAGCCAAAGTGTTTCCACACACTGGACGGCAATGGTGGCTTGATAAATTCTCGCTCGCCGACTTCTCCTCTGCCATCCGCCATCATGCTATGTTTTGATATTTGCGCTGCTGCCGGCACGTGGCGATGAGGTCACAGACAGGCAGACTGAATCGAGTAACGATTAAAGCCTTTATCATTAAAAGTGCTAAAAAAACACGTCTGATGTGCTTAAATCCAGTGCGCTATTTCCTAGTATCGATACGATCGATTGATTACTTTTTAAAACGATGTTAGATCGATATATGTCGTCCGGAAGGCCAACTTGCCGAGCACAGATCGGTGTAGTTGGATCATAGGAGTATAAATCGATACATCGATGTAGCAGATGAATCGTTACACCCGTACTAATCTCTAAAAACAGATTCAACATAATCTGTGGAGAGGGACAGTTTGTGGACAGAAGCCACTTCAGCATCACTGTTTATGTCTCGTGTGGAGAAACATTTGACTCGTGTTAAAAAGAAACTGGTTGTGGACAGTAAACAGTAAATATTTGCTCCAGAGGCTAATCTCTCGTCAAGACGATTGAAACTCATTAAATCCAATGTGAGTACTTCACACGTGAATTCATCAAGATTTTACAGTAGACCTTTAATATTACTTGGAATTTGATGGATTTATCCGTCAGTAGGAATGACTCAGCAATTCCATCTGTAGCAATGATAAAGAAAATTTCCAAGGAACTAATATTTCCACAAAAGCACAAAAATTGATCAAGCGATGTAAATGTCAATAAAGTGTATTAGTGTAGAGGAAGTAACAAGAAATTGCTGGACAGGATTCTTGCAATAACAACTATAAAATGTCCTGCTCTGTTCAGAATCCTTAAAAACAAAGAAAAGAAAAGTTCATCTATCTTGTGTGTTTATGTAAAAAATAAATAAAATTCTGATCCTTTAAATATCAATATTGGTTTTACCCTCCAAAATCCACTGGTCAGGCTGTAATCTGCATCTTACATGACTCACTTTGAGTCATGCACATTGTCTCATGTTTCATGCAATGAACCAGCAATTACCACAGCAGCAAATTTTATTCTCAATCCAGGAATCAAAACAAAAGTACCAGTGTTTGGCTGTCCACTTTGCTTTTGCAGAGAAATCCAGTCATAGTTTACTCAGTATCCTCAGTAAAGCGTATGCAGCTGTCAGACCCAAGCTGACCAGAAATGTTCCTTATTTTTTCCCCCTCAGGACCCATTAATTATTCCTGGGGAAAGTTTTTGAAAACACAATATTATTGAAAGTGAAGATTTATTTTTGTCTCATCTTTGCAAGTTTCATGGAAATGATTTTAAGTAATTTTGCGGGTAAACAAACTAACCAACCAGCGAATGAACCAATGGACACAAAATGATAACCTCCTCAGTGGACGCAGTAATCACAGTATTGTTTTTACTCTGATGTTATTTCATTTTTCTCATAAATCCCAAAGAAAAAATGTTGAACTTATGTTTATTATATGATCATTTTGTTAAAAAGATAACACATCATAATTCTGAATTACTGTCCAGCCATAATTAAAACACATTTCCTACTCAAACATGATTTAATTTCTAGGTGAGCTGTTTTCAAAATGCTGTCAAAGTACGATTTTCTATTTCTTTTCTCTCAGGATGGATTCTTCCGTGTTGATCACGACTATGTTCTAAAATCAGCCGAGCTCGCCAAGGCGGGCGGCTGCTCACAGTTCCACCTGGAGTCCTCTAGAGGAGCGGATAAAAACAGCAACTTCCTCTACCTCAAAGTCAAGGTTATTGCTTTTCTCTCCTGCGTTGAACACACTGCCAGTCTTTCGTAGAATGTATGAACAGTTGCGTGAGACACGAACATGAATGGATTTTTCTTTCAGGGCCAAGTGGAAGCAGATATTGAGGCGCTGGATTTTGAGAGATATTCCATTTACAGACCAGGGTGAGTGATCGCTTTCATTAGACAGACTTTCACTGTCATCGTGTGAAAATTAAATAATATACACAACAGAAGTATTGTGCACCAATACCAAATATTTGCGCAGATATATGCAGCCCCTTCTTTTTTAAGCTTATAAACATAATCCCGACCAGCGACAGGAAGCGTACGTTCAACGCACAGAGGAGTGGAAGACATGAAGATAAAATCCAGGGTTAATGATCACACATCTCAGAGACCGTGATCAGGTTTGTTTGACGTCTCCCCTGCTGCACTTTGACGAGTCGACAGGCCTCTTGTGACACCATGTGACTTTTGTTTAAAATCTTTGATGGACCATTATAGTGTGGTATGAAATTTTTAATGTACCAAATTCAAAATGATAACAAGAGTCAACTTTTTCAGTGTGGTGCTGACCATACAAAACATGTGATCTCACCCTTTTATATCATACAAAGTGTTGATTGTGCTTGATTGTACTCCTCTTCTCAAGTCGCCTGTTCCAACATAACATCTGGTCTATGAACGGGTTGTTTACAGTTAAACCACCCGCTACGAATCTCGAAATCATCAATACCTTTGTGTTTTTGCCTCCAAAAAGGGTTTTGCTGGTCGACAGGCGGGAGAGTCGGCCAGGCGAGTGGCTGGCCAGGAAGTTCTTCGGTGCCGTCTCTGCGGTGTGCTCTACGCCCATGTCCATCCCGATCCAAGTGGTGGCAAAAGCGATGGTGTCCAACACTCTGCGTCAACCTGAGCAGAAGACGGAGATCCTGGAGAACAAAGCCATCGGCGATCTGGGAAAGAGCACAGGGAAATAGGAGAGGAGCCGGGAAACCACAGAGGCGAGAAACATTTCATAACTATTTATTTCTACTGTGTTTAAGACTTCTGTATCCTTGTTAAGCTGTTTACATTCGACTCACGACACCGGTGAGGTGGTGCAATCACGCAAACGTGGCCGTCGTCTACACCCGCTTGTATTTCACACAAACAGGAAAAGTATTGTTGTGTAACCATTGAGTACATTCATTCATTTATTATTTTAGCCACATTGAGGTTTGGGCACCAGCCTGTGGTAATGATTCAGAGAGAAAGTTTTTTCTGTCTGTTAATGTTACTTTCTCTTTACAGATAACTGCAGCAGATGTTGATGAGGGACGACAAATCCTCAGAAATCATCATCAGGAGTTTTTGTTAAATTGGGTTTTTAATTGATTTCTCTTTGAGCTTTGCAGCTCTCAGAAAAACAAAAACTGCCAATGCATTTTGATGTTTATCTATTTATGTGCTAGATTCTTTATGGAGGAAACAACCTGTAAATTACTTCATCGTGACAGATTGTAAATATGGGTTTCTATGCTTTTATCTGTGTGAACACTGGAATGTTTTCATCTTGATGTTCTCCATTCACGCTCTGGAACATCAGCTTGAATCACTGCCTTAACATAAACGTCATGTTTCTTCAAGAGTAGATTACTACTAGAGTCAATTTGAGACATTAACATCAGGGAAATGTTTTCATAAAAGCTTCAGCATATCATTTAATTAGTATCTGATGACTACATATATCATAACTGTGCAGGTGGATATTATATGTAAAGTATATAAACAATATATTTGCAACGCTTCATTAAAGATAATATATTCGTTCATTTTGTATCTTTACCACACAAATGCCATCCACTGAGTTTCTGTGATACCACCAATGGAACAATTTTGAATAAACTTTGCTTGTATTAAATTGTGTCTCCATGTTTGTGAAGCCAGTTTTATTTTGATGGCGTTAACAACAATTATTGTGAACGTAGGATTCCTTAAACTTTGCTGTTTTTCTTTTTCGTCTGTTTTAAAATAAAATCATCTTGGAATTTAGAAAGCTTTTCTTTTTCCCTTTATTCAAAATGTTTTTATTTCATATATTTCATTTTGCTTTTTATTTCTTTTAAATGGGATTATTTTAGACTGATTTCCCACTTAACATAGTTTTAAACTCAAGTATAAATAAAGATTTGAATGAATGTATTCCTCCAATTTCATTTAATTTCCCCATTACTGTGTTTTGCTGCATCCTACTCCTCCTTTCAAAACACTTCACGTTGCTTTTGTGTGACAAATTATATTCAAACTATTGTCTTGTTCTAGCAGCCCCCCCTTGTGGCTAGATGTGGCAAAACACGTTGTGCATTGATTCTTTCTCAATCAAGTTCGCATGAAACTAGGGAATGTAATAAAATATTATTTTCTATGTACTTGAGTTGCTGCAAGATGGAAAATAAAATATAATTCTGCAAATAAAGTCTATAGAAATGGAGAATAAAGCACTTGTGTTGGTCGGTGATATTGTGTCTGAGGTCATTTAAAACATGATAGTTCTCTCTAAAAGACATGAAAACATGTTTAGAATTATAAAAAATAAAGACCATCATTAAAGTTATTATTACTTACATTCTCATTCATTCTACTCAGTGCTATATTATATTTTAGTTTATAATTAAGATTTTAGGTGTATATTTGTATTCAATTTTATTAATTCGTTGTATTTCATATATATTATATTCTTTATTTTTTGTTTCAAACTAAATAAAGTACAATAAATAAGTAATAAATAAATAAAATTTAAAAAATAATCTGGCGACATCTCGTGGTTTGTATGAGGAAGTGATTCTTTGACGAAGCCACTCCCACTTCTCGTGTCACTCCCCTACGTCACCCGACGTCACCAGGAAGTGCACTGAACTCAAGGAGGCAACATGGCGGAGTCCACAGACGCACGTGAGTGTTGTGAATATGAGATAAAAACGCGTTTGGAATGAGTTTGTTTCTGCGCAGCGACGCGTTTCTTCTGCGTGAGGGCTTCACGCGTGTTTGCGGTTTGTCGCGTCGCACGACGCGTTCGCAGCTTTTCGCTCGGATGTAAATAACCTCGAGGAAACCGCGGCAGCAGAGCCTGAGATGAGTTTCCAGTGCAGTGACTCGGGTGATTTATTCCCACAGACGGTGATGGAGCCGCCGACGAGATGCCCGAGCTCTCTGACTGTGACGAAGAGGAGGATGAAGAACAGTGGATGGAGGAAGAGGAGGAGGAGGAGGAGGCGGTCAGCTGTCTGTTCTGTGACAGGTGAGGTGATGCTGCACATCTGGAGACACACTGACGATAAGAAAGAAGCTACAGTTGTATTCAAACGTTTTTAACCGGACATTATAAATAATAATAATAATAATAATAATTCCTCTTTCATTGATCAGTGTCTCTCAAGATTGTCCAGATGAAACAAGATTGAAGAAACAGTTAAATATCAGGACATCACTTAAACAGATTTATCCTCTGCGTGGTCCTGATCCCAAATAATAAAATAAGAAGAATTATAAACTTGTATTCGTTCAGCAGCTTTCATACAAGCTCTAAGTTCTTCACCTGCTGTACCAGTTTGTCCCTTTCTTGACATTTGGACTCTGCTGGTATTAAGTCGAGTCTGTTCCTGCCTCAGTCCGTGCAGCGTTTCCCGTCCCGCTGCCCAAAGACTAACATCTCCACCCCTGTGCTTAACAGCTGGCAAAGAGGGCGGGGGGGCTTCATAAATCAACGGAATGTGTAATTTCAGGCCTGCTGCAGCGATTCTCTCTCCTGAGGTGAAACTGAACTGAAGAAATCCACACAAAGCGTTTTTCAAGCTTGTTGCGTATCTTGCAGAATACACAGTGACAGACTGTTTCACCTGCATTCGTCAGTCTCTCCTCAATGGATCCGACTGTGTTCAACCTTTGTTTGAACTCCTGTAGAGAGATTTATAAATCCCACTTCAATCCGTCCAAGATGAATTATTGATTCTGAAATGAAATGAGAAAAGTATCGAGTCGAATAAAAAAAGACTCAGTGTTTTCTGTTTCTCTTTTAGTTTGTATTTAAAAACTTGAAATCATTCCAGAGAATATTATTTTTATTTAATCACCAGGGCAAAACCAATCGAAACTGCACTGTGACAGAAATCCGATATTAAAAACTGCAGAAGAGAAGAGTGTGTTATAATTAAATATGTCTTTACATATTCAATTGTTATTGCCGTGTCTTCATTCTGAGTATTCTGATTTTATTACTACATGAATATCTTGTAACAACAAATTTAAATGTATTACTGCATATTTATGTTATGTCTTTTATCACTCAACTACTTTTATAACGGAACTTCTTTATTATTAATACAATGTGCTGGTTTTTAAATGTGTAATAAGAGTATAATGCTTTAGACCCGTTGTTTTACAGACACTTTCCCTCCTGTGTCTTTGTCGTTCAGGTCTCTGAGCTCTGTACCTGCCACCTTGCAGCACTGCACAGCGGAGCATCAGATCAACCTTGTGGACGTGATAAGAAAACACAGTAAGTACACACTGATGTTCTGAGCCTCACTCTGGAATCAGATGACTGTTTGGTTTAATTAAAACGCTTTTTCTCCTTATTAGGTTTAGACGACTACGGATACATAAAAATGATCAACTTCATACGATCAAAAGTAAGTGATGATCTCTGATCATTCAACGCTACAGTCCAGAGTTTGAATTTATACCCTTCACATCTTATCAGATCAGAAAATCACAGCATAAAGATGGTGAAGTAAAAAAAAATCTGCATTTATAGAAATGTGATGCATCCTGTTTGACGGGGCTGTCAGACGCCCCCTTACCCTGGGAGAGTGAAGACTTCCTGCGGCCTGTCCTCCAGGACGACCCCCTGCTGCAGACAGGTACAGTGACTCCACTAAGACTGAGTTATTCATGCTCCCAGAGCATTAATCCTATTGACATCAATGACCTCTCACATCATTTCATTTTAAGAACAAAGACACCAAACAAAATCATTTATTTTGCATCATTCATTTAGTTTTTAAGGTACTTAAAAGAAAAGTTTCTGTGCAGCAGCGATTTCAAAATAGAACCGAAAACAGATCATTGGAAGTTAATTGTGAAATCATATTGTGCTGAGTCTGTGCTCACTCTTCCATCTCTGTTTGTCTGCCCCTTTCTGTATTTCTGCCAGATCCTGAGGAGCTCTGTGGCATTCAGGGCTCAAGTGTGTCAACGTGCCCGTCGTCAGGGGCTGGCTCCCACGATGCACTGCTGCGGAAGGCACAGGCTGCTGAGGAGAGAGCCCGTCAGTCCGAGGAGGCGCTGTCCCGGGCCATGGACGACCTACACAAACTCAAGTAAGTGGACGTTTCTGCGTCTGTTTCTGCTTTTAGTTTATCATCTTGCTTCCTATATGCACCACCCTCCGAGCACCAGCAGGGGGCCACAGTGAACCCAGTATTGCAGAAGCCTCATCTTGAATACCTTGTGGAAGAAGTTTGGAGGAAGGGGAAAGATAAAAAAGAAAAAAGGGGGGAAGGGAAAATTCCACTGCAGCATAGAGGTGAAAGTGAAGAGGGGAGGTAGGGAGGGGGGGCAATAAGGGAAAATTACAGAAAGAGTGAGGTTGGGGGGGAGGGGGGAGGTTTGGAGGGCAGTTAGAAAGATGAATGCCTCCCATCTCCTCCATTTACTGCTACGTCCTGCATGAAGGTTGTGTGTGCTTTTGTGCCGCGTTCCAATACGAGAAGTTGAATGCAGATCTGCGCCGGGCTCTTTCAGGCTGCTCGCTCAGGGTCTGGTGCTGAATGCAGAAACGGGCAGATCTGGTAACCTGGGCACCGTGGCCGAGCTCCGACAAGATGAGGACGAGGCCTACTTCAGCTCCTACGGCCATTACGGCATCCACGAGGAGATGCTGAAGGTCTGAGTTCTGCAAACACACACACACACACACATAAAACAAACCAAACGACCAGGCCTGCAGGTCTTTTAACTGTCGCGCAGCAGGATTTGCAGAGAGAAAGTGGGCTCATCAGCAGTCGTCTTGGCTGAAAGATTTCCATGTAGCACTTAAATGGGAAATGATCATCATTTATGCAAACATTGATACTGAGGACGGGACATTTTGTCAAAAGTGACACATCAGCAATAAGTGCTGCGCTCTCATGTGAGACACTGGCGTCGCCGCCGCCGCTGCTCAGGAATTCTCCAAATGTGGGAGTGAATGTGTGCACTGCTTAAGACCTGAAATCTGAAAGTGTCAGCAAGCTCAGGGTGTTAGATGTGTGTCTGTGTGTGTGTGTGTGTCTACTTACTGCAGTGCTTAGATATATTCCCTCTGGCCATCCTGATTGGTGCTAAGCGCTGTTAAGTTTTGCGTCGTGTGTGTGCGTCAGTCTCCAGCATAACCTCAGGAGGGGTCAGAGACACGTGATGGGAGGGCTCTGCAGGAACATGTGGTCAACTTCTCGACAGTTTGGCGTGAAGTGCATCACCTATGACGCACTCTGAGAGGCAGTGAGAGAGAAAGAGAGAGAGTATGAATGAAGGCGCCATGAGGATGTCAAGAAAACGTTCTCCACCCCTGCTTTAAATGCACATATGGGTGATTTGAGGATTTAAAGAACTCACCCTGTCCATAAGGATTTAATATGAAACAATTCTTCATTAAAACAACTAGTTTTTGTTGGCGTGTGTACAGTGGAAACACTTAGAGCACACGCATTCATCAGCCCGTGCTGCTCGCTCGGTTCCTCTCTCACGCAAACACACACGCAAACAGTATCACGGGTAAAAACAACAGAATTTGTGAATGTAGACAATGTATGCGAAGTACTGACAGCGATAGTTAAAAACTGTAAAAATGTATTTTTTTACAGTCCCAACATGTATGAAAAGTCTGTAAGCCGCCTCCCTGATCACTATTCTATTATTGTACTGTATTACTATAGGAATGATTCTGTCCCAAGCTTTTTGATCCATATAAACAGCTGAGCACTATATCCAGTTTCCACTGTAGTGACATTATTCGAAATGTTTCCAACCCTGAGAAATCCCCAATTTTATTAGAAGGATGTTTTGTTTGTTTTACTGAGAGTCCCCTAGCGACCACAGTCAGTACAAGCACCTAAACCAAAATGATGAACTGAGCCCAGATTTGTTGTATTGAATAGTTTGCTCAATCCCACTGTATCCTGCACTAAGGCATGTTCCTGTCATTTCGACTGACGATGTAGCGTTTCCACCAGAGAGGCGGTGTCGTGGTTCCTGGGCAGATTTGATTGGCAGGTTAATTAGCAGGGGGTTGACCTGACCTGCTCTGGGACAATCTCTTCCAGTTGCATTTATCAGATACATTTTCTCTTAAATGTCCAAGAACCCCACAGAGTCTGTTATGATCTGCACTTATCTGAACCGTTTCATATGAGAGCCTTACATAGCATGCTTCTCTCTGAGGGGGGGGGGCTTATATCTCAACATAAACACTTGTACCACTTGTAAAAAGCAAATGATCTTTCTGTCGTGTGGAGTTTTTAACGTCTTTTCTTATTTTTGAATTTTCCCTCCTCAGGATACAGTGCGCACAGAGAGTTACCGAGACTTCATGTACCGCAACCCCGATGTGTTCCGAGACAAGGTGAGCATGCCTAAACAAATGCAAACAGACGTGTGTGAGTGTGTGTGTTGCATGTTAGCTGGTGGGACGCACAGCAAAGCTCACGAACGGGAATAACCGTGTGCATTTTGCAGGAAAGACATTAATAAGGAGGGTGATGGTGTCTGATTTAAAACACTGTGCGACTTTATTAGCACCTCGAACGTCAGCTGCAGAGAACTGATAACGGACGCATGCAATACACCAGCAAACCCATAACACCCCCCACCCACCCATCCTCCACCCTCCTCTTATCCATTGGCGTTAGTTGCAGGAAGCAGTGGCCTGTATCATGGCCATCCATTATATGGGCGGCTGCTGGTTAGTGCGGGGATGAGGCTGTAGAGGAGGGAGGCAGGCTGCGTTGATGGGAACGTACATTATCCCTGTCAGAGCGGGAAGGGAAGTGTCACCTACAGGAAGCGGTAGATGAAGAACAAAATGGGATATTCGTGTTTCGGTGCTGTTGGGATGGAGGGAGGGAGGGTTCTAAATGTGTCTGAGCAGAACGGAAGGATGGAGAGAGGAGGGAGGAGTTGAGTGTTGTGTTTTGTCAGCAGTGTGTTGGTAAACCTCCGTGAACCCATAAAGGCAGCGGGAAGTTTACAGGGGAGTTAAAGTTTCCTTAAATAGAGACACAGATAAACATATAAAAATACAGTCACTGCAGCTGCGCAGCGGCCATTTAACACCAGTCCCTGGCAAATATGAACAAATTGACTGTGACCTATGGGAACCTGAAATAGAGGTGGTTCAGAAGTTAGTCAACAACAGTGGCAGGAGTAGAAAAGTTTCCTGTGGAACCAAAGAAATTTGATTTGTTGAAGCTCAGCATAGCGAACTTACTGCACCATTAATGTGGATGTCTTGACCTTGTGGAAACCAAAGCGGCGAGACGTTGCGTGTTAATTGAAGTATAAGTGCCATCCTTCAAAAGAGACAGCACATCAACTCCTTCATTCTTCTCACACTGTTCCTTTAATTTTCAGAAGGTAACTGATTTTCCGATGTCAGAGTCTTTCATCATATGACAACTTTCCAAACATTGCATGAATGCAGCCTAATGTTTAAGTAGTAAAGGTAAAGTTAATGTGTTTAATCTGAATAACTTTTCAGTCAAAAGCCAATTTCCCATCATTTTCTAGCACAAGCTGCTGGTAGCACACTGTCAGGAGACAATCTGCTTTCCCTCCTGTTTGTAAAAACTAAATATGGAAGACGTGTGAAGAATATGACCAGCAACCCTTTAATCTTTAATCTAAATCCACCAGTGCAGCGATGTACAGACGTACTCAAGATCCTGTGATTACATCCAACCAGAGGTGGTCAGAAATGAAAAAGACTTGAAAAGACAGTGACAAACTTTCTTTACAACCTGCCATGAAGTTATTCAGTAAATAATCAAATCCAGTGAAGTAGTTTCCTCCAGACGGCTCCTTCTCTGTAGTTTTGTAGTTTCATTGGACATAATTGGTTCCATCCTCTCATCCAGCACATCACTGTCCAATCACAGACAAACCACATGTACTTAACTGTCCCACCCCCTCCCGTCCTGCAGGTGGTGCTAGACGTGGGCTGTGGGACTGGCATACTGTCCATGTTCGCTGCCAGAGCCGGGGCCAAGAAGGTTATCGCAGTCGACCAATCAGAAATCATCTATCAAGCCATGGACATCGTGAGGTGAGACACTACAGTTGTTCACAGATTCACTTACTCTCCGTCATGCTAACGTGGGCTGCACCTGTTCGTCACGTTGCCCTCGTCGCACACGTCATAGAAGTGGGGGGGGGGGGGGGGGGTGGTCGGCTCTTCCTCCCTTTGTTTGCAGCAGAGGATTGTGGGAGTAGAGGTCTGTGTGACCTCGAGGCACCTTTTATT